>NW_015386288.1:300827-342927 GCF_001527695.2 Protobothrops mucrosquamatus
CCACAACCTCTCCTCTTTCCTCCTTTCCAACTATCCTACACATCCCATCACCTTCTTTTCCACCACCTCGGATGCAGTTTAGGGGTACTAGCCGATCATCTCCTCTTCTTAAAGACAAACATTTACATTATATTTATAAATACACCAAATTTTATATAATTCTACCCCTTCATCCCCTTCCCCCCTCCCCCCCCGGACTTCCCAGAACTGAGTACAGGGATAAATATATAACATCCCAAGTCTAAATTAAGCTATCCATTCATAATACAAACAAAATTAACATGAATTGGGAATATTGTACTAGTAATCCTGAGCTCCAGTGTCCTTAGCTTCTAGAGATAGTGTAAACCAAGTCTTCTCACTCTGCCTTCGTATGGAAATATACAAAAAAAGTAATAATGTTTTACTCTTGGTATCTTATGCTTATGCTCTTTTGTCCCTCAAAAAGATTATTTATTTGGATTAATCCAAACACACCTATATGAGTTGCCCTATAAGTGTATGCTTGGAATGGAAGGGAATACATTATTGACAATTGAAAATACGACAACAGTGACTGCCTTTTATTCTGTTTTAGGTAATGTGAAACGTGACTAGACTTCAACGTCAACACTTCCTTAGGGAAGTGAAAGAGAAGTTTCTAAAATTATAAGGTAATATCAGCATTACATATTTAAATGCAAAAGAAACTGCTGTAGTTATGACTCCCATAATATCTTACATTTTTACTGTTTGTCTATATAAGTAAACTAGCTGTACCCAGCCACGCGTTGCTGTAGCTCAGTCTGGTTAAATTTACGTCCAACAGATGGCGCTGTTTTTCAAAAAAAGCATGTTTTACCTGTCACAGGTGTGACATCTATATAATAGTAGGTATATAAAAACGCGCATATTCGAATGCAACGTTGTGTCAAAATTTCAAAGCAATCGGTGAAGAACTTTCGGAGATTTAAGATTTTGAACAAATGAACATTTACATTTTTATTTATATAGAAGATAGATAAATAAACTTTATTGTAATTTTTTACTGTGGGCACAACGATACACATCAAAAATGAAATTTAGTTGCCCGCTCTCAAAGTGAACATATACATGACACACACCTAAACATACTATATACAATTAAATAATTATTAATGGACCAATGATTGAGTTGGTAACGCAGCAAATAACAAAATGTATAACAAAAAATATTCTGTGAGGTTGAAGGATCTATTTTATTTCACAAATAAATATTTCACTGTATATTTTGGATTCTAATTATAGTTTTGGAAGCTTAAATTAAAATTTTAATTTAATCTTAAATTAAAAATGGAATAACTATAAAATAACAGTATCTTGGCCTCTTATGTTCATTATTTGGGTGACTAAGCAAACACTTAGTGTTATCAAAATTAAAAATTGCTTTCTGTACTTCTCTTACAGATCTGGTAGACATTTTTCAAGATGTCGTACATGCTTCCACATTTACACAATGGCTGGCAAGTAGACCAGGCCATTCTTTCAGAAGAGGATCGTGTGGTAGTTAATCGGTTTGGACACGATTGGGATCCAACATGTATGAAAATGGATGAAGTTTTATATAGTATTGCTGAAAAGGTATAATGTTTTAGTTGACTTGGAGAAATAATATAGTATTGTGTTTTAATTAATAACATGCTTAGAATATGTGCTTAAGAAAAATGGTGTATTTCTATTACTAGATATATTTTTCAAAAATTACGTAAAAAACTGCAATCGAGAAGTGTGAATTTTTTCCCCCTGAAAGATTCCCTTTCAGAAAGATTGGAAAACATTAAATACATCTTTGCATTCCAGTGATTTGCTAAACTCACTGAATTTCAATATTTTATTTTTAGCTATGATGTCTTTATATGCTTTAAGAATGAGTCTTTTACATTCTGAAATATAAGAAATGCAATAACAAAAAAGTGAATTTAGATAAATTAAGAGAGAATTGATTTGCCTTTGGCTATTAGTCATGTTGCCTATATATATCATTTAATTCATTTTGCTTAGGGATGAGGCCTTCATGCCCATATATATAACATCATACTGTAAAAAGATGCAGCGCATTTACCTTTTTTTTTCCAGCCACAGCATCTTCACATAGCTTTGCTGCAATTCTTGCCCAGCATTGCTACTACTGAAATATCTCAGAGGGCAATGTGGTTGTGGAGGGGGGTATTTTAATTTGATGCATATGGCATCTATCTATTAGAAAGGCAAAAATATAGAGATGATATGGATGAACAGTGAAAATGGTATGTGAACTGTTGACAAGAATGGTATGTTTTCTGAATTAGAAATCATGGCTTTTGCTCTCAAAAAGATTAGGAATGGAAAGCGAATAACTTCCTTGCAGCAAGCCCCAAACCTGGCTTAGGTGGTACAATTTATTGTTTTTCTGTTTATTTTAATTGTTTTTACTGAAATACTTTGTAAAATACTTTGTTACAATAAACTAGGATTCCGAGATCTTGATTTATTCATGCGCATGAATGCACCATGTGTTTTGTGGCCTCAGAAAGCAAATGTATAAAAACATGGCAGAAGTGAAGAAACTTAACTGGAAGGGACAATCTCCATTTCATTTGTAATTATACCCTAACTAGAGAAGTGCACAATGTTTTGAGTTTGGACTGTTTTAAGTTTGCACCAAGAATGTTCTGTCGTTCTTCCAGCCTTACTAGCTGTGTTTTAACCTTGGCTATATTTCAAACTTGAAATATTTCTGGTGAGATTGGAGCAGCCTATTCTGGGCTTAAAATATTTTGTCAACTGTAATTTTTGATTTATGTGAACAATGTAGGAAAGATTGCAGTGATTTGATACTTACAGATAGGCCTCACTCAGCAACTGTCTTATGATGGTGATGAATAAGTAACTTTATGAGCTATGCTTGCAAGGCTTGCTTTGGAAGCAAGATGGATAGCATATACATTTAATAAATAAAAAAAATAAATTTACAACCTTTGCAGCATCTCTTAGCCATGTATTTTCCATTATAGTCATTACACATTGTCCTGTTTTTTTGCTCCTCCCTCCCTCCTTTCCCAGAATGGAGAGATTGCCTAAACAAGCTATCTATCCCTGAGCTGCTTTTCTCCATAGCACAATGCATCCCTAAAAACTGCTAACGGCAAGCTCTGTGATCTTAATTACCGTATATACTCGAGTATAAGCCGAGTTTTTCAGCACATTTTTTGTGCTGAAAAATGCCCCCCTCGGCTTATACTCGAGTCAGTGTCTCGAGAACTGAAGAAAGTGAGTACCGTAGTTCTTTTTGGGGGAGGGAGGGAAGTCTCCTGCTCGGCCGCTTGCTTGACTTGCAGCCGATTTCCGGGGAAAGCCTCTTTACAGCAGGCTGCTTTTGGGAAGCGCTGCCTCCTTCCATTCATCTCTTTGCTGCTGGAGAAATTTGCAATTGCCCGTGCGAGAGGCAGACAACAAGGAGAGCGGAGTAGCTGCCTCATTTCCCACCCTAGGCTTATACTCGAGTCAATATTTTTTCCCAGTTCTTTGTGGTAAAATTAGGTGCCTTGGCTTATATTCGGGTCAGCTTATACTCGAGTATATACGGTAGTTGATTAGAACCTTTTGCCTGATGGCAGACTCGCAGCTGCTTCCTGTACCTGATAAGACTTTCATCAGTTCCACATCTTTGGTTTTTGCTTGCTCCTGTGTTGCTAGGCAAACAGTGCTAGCATGTTCCTTTTGATATGTACTCCCCACTGTGTGCCTGCTTACTCTCTTGCAATCCCTTCCTTTCCAATAAATGTAAATAAAAACATTAATTCCCTTCTTGTTTATTATCCCAGCACTGGGATGAGTGTTCTCTGGAGTGAGAAAGTTGGGGAAAAGGGCTACAATATCAGATTTGCCCTTTTAAATGGCTTTCTCTTGTATTGAGTTCCAGAAACTTTCTCCGCTATTTGGGCTCACCTGGCTATTTGGGGTTGTATCCTTCTGACATTGTAAACCAAAGGAAAATTGAAGTAAAATTATAAATTCTGTCACGGTGAGTTTCCACTTAGCCTCCTAGTTGCCAGTTCCAATGGTGGGCACTAAATGAGGTCTACCTGTATGGTATTGCGCAAAGACTATAAAATTGCATAGTGTAGTTAAAGTTTTAAAAATAGATTGCTGTGAACAGAATTCTCCTTATGGAGCAAGACATGCTCAAATACCAACTTCTAAGGATCTCTTTGAAAATATGCTCCTGAGAGTTAGAGCCTTGAAGTGTAGGAAACAATTTGGCTTTGTAAGGAAAAAGAATGGAATGAATAAATAAATAAATAAATAAACTCTATATTCTTCTTGGTTTCTTTTGCAAAAGATGTGCTGTTTCTAAATACTTCCATGAGCTGAAAAACTTACAGCGAAAGTTCTAATTCTATTTTATGTATGGTTCTACATTATACAAATGCAATTTTTAAAAAATAATGCATTGAAGAAAATATTTAAACTTCTGCATAAATTAAGAAAACCACGCAAATAGCAACAATGACTTGTAATTTGTATAGTTTCAGCAGAAAAGGACAATTTAGTTTTATTAAACCTGAGTGCAAATTACTTCAGCACTTCTATATTGCCAACTGAGTCCCTAGTTTATAGATAAATAATAATACAGTTGAAAATTATAAAAAAGTTCTATTAAAATTTTCAACTTAAAATATGTTTTCAGAGCTATATCCAACAACTTTGTTAATCTCTGTATTTTTGATGGGAATTTTGGGGCTCATGGCCATTGAGAATGTCAGCAAACTGAACTTAAGCCATTTAGGACTTTTAAAATTCAAGAGAGATAATGTTTAGACAGTCACCATCGCTCTGTATCTCATCTAGAAATCAAGCAGCAACCAATGATCATTTCAGTAGAGATAATATGGTCTCGCTGAGTTATGCAGACACTAGCTTATATGTCAAATTGTATGTAAGCTAAAATGTCAAAATTAGATATAAACGATCTTCAGTGTAATACCATACAATAATGTGCCAGAATTAAAATATTATGACTTTTGGTTTATGATGATCTTTTAAATATTTTATTTTCATACTTGTCAAAGAAAAAAAAATTAAACATTGCCTATTGTTTCAAGGCTGAGTTGAGAGAGAATATCACGTGAGACACTGGGTTGAAACGGGTCATACAATAATAGAAATTCTAGTAACTTGGCAGAGAATTTGGCAGTTTTACAGAGGGAAGAAAGAGAACAATATAACTTTTGTATTTAAAAATCTCCCTCTGCAGAAATAGCAGAGAGGGTGACCCCATGCTCTGGCTTATGAGCCCTGTTTGGATATCGCTGCTGTACAGAGTGAGTAAATAATTCTAGTTGTAATACATATTTCTATATCATACCAAACTGTTGATATACTGCAGTTGCATTTTACATTTAGGAAAAAGCAGTTAACCCCATCAACATGGCCTGTTTCAGTCCTGGTAACTTCTTTCCATAGACATTCTAGTCAGTAAAGCATTTTCTTCTTCTGCTTGACACTTCTATCCTGAAGTGTATGAAAGAGACAGAGACAGACAGAGATTGTAGACCAAAAATGGTTTCCTGTCAGTTGAGGCAAAAAAATGTACATTTTAGGAAGTTCAACTTCTGTATTCTACCTTGTCTATTCTTAAGAGTTTATTTATCTCCCTATAGATTTTTAATTTTAGGAAACTACTGCATTATGTGATGCATATCATTTCTAAATTGGCAGTGATCAAAAGTGAAAATGTGCACCTTTAAATAACCATTGTTTTTACTAAATAAAATTTGAGACAATACAGTACTTAATTGTTTCAAGATCAACACAAAGGTTGTATACACTAATGAATTATTTTCAGATTTCTAAAGATGCCTAAGAGGGTTACGTCTGTGATTTATAGTGGAAGATAAGCTTAGTTTTCATTCGTAGCCTTATTGCATGTAAATATATTAGGGCAAATATTTGTGAGTTGTACAATAAATTGTTCTAAAAATGTTTTAAACGCTTGGCTTATATTGCTTCCCCAAGAACTTTTACTGAAGTTGTAAAGTTTGGATAAAAGAAAAATGTGGTCTTTAAACCTTTAGATTATGTCTTTTATTCAGATTTCAGTTCAGTAGAGCTCTACAGGAATTTGTGAGGTTTACAGCAGTATTTGCTACTTTCTCCTGAATTCTTTAAAAATCTATTAATGTACACTGAGAGGTGATTCAGAACTTTAAAGGAAATAGCATCCTCCATGAAAGAGAGAACATACTTAAATTTGATTCTCTATCTTATCAAGTATATGTTCCTCTCTGTTTAAAATAAATTTATAGATTACTATCTTTAGATGTATTTTATATAATGTGTATTCAATATTAGCAAAATGAGTAAGACTGGAAAATAATAATTGTATGAGTAAAATATGAGGTTTAATTAAATGGTAAGTTAAATAATAATGTATATAAATATTCATTCCTTTATTCTTTGTTTGCTCTTTCAAGTATATATATCCCAATTTCATTCATTGCCGTTATTTTATTTATTGCATTTTTTAGATGTTCTCCTAAAATTATGATGTATCACTTCTAAAACAAAAATAGCTGTCAGTGATAGATAGGATTTTGTAGAAATAGGTAGGGTGAGATGTTTGGTGAGTAACAGCCAATTGGATACATTTGCTTCCTTGTAAAAGCTAACATGTTGTATTAGCAAATATGCTTACTACTGAAATTTCTGTGTTTTTTGTCACTGAAGGAATTTTATTCTGAAAGGCAGAAATGTGTGATATGAAAAGGGAGTATAAAATAATCTGATGCTTCTGTAAAAATTATTTACTTAATAGCAAAACTTATGGGGGGAAAATGATCTGAACTCATTTTGTTAGAAAATGGATCTTTTAAATAGACTGGTGATGAATCTACCTAGATATAGCTGTAGTGGCTAACTATTTCAAGCATCATGTTTTGGATATCATTATGTTCTTGCGTTCTCTAAGAAGTCAAAACCTATGCATGTGTTTCTGTGTAAGCTTACAATATTATGAAAATAATTTATAAATACATTTACACTATAAACATATTATTTTTCCCTTAGGTGAAAAATTTTGCTGTAATTTATCTAGTAGATATCACAGAAGTACCAGACTTTAATAAAATGTACGAACTGTATGATCCCTGTACAGTTATGTTCTTCTTCAGGTATATTTTCATTCTTACGTTGCTTTTTAACGTGCATGTTCTCAATAGGGTTTTTTCAGTGGGAGGGGGGGTTTATAATTCCTGCCTAATTATGTTGTTATGTCATTAAGTTACAATCTAAACCTGAAAGTAACTTCTTTGGGGTTGATGTTGTTATTCAACCAATATTATAGCCTACTAGCTGGCAACAAACCAGCATTAGTAAGGAAAAGGGACAATACCAGTCTTATTGAGCTGACTTGCAATTTTATGCTTTAGGTCCTGGTAAACTAGTTGTGAGTTAGAAAGATATGACAAAATGTTTTTTATGATTATCATAATGGTAAGGCAAGTGGTATTCCCTTACCATAGGTAGTCCTTGCTTACCAGCTACCTTGCTTAGCAAACATTCAAAGTTACAACGGAGGGGGAAAAAATAGCTTTGCAGTCAATCCTTGCATTTAGCACTGTCATAGCGTCCCCCAGCCATATGACTGCTATTGGTGTGCTTTACAACTGGCTTGCATAAGCAGACTTAAAGAGAAGACAGAAGTGAAATCATAAATCACAGTCACATGATGTTTCACTTAACACCCGAAGGGGAACTGAGATCATAAGCTTATCATAGTCGCACAATTTTTCTGCTTAGCGACTGTGGCGCTTGGTTACAGAATTGCTGGTTGCAATTGTGGTCACTAAATTAGGACCACCTATTAGTGTATCTCCAGTTGTCCCATAATTCATTTCTGTTAGATACTGGTTTTGGATCAGAACAGGTCATGCAAAATAGCTTGATAGAGTTTGCAATGAACATGGCATTCCCAGTTAGAATTATATATTGTTTTTTGCATATAGTTTACAGAGCTGTTCTGTATATAGCAGGGGTCCCCAACCCCCGGTCCAGGGACCGGTACTAGGCCGTGGCATGCCAGAAACTGGTCCACACAAACAAGCAAAGCCCCATCTGCGGGATGCATGCAGCACACAAAATCATGCCCCCTCTGGTCTGCGGAAAAATCTATCTCCACTTAACCGGTCCCTGGTGCCCAAAAGGTTGGGGATCTCTGGTATATAGTTATTAAGAGGCCTTCTGTAGCAGTCCTGCAGAAAAGCTTATTATTTGCTGAAAAGAGAAATACTCCAGCCCACTATATTCTGTAAGGGTGATGGAATGTAGTGGGCCAGATTCCTAGGAGAGAGGTAGGGATTGTATGCCAGAGAACTAAGCAGCAACTCAGTTCAGATAGTTGTGTGAGAGAAAGAGGGTGAACATGCCCCTCTCTAATACTTAACAGTAAAAAATCCTGCTTGGAAGAATCACCAAGTATTTTCCTTGACTTTGGGGCCCTGACATCAGTCTTGCCAAACTGAAATAGCCTACAACTACATCATGCATATATTCTGACAGCTCTTAGAAAGGGTCTGGCTTGCCTCTTACTCTTCTGGAATGCACCCCCTCCCTCCTGGGAATCTGGCCCACTACATTCCATCACAATAAGCCACAATTGTTAACTATAATTAATTTAATTTGATATGAAACTATTTAATTTTCCCTGAGTTTATCAATTTTCTTAACTGGGTCTTTTGTAATTCTGGAAATGACATAAATGTGTGGAGTTCTTTTTTGTTTGGATATGATATGGGAAGTTATTTAAATTGGTCATTTGAATTTGTTATATTTTTATGTACCTTTCAAAACCACATATGCCATGTGGAGGCTCATCACATGCCTGGTAATATAACACTATTTCCATTTCCAATAAGTATACATCAGCAATAATTTGGGAAAAAGAAAATTAACAATTTTATTAATGGGACACCACTACTTTCTAATTTTATTAAAGTCAACTACAGCCCACTGGGTTGGGATAACATTACAGCCTGACTTCATTGGGGATAAAGGAAAGTTTGTATACATATTAATAACTATCTCACTGGCTATACAACTATATGTAGAAATACTTTAAGAGGTATGCATATAAAATGTTAACAATAAAATAAATATTTGTATAATTATTTTTCTCCTTTTCTTTCTTAAAGAAACAAGCACATAATGATCGATTTAGGCACAGGTAACAACAACAAAATTAACTGGGCAATGGAAGACAAACAAGAGATGATTGACATCATAGAAACAGTTTATCGAGGAGCTCGAAAAGGAAGAGGTCTCGTTGTGTCGCCCAAAGACTACTCAACCAAATACAGATATTGACCTTTTGGCTATTTATTTCAAGTCGTGTTTCTTGGAAACTTCCTAAAACCAGACTTAATATAGGAGAATTCTTCCATGGCTACATCTCATTGCGAATATAATGAACTGAGTAAATAACGTTTCCTGATTTTCATGGGAAAATGTCATTGATTTTGGAAATAAAAGTTAAATTTACTTTTGAATATAAAGAATTTTAAAACGTCAAGTGCTTTCTAAAAACAATCCTATTTTTTTCTATAATGTATTGTCTCTTTTTAAAAATGTATTTATTTTAGGATTGCATATAAACTTCTCTGAGTGGAATAGGGCAGTCGTGTCTCATGCCAGTGTTAGAAAAGCTGCTGTAGATGCCTAATCAAATGAGCCTAGTTTACCTTTGGCACAGGTAGTCCTGAAAAATTAAGTTATCTGGCACTTCACATTCTCGCTATAAAATTGGCATGAAAGATAGAGAAGAAGCCTTCCTGGTGATACTATGACCTATAGATGGCATCTGGTTCTTCTGCCTTGATGTCCTCTGGTATTTAGGATCTGCTGATTAAAATGATTTGGGTGCCTGTTAAAGCACTTATCGGAAGCTTTCAATGTAGGAATCAGAGACAAGCCTTTTGTCAGGATTTCAGGGGACCTGAATTCTCCATGGGCAGCTAATGAATCATTGCCAAAATGGCTGCCTGCAGAGGCAGGCAGTGGTCTTCCTCTATCTTAAGGGCTAGGTCAGGGGTAGGCAACCTTGGCTCTTTTATGACTCGTGGACTTCAACTCCCAGAATTCCTGAGCCAGCCATGCTGAGGGGAAAGGGAGAGGTTTCCAAGCTGAACCATGCTGGCTCAGGAATTCTGGGAGTTGAAGTCCACGAGTCATAAAAGAGCCAAGGTTGCCTACCCCTGGGCTAGGTGAATATATTTCTTTTTCATATGACAGGCTGAATGTGAGTGGTAGGTTGCATCTGGTTTACAGGCCATAGATTGCCAGTCCTTGAATTAAAAATTTCTCTCTACATCCATTCTATTCTCTGAATATTGAGTAAGGTGTTTTTAATCTGGGTGGTTTTCAGTATTTAAAAATTTTAACAGCTGGAGATCACTGTGTAAGAAACGTTGAGTTCTTACAGGAAAGGCGAATCAGAAAACTAACACTAGTTTAAACAATATGTTGAATATTACTTACACCAAAAAGGCTGTTTTACTTGACAAATTTTAAAAAATGTGATCCCTGAAATACTTATACTTCAAAATCATGACCTCATTTGAACATGTTCATGTCAGTTTATACAGTGATGAATTCAACTATGTGCTCTTAGGCAATGTTATTAACATACCAAAAGTGGGTACAAAATACATGGGCTTATATATATAACTAGCTGTACCCGGCCACGCGTTGCTGTGGCTCAGTCTGGTTAAATAGAAAAGAAAGAAAAAAAGCGCACGTTTCTAATATGTTTAATTTCACAATGCTTGTGGGTATACAATATTTTTTGTTGTTCCATTGTCTGTGCATCAATTCCAACGCAATGTCACACGAAATAATTAAATCAAAATGAAAATAAATCGAAATCTATGAAAATTCAATTTAACTGCAATCGGAAACATTGAAATGGAATCGTAAAATTAGAAATTTGGAAATCGTAAATGGATCGTAAATCGGAAACATTGAAATGGAATCGTAAAATCGTAGCGTGTGTTGCTTTTATGTCCAACAGATGGCGCTGTTTTTTTAAAAAAGCATGTTTTTACCTGTCACAGGTGTGACATCTATATAATATAGGTATATAAAAACATGTGCGTATTCGAATGCAACGTTGTGTCAAAATTTCAAAGCAATTGGTGAAGAACTTTCGGAGATTTAAGATTTTGAACAAACGAACATTTACATTTTTATTTATATAGATAAGCAGAAAACAGATCGTTTCACATACAGTAAACCAGTGTGATCTTTTTATTTTTGGTTTAGTGTGATTGACAAATTGCAATTTGTAAATCGTGTTTTATAACTTAGAGTACTGCACAAATATATCCAGTTTTTTGCTTACTCATTAAACCATGATGAACCAAACTATGACCTAGCATGATATATGAAAAAGGTCATCCAGGTTCAGGTTATATTTCTGACATCCTTCAGTTATCTAATTTCCTTAGTTCATTTGCTGAAAATCATAATTTTGTGTTAGTAAATATGTACGATGTCCAAATCCCAACAATTTCAGGCAGTTCACAGGCAAAAACAAAAGAAACAATGCAATGCAATAAAAACAAGGAACAAAAGACCTTGCAAAAGGTAAAAAAAAGGAGAGGACAGCAGCAAAAATTAAGTTATCCTTGGAAAATACTACATCGTAGTCAAAGGCCAGGGCAAAGAGCCAGGTGTTCAAGACCCTCTAAAACAGGGGTGTCAAACTGGTGGCCCACTGGCCGATTCGTCACACACAGGCCATGCCCATCCCTGCTCCGCAAAGGCAAAAAACATCGCAATACGTCACGTGACACGATCGAGTTTGATACCTGTACTCTAAAAGAAGAACATAAAAACCACCTAGTTCTTGTGGAAAACCTCATTCCAGAGGGCCAGCACTCCAGCAGAGAATATGCACTTCCAGATGCTGAGAGGTGGCATTGCTTAATCAAAACAATTGGAGTATGCAAAACCTGAATCAAATCTTCTAGACAGTTACTACAAGAGGTAGGTGGTCCCTCAAATAATCAGACCCTGTTCTATGTAAGGCTTCATAGGTAATTACCATCACACTGAATCGCACTCAGAAACAAACTGGCAACCAGTGCAGTTCACAAAGCAGGGGTATTACACAGGCATATCAAAGCATATCTGTTACTGGCCATGCCTCTGCATTCTGGATCAATTGAAGCTTCTGGGTAGTCTTCAAGGGCAGTTCCCTGTAGGATGTATTGCAGTAGTTAAGCCTTGAAGGGCCTCCTAGGAATATTATTTTAAAAATCATGGTAGAAATTGTTCAGAATTGCATTAGTGATATAGCAATATGACTTCAAAAACACTTGATCTCAATAGAGGAAAACTAATCGAAATAGAGATTACACTAATTTTAACAGCATGGAATTTTACTCTTTCTTTGTACTTGATAGTCTTAAGAAAACGAACTTCAAGGGGAAAATGGAAACTAAACTTGGTATAAAAGCTTATAAATATATTCATACAAAAATGTGTATGAACTGTCATGAATTCAATGTTAATATGAAGTAGTTTTCAGCCTTTAATGTCACTTTTAAACAAAAAAAAATCATAAGGAGAATTTTCCTTATTTAAATTTCTATACTGCCCATCACACTTGCATGATTCTATATTATAGCAATAATATAGGCCAGAAATATTTACAGCTTCATTTTTTTGTAGCTGATGATGATATGTGTATCCTTTAGTTATATAGTCTTTTAACAAATATCTTAAAATTTGTACAAACGTAGACCGTACTTAGTCTTAAAGTCTTCATGTTCTATCCAGTGTTTCCTTGATGTCTTTAGTTCTGTATAAAAATAATTAGCATACAGAGTTAAAATTAGGAAAACCAGATGTGAATTTAGCATATAAATAACTATCTCTCAATCTCTCTATTTTTTCAACTGAATGAATGAAAATAAGGCAAATCATTTATTTTCCAAAATTTTTCAAATATAGAAAAGTAATCTTATGAGAGGTGACACTTGCTCAACATGCTCTGCTGAATTAATCACCTGAATTATTTTTGTACAAATATGCATATTCATGCTTTCTTTACAAACAGGCAAGTCCTGGCACTCGTAGCAATCACTCCAAAATTTTGCACATTATAACTTATTCTCCGAACTGCAGTAAGCCAATGAATATGCTGTGGCTGAGTTTTTAAAACAAAGATGGATCTGCTGAATTTTTAGATGAGAGATCTCAGAATTAATGGGTTCGACTGGGAAGCTGAAAGTGCCTTGCAAAAGGTAGTGCAAATTATGTATGGTTCTATGGGTTCACTGAATATTGAGTTTCAGTTGTGGAAATCCTTACCCTGTCATAAGCTAGCTATGTTCTTGTGCTTCTATTAATGTAAACAAGAATTTGTTTTAAAGCAGGGGTGTCAAACTGCCGGCCCGCAGGCCGAATGTGTCATAGCGAAACCACGCCCACCCCACTGTCACGATACGGCGCAACACGTCACATGACGTTGCAAGTTTGACACCCCTGTTTTAAAGGATGGGTTTCTTTTGAATTGGTTATGCTAAATTTATTGTCATAGCAGATTTTTAGCTATTACAACAGTAATGTGACTAGTTTATAAAACCAGAATCTCACCGTTCAGAATCTTCATTAGCATTTTCTATTCCAGCTTCAGCCATTAGTTCAACAACATGCTTTTCCAAATCATTTATCCGTTCACCCATCTCATCCAGTAAAAGGTTAAAGAGCACTGCATTTTTAATTCATTTTTATTAGGAGTTTATATTAATCTATCTGAGAAAAGAATACATGGTGTGTATAAGCAAAAAATAACAGGATTCACATTTGGTTCCTTTCTATTGTAAAAAAGTCCAAAATGATGTTTGCTCTATTTTATCTTATTGGGTATAAAAATATTGTTTTCATACTTCTTGCCTTATCTGATCTGAATGTATGCTACATGATATTAAAAGTTTATAATGTGTATAATATTGTAGTTAAGTGTTTCAAGGCTGAACATCATCTGATGTTCAAATATAATTGTTGAGGCAAGATTATTAGTTTATTTTAAAAGAATATTACTATTATTTAATAGTTTCCTATATACTGTCAGCATTGTCTCAGTTCACAAAGTTGAAGAGGAATATATCTCACCATAAATCTCCTATATAGGAGGATCTAATATACTTAAATTGGTACCTTAACCATTAATGGTATTTAAGAATGCTGCATAACTCTTGCTGTAAAATGAAAATTAATACTTTTCTAAAATTGATATAAATTCGCTAGGCTTACTGCTTTATGTAACATTCCCTTTTTTAGATTCTTAAGTGAAAAATTCAAATGGGAAGTTGACATGCTATACCATAAAGCAGCAGCTTCTGAAATGACTTCTATTTACAAAGACTTTTGATAGTCTCCATAAGTATTCTTAGGAAATAAAAATGATGAGTGGCTAAAATCCAGTGTTTTGTTTAGAAGAATTCCCTCTTGTACAAAACCCTTATCAGAAAACAACCTGATTAAATTCTCACTTCTAGTTCCCAAAAGCATTTCCTATCATCTTTCAGTTTACCTTTCCCCTGTTTTATTCTTGACAGGTGAACTCAAAACTATAAACATATTTTGGAAACTTTAGGGATTAGCCAAGCCCATTACAAATGATTTCATATTAATTTAGAAAGGGATCTGAAAAGGATATTTTTTAGAGATAATTTATCAGTCAGGTCTTCAAAGTTTTCGTGCAGCTGTTGTAGGAGATTTTCTGCCTGTAGGTGAAAAAATACACCTATAATGTTAGACAAGTTACCACTTTAAGTTACTTCCTGGACTCATCCAGCCTTAGTAGCATGATTGTTTACAGTGCATAAAAAGCGATGGCAGTCTATTATTTGAGGAACTGAGCTTTATTTCATCTACTATGGTAAAGAAGGAGAGAGTTCTCCTAAAATAGCTAATGTATTTTGTAAAAATGCTATGATCTATAAAAGGAGTTTAAAAAAGGAACATAAAACAGAGAATATGAAATGCTGAGATTATACCTAACTTTTATATGGAAGTGTTCTTATAGGTCACTAATTTTTAAACAGTATTTTATTTTATTAATTTTACATAGTATTAAAAGAAGAGTTGTTTTTTTTTATTTAGACATTCTTGAAACAAATCTCTTGGGTTAAGAAAAAGTTGGCCTCATTCCCCCACACTCCAAGGCATGAGAGTTTCTGGTCCCATAAACAACAGGCACTAACTAATCTTCAGTGAAGAGATGTAGAAACTTTCTGAAAATCTTATTACTTTTCCCAAATGTCGTTCCCTCTAGTGATAATGCCACAATCTCGGATTATGAGGACCAAAATGCACCAGAGATGGGTTGTGGAAGATATTTTTTATGAGATGACCATCACTGCTTGCCAGCTGAGGAGATACCTTGGTAGCTTTATGCCTTATGGTAGGTAGGATGCTGTAGGTAAAAATAGGTAGGTTAAAAGATGCAGAGGGTGTAGCTATAAATGCCATCTGCCTTACCGATAAAAGAAAATATTTGTAGCTCAGGGTTGAAATGAGGGGTCCTTAGTGTTCTCTGAGCTTGGTTGTTTTCTTGCAGAGGTATTACTACCCAAACTAGGCAATATCATCAGTTTTAGTGAAGATGTTAAAACTGACCAGCACTGATGATGTTACCTAGTTTGGGTAATGAAACGTCTGCCAAAAAAACAACCAAGCTCAGAGAGCATCAAGGGCCATCTTCCTTAGCCCAGCACCCGTCCTCTTCCTTGTTGAGTCACAGTGATTATGTGTATATCTGCCGCGCGATCTCTCCTCGGCTATATTTATTTCCCAATTGCTAACACCGAGTTTATATTTGTGTCGGGGACGCTGTCTACAAAGAGCTGCCACACACCCGACTTCTGCACCATACCAGCGCAATCGGCAAAGCCTCAGGCGAGCGTCGGGCGTACTCACAAACTGAGAGAGCTCCTTGGCGCTTTGAGGGTCACTGTCCGCCATGCCCTCTTTCTCCGCCGCCGACGCCACTTGTCTCGCCCGCTCTTTTCTACTCAAATTGCCGCCCTGGTTGGGAGGGAAGTGGCTCCGGAGACAAAGCCGCCTCCCTGCCGCTCTCCGAGCATACCAGGCGGGCTTTCTCTTCGCCGGCGCGGTTACACGGCTACGACCTCCGGCGCTGCAGAAGAACCAATGCGAAAGGCGACGGTGACTTTTCCACTCCTCCTTGCCACGTGCCCGACGCGTCATTATTTTGGTTGCCTGTGATTCGGAATTTACCAAGGATATACTTTATTCCCAGCTCACCTCTAAGCAGCGAAAAGATCAAGTTTTCCCGGGTTTTTAAAGTTTGAAAGATGTTGTTGGTTGTTAAGTTCAGCCTTGGGATATGCTTGATGATCAGTCTAAAATAGCTGAGGAGCTACCCAAGGTTGGGTGGTCAGCAGCCAGCAAGAGAAGCCTCGAGTTATCTCGTTGTTGTTACTATTATTATTCATAGGACTATTAAAGTAGTATTTAATTGTTTTTATTGTTTTAAAATGTTTTTAGTATTTTGCTTGTAATATATTTTTTAAGTGCAAGCCACCTAGAGTCATTGAAATGGGTGGCTGTAGAAAAAGGAAGGAAGGAAGGAAAAATATTCCATTAGCAGTTGGAGATTTCTCCCCCACTGTGGTAGGAATGCTAAAAAAAAAAAAACAGATGTAGAAAGTCAGCACCCACCCACCCTCCTAGAGAAAGAAATATTTTAGAGGATATTTAAAAAGGCAGAATATTATATTTCCCCAAAGGAATAATGGAGAAAAATCTTACAGGAGGCAGAAACTACCCCAAGTTTCCCCAGGCAGAAACCTGAAGAGGAGGCCAGCTTTTAGAAATGCAGATTTGGGGTATACCATTCATTAGCAAAACATCTTCAGCCTCCACAGCTGATGGGATTGAGAATTTACATTCCCCCACCCAAAATCTAAACATGGCCTTTAGGGTATAATAGGATTAATCCTACACCCTCTTCAGACTAGCAAAAGACACAAAAGCCCACCTCATTGCACAACCAGGAAACATTTCCACTTCAAAGTCTCAGAGCCCTATAAAGATCCATAGACTGTCAACTCCATTTGCTCAGCTGTTCCAGAACTGCTTGATGTGTGCAGGTACTGCTCATCAATAAACTGGAACCTTCCTTCTAAGCAGCCTCCATTTTTATTTCCAGTGTCTTAGCCTCCATTTTATTTACTCCCAGCTTGGAACTAGACCTGATGATTTTTCTTTCAATAATGAAATTAGATGGAGAAAAAGTCGTATCTGCAGAGACCCAACTTTAAACTGCCTGGGAGTTTAATGCTTTTGAATGTTGGTGCTGGAGAAGACTCCTGAGAGTATAGCCAAGAAAACATACAAGTGGATCATTGAACAAATCAACCAAGTTCTCACTAGAGGCACAAGTGACCAGGCTCAAAATTGTCCTACTTTGCCCACATTAAGCAGAAACCTATCTCTCTGGAAAAGGTTTTAATGCTGAGAAAGGTGGAAGGAAAGAGAAGAAAGAGGATAACTGGCAGGAAGGTAGATTGTTACAGTGTGGTGGGTTGGAAGACCTGAAAGACCAGGTTATGGACCGGTTTTCAGGGGGGGGGAATCTATCTACAATATTTGATTGCTGAGAGTTTATAGCAGGGGTCTTCAAACTTGGCCCTTTTATGACTTGTGGACTTCAACTCCCAGAATTCCTCAGCCAGGCACGCTGGCTGAAGAATTCTGGGAGTTGAAGTCCACAAGTCATAAAAGGGCCAAGTTTGAAGACCCTGGTTTATAGCAACTTAATGGCCCATAATCAGTCACCTATGGATCTACGCTGCAAATGCTTCATTAAAGAGAAGAGCACGTATTCCATCTTTCATTCACCGAGTTCAAGATAGTCTGTATAATGCTCCCACTCCTCTTTTCCCCATAGCAACTGTGTTGTAGACAGTTCACGATGTAGGAAGGTTGCATTTTGATCCAACCCAAAGGTTTCTGTAAGGGCATAACAAATGAACGGAACAAACCTGTCTTGCTGGAAACAGAAATATTAAATTATTGTTTAGTATGTTTACTGTGTACATCTAGAACAGGCATGTCAAACTGCCAGCCCAGGGACCAGATGCGTCACGCTGAAACTGCGCTCACCCCATTGCCGACAATGGGGGAAAAGTTGCGATACGTTTCGCGACGTCATGTGACATCACGAGTTTGACATGCCTGATCTAGAAAGCCTTAGGCCAAAAATAAGTAGTCTATCATAGTGTAAAATTTATTTGTTTGTTTGTGTTTTGTTTGTTTGCCACCATCTCACCAGAACGAGACTCTGCCAAAATCCTTGTAAGAAATATTAGAGTGAAATTACCTTGAAAATCAACTAGGTCCAAATAAATATTAATTTTAATACAAGGAGCTGTTTATTTGGAAAAACAAGGGTATTCTCAGAAGCTGTGCTGCCTTATTTTAACATGAAATTAAGATACGCAATATAATTCAAATCAAGATGAGGAATTAAAAAATAAAAAGCAGCCTGGAACTAGGATAATATTAAAGACATAGTACAGAGATGAAGATCAAAGACCAAAAAGTATGATATTTTTGCTAGTAGCATTTTAAGCCTTGTAAACTATAACATTAAAATGTTAATTTTATATGACAAGTATTTCCCAAAACATCTGTATAAAATACATTTTCTTGAATCTGGTGAGAAAAGAGAGACCATAGGAAAAGGCAAGACTAACACCTTACCACCTTAAACTCACAAAATCAGTAACAGTTCTTTCCAGCCTGTTGCAAGAAAAGAAAGCGACAACTTGACTGACTTTGTTTGGTTTGAAACCTAAGCAGGGCTGAGACTGGTTGGTCTTATATGAGTTTTCTCCAAGGAATACAGGTAGTCCTTGACTTACAACCATTCATTTAGTGACCATTCAAAGTTACAATGGCATTGAAAAAAAGTGATTTATGGCCATTTTTCATACATACAGCATGGTCACATGATCAAAATTCGGACATTTGGTGATTGATATGTATTAATGATGGTTGCAGGGTCCTTTGGTCATGTGATCACCTTTTGCAGCCTGACAAAGCAAAGTCAATGGGGAAGCCAGATTCACTTTACAACCATGTTACTAACAACTATGGCAAGAAAGATTGTAAAATGGGGCAAAACTCACCCAACAACTGTTTTGCTTAGCAATGGAAATTTTGGGTTCAATTGTGATCATAAGTCGAGCGCTACCTGTATCAGGGTTTGATTACAAAGGTAAAAAAAAAAATCTTAAATGCAAATCACTTCTATATTGTTGCCAAGAAAACCTACATCCGTATGTCTGTGAAGTCACCAGGAATCAAGTTTAATAATTTACTCAAAAGAAAGTGGTGATATTTCAATGGATCTGCCATTGGATGGTGGATTTTTTTTTTTACATAAGAGCTAAGGAACAGAAGTGACACACCCTCTTAAATACTCCTAGTCACCCTTAAGTATATAGATGGCTTGCATGCACTGAAGAAAAATATGAGACTGGCAGGACAGGTTTTACTAGAACAAGGCTATTTTTGTTTGTAATAGTAACTCTGTTCTGGGTCACCTAACTGGGAAGTTGGGAAAGGGCGATATCATAGTGCACTCAGAAGCATTCTGAGAAGCTGCCCAGGAAATTTGTGTCATCTGTGTAGCCCCCAACCAGATCAGCCCATTTCAAATTGATCTCCCTTTTGCTGCATCTTCCCCTCTCCTTGCATGCCAAATTTGGCTAGTTCTGTCATTATTCAGAGACTTATCCGGCTGACAGACAGGTTCATGAGCTCATTTACATATTTTCTTTTCAATTTTCTGTTGAATTGGAAAGGGTAAAAAAGAGAATCCAATTAGATTAAACAAGGAATTTAAAAAAAACCCCTACAACAGTTGATTATACTTTTTTACACAGCAGAGGAAGCAATGTTTTCCAAATTACATGTGAACTGAAGAAATCTTATTTTCTCTGAGGACACTGGGAGATGCTGTTGAAAACCAACACATGGAGGAGTGTGCAATTGACGGCAGAACTAGCTAATGAAAAGGTGGATGCCTCTGAAGATTAGCTGCTATTTGGAAATCTGGAGTGCTTGCCAAATTGGACCATCTTCAAAGGAGTCTGGATTTGATACTTCATTTATCTCCTGTGTTTAAAGGGGTATAATCAGTTTCAACAGATTATTTCTTCCTTGCTCAGATATGCCTTAATAGACAAAAGGTATCAGGTTTTTTTTTTTATAGTTTGAAGCTAACCTGTGCTCAATGCTTTGGGGAAAATTATAGCATTTTCTTTCATCATGGAGTGACTCAGCATATTCTAGCTGAGTCGCAGGCATACATATTAGAACAGAATAACAGAGTTGGAAGGGACCTTGGAGGTCTTCTAGTATCTAGTTCAACCCACTGCTCAAGCAGGAGATCATATACCATTTCAGACAAACGGTTGTCCAATCTTTTCTTTAAAACCTCCAGTGATGGATCACTGATGGAACAAGATACTAGAAGAATGTCACATGAAATGCATGACCTCTAGTATCTATGAAATACATGTTCTTATTTAAGCTGGCATGGAAAAGCTATTTAAGGCACAAAGGCTCTCCTGGCCTTATTGGAGTAATCTAGCTAGCCTACAACCATATCACATATTGTTTAAATATAATTCATAGTATATTCTGGAATTTTGTCAGGTGTACTATTCTATCATCAACATAAATGTTTTAGTATTGTAACTGGCTTCTGATATTTCTGAGTTTATGTGACAGGATCTTTTTGGAGTCTATCACCATTAGAGCAGGAGCCAGAGATCATTTCTCTAATCATCCATTCTGCAATGAACTATAAACGACATAAATTGTTTATGTAAACAAACAAACATCTGTTGAAACTCAAGATCTTATGGAAGCTCCTTCAATCACCAAGGCAATGTTAGGCGATATATGACCATTTAATAATATATTTTAAAAAACAAAACTAAAAGCAAAAAATAATAACAATATCAACTTTAACAGCCCATATTGTTGAAAACTACAACCAGAATGCAGAACATCAGTCAAACTCAAATGACACTGCCCCACAGCCCCCAGAAGGAGGCAGGTCTTTGAAGCTTTTTTAAAGGTTAGAAGGGTCAAAAGGACAGGATAATGATAAGCAAATACTATTGGAGAGAGGTAATCCTATAAATGTCAATAAACTTGAAGGGCTTTATAGATGATAGTTACCACCTTATGTGATGGACTATAGTAATGAAGCAGATTCCCTGGAAGGAGGGAGCACATTCCAAGGAGGGGGCAAGACAAGAGACAGCACAGTCCAGAGCTGGATTATGGGAAGATATAGTATAACCACTCCCTAATATCTCCCAGGGTATATTCATTAGGTTAGGGTGGCATAGGTTTAGTCTGGCAAGATTCTGTCTATATGGCAAAAGAAAATAAAGGATCGTATTTTGACTGGATTGTGTTACATTGTTCTTTGACTAGGCCTGACACCTTGGATTGTATGCAAAACCAACTGGTAACTAGGGCATATGATGAAAGGCAGATGCCACACAAATGAGCTGTGCCCATAACTATTCTTGCTACTGCATTCTGGACCATCTGGAGCTACCAAATGTTTTTCAAGGACAGCCCAACGTTGAGCTCATTGTGAAATAATCCAGTTGAAAGGAGATTAAGGCATGAATGACTGTGGATCTGAGGATTTGGCTTAATGATTTAAAAGAAAATATTTTTTCATGAAAAACCTCCTTATATGTAAGGTTGTACTGTACTATACTGCTTGTTTTGGATTTGGCACAAATCATGCCACATCTAGGCATGAAAATTGTAATATTCTTCCTTTTTATTTTGCTATTACTGGGCTGAAGGAGCCAGACCTAGATCAGAGTTCAAGAACTCTGATGTAGAAAGATTGAAGTGTTTCAGGAACTTCAACCTAACTAGTAGCCTGTCATGCTTACTTTTTATTGAGAAACCCAAATGCATTGCTACCTGTGAGATTTCAAATAACTACCCATCTAACTTCAAAACTCTGAGCCTATATCATGGTATTGTGACAAATATTGAATGCCTTCTAAAATGCTTTTTTTGGAACTATCAATAAGATGTATTTGTTGCCGTTCTTAATAGAGATTTAAAACTATTTATTTAGTGATCATTCAAAATTAGGGTTAGGGTTAGGGTTATCTTCCCAAGAAAACTGCAAGGACTCTTGGTAATACTACCCTCCTCCCAAATTCCCCTATGTGAACTCACAACACTGAGTTTAATGAAAAGATGCCTATCCTAGCTTCAGCTCTTAAAAGGACTCTAAGTTAGCTTGTGTATTTTTTCCCTACACACAGATTTACTCCTGTTGTTTCTGCTGCTGAAATACTGTTAATTTATTTCATTTTACTTTGTCTGATAAAACATTTGATAAAGGAAACTGCTCTTTTGGCCTTGTAACACTTTCGAATAATAAGTTCTCTCTATATATTATCAAGTTCCAGGGCACATGATGGAACAGCATGAGAGCTGGGCCTCCTATCTTTACATTTCCTTCCGTCTCAACGGGTGTGGTTTCTGCCAGACGTTGTTGATTGGGGCTCCTTTTCTGCTCCTGGTGCCAATCCTATATAGTTTCTTAGAACTAAGAACTATTTAGGATTTCTTGCTGGATAGTGTTAAATTCAGTTTTACAGAACACTATACAAAAACCTCCTGCAAGATGCTAACACCTTTTAGTTTTATGGAGGGGTTTATCAGAAAGGTTTGAAGTTAATATACCCCTTTTGATGCCTTGAATATTTCATAGGAAGCTGAGACATAATTACCAATTAGGAACAGTAGGCAAGAATTTACATACAGTAGTTAAAATGCAGAGTTTTGTACACCACCTTGTCTGTTGGAGTTGGGTTGCTGTAACAAATTTGAATAAATACTAGGAAACAACTCTAAGGCATTTAGTGCAAGCACAAACATGTCTCTCCCTCCCCCCATATTTTCTTTCTTCAAAATACTACTTTAGTTAAAAAAATAGTATATTACCGCCGTTGGTGATTATGACATTTTAAAGAAGCGTTGGAAGCAGCTCCGATCTATTTATATTCCACAGGAAACACGCTCACTTTGTTGCATGAAGACTTTGTGATAATCTGACATTTGACTATTTTTCCAACACCTTTCTTTTCTCGTATCTGACGGGGGAGAAAAAAAAAATCCCATGATCTTGTGTGTGTGTGTGTGTGTGTGTGTGTGTGTGTGTGTGTGTGCGGGGGTCCCCATCTAAATCCTTGTTTAGCAAAGAGAACGAGCTCGATGGTCTCTTTCGAAAACTGAGATTCCCTCTTCCCCCCCCCCAACCCGCGTTTCCCAGGATTTTAGTGAGTCTCTTTCTCTTCGGAACTGGTCGGGCGCTAGGACCCAAACGACGAAAGGCAGGAAGGGCGGATTTCTTCACAGACGGAGGCATCTCAGCTTCTCCTGATGTCACAGAGGCGGGGCTCATTTTCTCGCTGCTGGGGGCTGCCGCTGCCAGCGCCTTGTTTCCAGTCGCCCAAGGAGGCGGCGGCGGCAGCAGCAGCAGCAGCGGTGCCTGTGGCTTTGGAAGCCCCGGGCACGGAAAGGGCGCAGCGCAGCTGTGGCTTTAGCGCAGTCTGGGGCGGGAGCGGCGCCCCGCGCTGGGGCTCCCTCGAGCAATAGGGGGAGATGCGCGATTCTTGGGACGAGGGGCCTTGGCAAGAGCCCAGGTAAGAAGAGGGCGAGCCCCCCCCCCCCGCAGCCCCGTTTCCTCCTCTTTCGGGGTTTAGGTTTCCGCCCGCTCTGCTTTTCGAAGCTGGGCAGTTTGGCGGAGTTGCTAAAAGGGAGCGTGGAAGGAAAGCAGAAGTACCGGTAGCGTTTTGTATCAGAGCCGCGGTTGGCCATTCAGAGAGGAGTGGAGAAAACACTTAGGGGGAAAGTGGTGTTTTCACTTCCTCTCTCTCCGTCTCCCTTGGTAAGGCAAGGGCTGTAGATAAAACGGTCTTCTGGCGAGAGGACTCAGCTGGGACTCCGTAATTTGGGGTCCCAGTTGTTGAGCCGAAGAGGCAGAAAGTCTGAAGGGGGGAGTCTTACCTTCTCCAATTCCTGGGACTTCTCCTCTAGCAGCAGAGAATACAGTCTTATTTCTTTCATCTCTCTTGATTCACTACTTGTCATGATTTCATAGATCAATTTCTTCCTATTCTTTTTGTTTAACTGGACAGGTCATCCTTGACTTCCAACCATTTATTTAGTGACCGTTCAAAGTTACGATGACACTGAAAAAAGTGACTTACGACCATTTTTCATACTTACAACCGTTGCAGCATCGTGTGATCAAAATTCAGATGCTTGGCAACTGGCATGTATTTATGACAGTTGAAGTGTCCTGGGGTGATTGTGCAATCTTCTGAAAAAAAATGAATGGGGAAGCCAGATTCACTTCACAACTGTGTTGCTAACTTAACAACTGTGGTGATTCACTTAACAACTGTGGCAAGAAAGGCTGAAAAATGAGGCAAAACTCAATGTCTCATTTAGCTATGGAAATTTTGAGCTCAGTTGTGGTTGTAAGATGAGGACTACCTGTATTAATTTTCCTTGACAAGCAGGTAGTTAATCATTTCCCCTGACAAGACGTTAGTACGGTATAGTTCCAGAATTACTTAGAAAAATTAAATAAACTTGCAGGGGAGTTGGGGGCTGCAGCTCCCAGAATTCCTTGTGATCTGACTGGGCATTCTGGGAGTTCAACTGTAGTATTTGTAGTGTGTGCGTGAGAGAGAAGCTGAGTTTGTTGATTAAAAACCATTTTGATTGATGGAAATAGCTCTTAAGGAAATGAAAATCGGTGACAATATAATTTGCTAAATAAGAAAGTTATTAAGTATTCAACTAGTAAGCGAGGTCTTGAAAGAGATTTTCTCTCCCATGCCCGAGGAGGAATGTTTGTGTATTTTTTGAAAAGGGATAATGTTTTCTCTATAACAATGCTAATTTGAGTAAAAATCTCTTTTGTATTGCTGTTGACCAAATAAGTCAACAGCAGTTTATCACTCTCTGTAGAATTTCTACTCATTAAAACTCATGATTATAGGAATTTTCAATAGGAAAGTTTATTTTATTAAAGACGCTGTAAAAGGCAAGCCATGTTCTTTCATGATGGCCGAAAATCCAAAGGAATCTGGTAGCACCTTTCTCAACTAATTAAATTTAATTAAAAGCTACTAGATTGCTTCTGATGTGTGTCTCATTAATATATGTGCCTTTATTATGGACAGTAGTTGTCTTACAAGTAGTTATCTTACATCATCAGTCCTAAAAGTGTTACATGTTTATAGAAATAGCATTTAGACTTATATACCGCTTCACAGTGCTTTACAGCCCTCTCTAAGTGGTTTACAGAGTCAGCATATTGTCCCCAACAATCTGGGTCCTCATTTTACCAACTTTGGAAGGATGGAAGGCTGAGTCACCAACCTTAAGCCTGGTGAGATTCGAACTGTCAAACTGCTGGCAATCGCCAGTCAGAAGAATTAGCCTGCAATACAGCATTCTAACTACTGCGCCACCATGGCTCTGCCATTAATGCCATTAATTATAAGTGTGCTATCCAACCTGCAGAATTTTTTGTTTATTAGAAAAAAAATATGCAGACCTATAAAGGAATTAATTTAAGAAAGCTTGCTATGCTGGAACCAGTAATTGCAACAAAGGAACACACTGCACATCATGAGTATTAACTGATAAGTTTTAGTATGTATATTTTGTTAGAATACTTAGTTTTAAGATTGTTAAGCTTTCCCATTCTTGACAACTCAGATATTTTGTTTGAATGTCAGCATGGTGGAGCAAGCACTAGTTTAGACAAATAGATTGTCTTTTCTTCTAGTTCATTATGATTTGACTAATTATTTTCTAATGATGTGACTGAATATTTCCCTGCAAGTTTTGACTTTGTCTCCTCTCGCTTTGTTTTTCTAGTGTTGCTTAAAGAATGGCACATGGCCTATTGGAAGATTAATCAGATATGAATACAAGTCAGTAAATCCTGAGGAAGTGAAAAAGGGGCTTCCCTTTTGCAACCAACTGTCCTCATGCTAAGGGACATCATCCTGCCCATGATGGAAACAGATGGCTGGGAATGGCTGGTATCTGCAGTTCAACAGCTGATATCCTGGGGGGCTTCAGCAGCCATGATGTTTGGTGGTGTAGTGCCATACATCCCTCAATACCGAGATATTAAAAGAACACAGAACGCAGAGGGCTTTTCAACCTACGTGTGTTTAGTATTATTAATTGCAAACATTTTAAGGATACTCTTTTGGTAAGTTGCTTCTTTTTTAAAAATTAAATTTCTCTTTGTACTTCTGGAGGATCTATCGATACCTGAAAAAAGTGTGTGTGTGTGTGTGTATGTGTGTGTGTGTGTGAGAGAGAGAGAGAGAGAGAGAGAGAGAGATTTGCTGTGCTGCCAAATTCCATGAAACTCCTTTGAAGTATAAGTAATATATCACCTGTATTTGGCCTCCCTCTGGGTTCTTTGTCAATATTTCATGAGTATATTCAAAAGGATACTTGGGTGAAACACAAATGACATTTTTGTGGTTGCCCTAAACCTGTGATACCTAATGAAGGTCCTTAATCTGTGATATCTGATATTTTGAAATATACTCTGTATGCTGTATTGGAAAACTTTTATATTTTTGTCAGCCTGAAGTTGCCAGGATTGAACACATGTAAACCCAAACAAAAGCTCTTTTGAAATTAGCTGTGGAGGCTTTATCAATATTTATCTAGCAAACATAGAATAAGCTTAATGAACAATTAAATGTATTATGAAGAACAAGGTTATGTGGCACTTGGGAACTGAAGGGAAAAAAGATCCTTCAAGAGCAGGCAAATGCTAATTGGAAATGTCTGCAACTCCTTAAACCAAAAAGTGTCTTTACAGTACTTGAGATCAGATGGTAGTCTTGTGACTCTTGGGAAATGACAAAGTTGTTTTAAGGGGTTGCAGACAAGTGTTAGATATGTATCCCCTTATATTTCAAAGTAACATTTTATCATTGACTTTGAAGTCTGCCCACCCTTAGCAAAGAAAAATCCTCAGTTAAATAAGGATATAAAAAGTAAAAGGTTTCCCTTGTCCAGTCATGTCTGGCTCTAGGGAGCAGTGTTCATCTCTGTTTCCCAGCTGAGGGAATCAGCATTGTTCCAAGATGCTTCCATAGTCATGTGGCCAGCATGACTGTATGCCGAGGCACACAGACTCTGTTACCTTCCCAGTGAAGTGGTATCTATTTATCTACTTGCATTTGCATGGTTTTGAACTGTGAGGTTGGCAGGAGCTGAAAGCTCAACGTGTCACGTGGTGTTTGGGTCTCAAACTGCCAACCTTCCAGTTGACAAGCCAAGCACCTTATCTGCTAGGCCAGACATGTCAAACTCGCGATGTCATGTGACGCCGCGTAATATATCGGGATGGTTTTGCCATTGCCGGCAATGGGGTGGGCGCAGCTTCCGGATGATGCGTCCGGCGCGTGGGCCGGCAGTTTGACACCCCTGTACTAGGCCATTGTGCCCCAATTATCTGAAATGAAATGATCCAGTATTATTTGAAAACTTTGTAACATCCACTAATCCATTTCTTCAACCTGTAGATTGTTGTGGCTAATTGAGAAAGTTATGAAGCTTTAAAGCAGGGGTGTCAAACTGCTGACCCGCGAGCCGGATGCATCATAGCAAAACCACACCCACCCCATTGCCGTCACGTGACATTGCGAGTTTGACACCCCTACTTTAAAGCCTAAATGAGTACTACACAAGCTTTTGTAGATGTCTATGGAGATTCTTTGTCATCCAGGTCATGGTTGTCCCGAAGATGCTTTTTCAAAAGGCAACTAGATTTCCTTTGTTTTTGTTTGAAGATGTTTTGCTTCTCATCCAAGAAGCTTCTTCAGTTCAGAACTGAAACAAACTGAAAAAGTCCAGTTGCCTTTTGAAAAAGCACCTTTGGGACAACCTTTTGTAGTGATCAGCAAAGGTTTATGTAATGTTAGGATGACAACAATGACTTTCAGTTTTTTGCTGGAGTTGACAAGCATAGATATCTTTCTGGAAAATGGCTGATTATTATATGTTATGTATAGGATACATGTTTCAATTATACAGCAGCATTGTAAGATTCTCATGTATATTCCTATGTGGAAGTGTGAGGCATAAAATAAAAATGGTGAAATGTAAAATTAATCTAATTTTAAAATATACATTATATTTTCTGAATACATTTCAGTATAGCTCATGCTAATTATACATGTAATAGAATGTAGCAAACAGGACCATATTAATGACAATTGCCTAGTTTGGGATAATTCACACTTTTCATGGCAGATCTAATCTATGTGTAAGAATGAAGCAATTGTGTCTGTCATATGACATTTGAAATGTTTAAGAGTAGCAACATTGTTCTTCGTATTAAATATTTATCTCTAGGATTCCCACTAACGGATGAATAGCACAGTTATCTGTCGGCCTTTTCTTCAACTTCAGAAGACTTTCATCCTGGTCTTGCTACAAAGCATCCTTCATCGCAATATAACTGATCGGTGTTCATGACTAAACATAAACAAAACCATTAGCCTTATATATTTAGTTTGATCCATGAATCTTTGTGGGAAGGGCTTTCCTCAGATTTTAATTTGGTTACAGATGACCTTTTAAGGAGGTATTGCTATAATTTTAAGAATGTAATGCGGAATAAAACTCTTGGAGATAAATAGAAGTATTGGCTTTTCTCGTGATTACATTAAATTGTTTTATTTATCTACCATCCACCATCAGGGTCTGACCTTCAAAAAATATAGGCTGCTACTTATATTTTTCTTTCTTTACTGCCTGAAGAAGAATTAGATTTTTATTATTTGCTTTATAGTTTTCTTTGGGGATGTTAACTGATTGAAACTGACCTTTATTAAATAATTCTGTGTTTAAAGGAATAATGAATGTACATTGAATCATTATTGAGCCTGGCTAATCAAGGCTATAATTGAAATTAGAGAGAAGAATGAAGCATATTGTCCCTTTAGAAGTTGGTAAAGTCTCTTTTGTTCCTGTCAATGTGTCTAGTATACAGGATGATGAGAATAACAGTTGGGTAACATTTGGAGGATCATATGTTCCTTCTGCACTTCTTCCA
Source organism: Protobothrops mucrosquamatus (assembly GCF_001527695.2). NCBI lineage: Eukaryota > Metazoa > Chordata > Lepidosauria > Squamata > Viperidae > Protobothrops > Protobothrops mucrosquamatus. The sequence goes on from NW_015386288.1 coordinate 330,091, forward strand.
CATATTAGATAAATGAGAGAGACTATTATCTTTACTTTTCGTATGGTGCTTCCCCTCACAAACCAGTGTAATAATTATTTCAGAGTCTTCAGAGCCTCAGTCATAAATGCCTATATCATAAATGCTATTACCATGCTGTAAATAGAATATTATTGAGGCAATGTATGTGCCTTCATTTATTTAAGGGACTAAGTTTCTTGAGTAATATTATTACATTGTTGTAATTATGAAATACAAAAAAACCATAATACCAAAGGATCTTCAAAATAGAGTACTTTTCTGCAATTTAAATATATTTAGGTCTTTTTTTTTCAATCCAAAAAGCCTAATAGGTAGGGAGATAAATTGTTTATGTGTCTTTCTTTGTATCTCTCATCCTTCCAAATTTTTCTTCACAGTAAACCTGTGAAAGTGGTTAGGCTGAAAGATGGTGACTAGCCCAAAATATTAATTCAAAGAGTTTAATCTTGCTTCTTAATCTAGCACTATACCACATTTTTTCCAGGAGTTTATTGGTGGGTGACTAAAATGTTCCATGATTAGTTGTGATGACAGCAATATTTGCTATTTCTCATCTTGAACTGGCCTAAACTTTGATTGGAGAATTCATCAGCAACTAAGGAAAACCTGAAAGTGAAGGCAGTAGGCAGGAATTTAGGAGAAGAAAAAGCTTAAAATGTTTAAGTAATAAAAATAAGAAATCTACCTTAATAAATATAAGACAATAGATGCCTTCCTAAAGCATCTTCTACATCCTTTTGTAGGAATATTACAGAGATAGGTGTTAATGAAATTTGGTCCCAGCTATGTCAGGGTGTTCATACAAGACAGACAAAATACATGACTTCCAATCATAAATATGTATTGCACTTTGGGATGTTATTTGGGGTACAAACTGTATAATTACATAAATTTGGGTAGCTCGGGAATATCACTCTTCATGCAGTTTATGTAATGTTCCTTAGCATAAAAATCTGTATTTTATAATTTATATTTTTAAGTCAGACCAAACTGAACAGATAATGTAAGCTTGGACGTAACCATCTCTTTTTGAAGCCAGAATTTGACGAGAATATTATGAAATATTAGGGACTCTTTTTCCTGCGGATTATTTTTCTTGGAGAACAAAATGTACTTGAAGTATTCCTAACATTAGTTGCTGAACTATTTTATGGAATACAGTACCTGAATAGCTGCTGAGTTATATATTCCTTCGGCTAATCCAAAGGAATTATCAGGTTTCCTCTGTTAGTGTTTTGTTTGCAATGAAATCAGTTGAGTGCTTTCCTGCAATTAGAAGGGGTGGGGACAGACTTATTGTTTTCTGGCCAGTAGAAAAAACAGCTCCAACCTTGCCCCAGCTCTGGGGAAAAATAAATGGCAAAAATAAGGAACAAGGAAGGCAGACTTCAGCAGCCAGAACAGGCTAGTTGTATTACAGCCTACCTAAGTGCCTTTCAGCTTGAGTCTTAGACAAGGGGAGCGCTGAGCCCAGAGATCCCTCCTTTAAAACTAGACCAAAATCACAAAACAGCACAAGGCTGTTATCAGGCTGGCTTTTCAGACTGATTGATTAGTGACAAGTATTTAAAAAGACTGATTGTTTAACGGTGTGCTTCTTTTATGCCAGGTAGTTGTAGGACGACCAGTGCTGCTTTCTCTCCTCACACCTTCTTAGATTTTATAATAATTAATTATGGGAAAAAGACTGTATTTTTAGAGACTTTTAAAAGATTGACTCATATAAATTTCCAAGCTGCCCTGTTATAGGAAAGTTCAAGAAAGGGCAGATAATGTTTTGAAATTCCCTTAGGCACTTTCTCTGGATATCTCTTGCCTCTCTCGTACACATAGACAAGACAACTGTACATTAGCCTCTAGTAGAAAATTTGACCAAAACAATTTAGTGGATTGTATTTAGTGGAGATTCTATCATTTATATTAATATATGCTGAGAGAAAGTTCAGGAAATGAAGAATTGTATTGGTGTTCGTTATTACCGACTCCTGTTGAATATTGTTAATGGGCTGCTTTTAGAGAAAGGATACTTGAGTTTCTCAGTTTACTTTGCATTACAGGCAATCCTCGATTGAGCCTAAAATTTTTGTTACTAAGTGAGACATTTTTGAATTTTGCCCCATTTTAGAACCTTTCTTTCTACACTTGTTAAATGAATCCCTGCAGTTGTTAAATTAGTAACATGATTGTTAAATGAATCTGGCTTCCACACTGATTTGCTTGTCAGAAGGTTGCAGAAGGTGATCACATGACCCCGGGACACTGCAACCGTCATAAATACGAGTCAGTTGCCAAGCATCTGATTTTGATTGCGTGACCAAGGAGAGGCTGTAACAGTCATAAACAGTTCATTTAGTGACCGTTCGAAGTTACAACAGCACTGAAAAAAGTGACTTATGACTGTTTTTCACATGGTCATAAGTCACTTTTTTCAGTGCCATTGTAACTTTGAACGGTCATTAAACAAACTGTTGTAAGTCAAGGACTATCTGTATTATGCTTCTGCTTTCTCTTTTTCCAATCGATGGGCAATATAATTGTGGCTTGTGAATAATTATAGGCATGGAAAATATTTAAAAATAGTTAAATAGTAATAACAGTTTGCCCTTGAAACTAGGATATCCTGTTTAAAAGATTTTAAGCAAAAAAAACTGTTCATATTTATCTGTTTAGGATCATAAGCCATAACTATATAGAGATTAGAGGGCATTAATACTCACTAGCTGCAATAGGTGTAGAATTATGACAATCATAAATCCAGTATGCTGCAGTAAAAACCAGGGTTTGATGAATACTTTTTAAAAACTGTACTTTCAAATATATATTATCAGCAAGAATTGTAACTACTTATAGAGATTTCTGAAAGAACTTGAATAGCCAACATTTCCATTTTTATTTCACTTCTATACTGGTCTTCCAGAATATTCTGGATTTATGATCAGAAATCTGATGCTACATTCTATCGGTATTCAAGTCCAGTTAGTCTCTAAATCTAACTAAATGGACACCAGCAAATTTCTTAACTTGATTCTAAGGAATTATTGAGTAAACGTCATCTTAAATATATTCTTTGCTTGGCTTGCAATAATATTTGCTAGAACAATGTTATCAAAAACATATCACATTATTTGACCTGGTTCAATATGTGGTGTAAACTTGTTATTTGGGGTTATCTACTAGATCACAGGTGATGTAGCATGATTTGTGATCCCAAAGAGGTGTGTTTTTTGCTTAAATAATGAAAAATGGATTATCTTTGTATTCTTTTATACTCCGTGGTTTTCAAAACTCTTTCCTTCCAGTTCTTCTTGCCAGACACACTTGATCTTAGTTTTCATAGTACTATTTATTCTTCCCCTTTCTTTTTACCCTTCTATCTTCACCCAGAATTCTTACCTTGTTCAGAATTTGACTTTTCAATCTACTGTCATTTTCTTTTTATCAGATACTATGTTTCTTAGCATCCATCCCTTTCTCACTCAGTGAAATCAGTAGCTTTAATATCAGACTGATTTTTCATCTTAAGAGAAAATACATTGTTGATAAATCCAATTCTTTTTTAAAAAAACACTAATTGTCATTCACACACACATATATATAGAGAGATATGTGTATATATACACACCGACCCACTTCACACACACACACACACACACACACCCCACCATACACATAAATCACACAAAAATGATTAGGGGTCTGGAGGGAACTGGGTATGTTTAGCCCAGGGGTAGGCAACCTTTGCTCTGGCTCAGGAATTCTGGGAATTGAAGTCCACGAGTCATAAAACAGCCAAGGTTGCCTACCCCTGGTTTAGCCCAATAAAGAGAAGGCTTAGGGAAGTCTTCCAATAGTTGAAGGGCTGTCACAGGGAAAAGTGGGTCAGTTTATTTTCCATAGCACCTCAGGATAGGACAAGAAGCAATAGGTGGAAGCTCGTCAGAAAGAGATCCATCCTGGAGAAAAGGAGGAATTTCCTGACAGTGAGAATCATTAATCAATGGAATAGTTTGCCTCCCAGAGATGGGATGCTATAAAGACTCCTGCCTTGGGCAGGAGGTTGGATGAGAAGACCTCCAAGGTCTCTTCCGGTCATATAATTCTATGATATAAAATTACAGAAAGTTGGAGTTTAGAGAAGAAAATAGTACAGTAATAGTTTTTTTTAAAATCAGTTTTTATGTTTTGTTGCAGTAGAAGTGACCTGCATAGTTTTTTCTGTGGCTTTTGAATTAAATTACATTGGTACCAAGCCACAGGATGTGAGAATAATTACGTAATCCTTCTGCGTACGCCCATTCATATACTTATGGCATAGCAGGAAAAACTATTTGATGACAATGTAAAATATTCTTTTAAAGTTGGTGCTCTGCAAATATTTTGAACAACAATCCTACTGTAATTTTAGTAATTGCTTAGAGTGCCAAGCACAATTGGAAAGTACTAAGTTGAGAAAGACCAATGTAAAATGGGATGCAAACGATATTTTACGGTTTATTTTACAGCACTCAACTTTATGTTTTCAAGCCTCATAAGGCAAAAATCTTTCTGGAGTAGGTCATGCAATATTCAGAAGATGGAATGTGATTTGTTCTTGGTTATTTCTCTGATAGCCTTAATTAGGTGAAAAACATCCCGTGGGTTCTGTTCTTTTAGGTTGGCTTTATAGTACTTATTTTATAGATTGAGGAATACTATAAATTCATGCGTTCATCTTTAAATGTGGACCAAATTAACATTATTTTTTAATGGATGCAGAATGTCTTAAAGTTAGCTCTGGTATTTAGGGGAGGAGAATTGTATGGTGTATTGCTTTCCTCTCCCTTAATTGCACTCTCAGTTTGGCTTGATGTTTGACTACGCCCTGAAGAAAATTATATTAAAAAGGTCTACTGTAAGAATAATACCTCCAAGCAAACAAAGTTAATATGGAGTCCTGGGTGTTCTCTGAATTTGGTTGTTTGGTTTCATATACTTCATTACTTGATTAGCTAACATCATCAATGCACTTAGCCACTTACGATGTTAACTAGTTAGGCAATAAAAGGACTGCAAGCAAGCAACCAAGCTCAGACAATACCAAAGATGCCACAGTTTAATTCTGAGCTACAGATATTCTCTTCTATTAGAAAAGCTGTTTTTCAGTGTCTCTATATGGTTGACTGAATTTTAGCAAGATAATGAGATATATAACAGAAGCATATTTGCATTAAATATGCCTGGCAAGTCATTTTGATGGTTACATGAGCAAGCAAATATTCACATTCTTTGGAAATGTATTTTGGTCATTCCCAGAGGAAAAGCTATTATCCAAACCAGCATCAAATTGTATTATGCATATCCTTGCATCTTCTATGATATAACCGTTTACCCTATGTTTTTCTTCATTAATAATTTCATACTAATGTGTAGTAGGATAATCTTTCTTCCTTTGTTGCAGTACTTTATATACTCATTAATTGATAGATTATGTGCTGTCAAGTCAATGTCAACTTTTAGCAACCACATTCATCTTCTCTGATGAACTACCCCTAACCTGGTCCTTCAGTTGTTTCAATGCTGCAGCTAACATGGAAACTAAGCAAGGAGAGAAGCAACCTAGAACTAAGGAGAAATTTCGTGACAGAACAATTAATTAGAGGAACAACTTGCCTCTAGAAGTTGTGAATACTCTTAACACAGGAAGTTTGTGAGAAGAGATTGGACCATTTGTCTGAAACCATATAGAGTTTCCTGCCTGAGCAGGGGATTGGACTACGGTAGAAGACTTCCAAGGTCCCTTCCAACTCTGTTTTCTATTATATTCTATCACCAGTGTAAATGAGTCCATCCAGTTTGCTGGTGGTCATCCTCTTCTTCTCTTTTGTCTTACCTTTCCCAGCATAAGAGCCTTGTTCAGAGGGCTAAGGCTTTACATAATGTGTCCGAAATATGATAATTTGAGCCTGGTCATTTGCACCTTGAGTGAGAAAACTGGGTTGATTTGTTTGATGATCCATTTCTATTGGCTGTTCATGGTATTTTCAGGAGTCTTCCAAAACCAAACTTTAAAAGTGTCATCTTTCTATCCTTCTTTCAAGACAAACTTTTGCTTCCATAGTTTGACACAAAGAACACCATTAATATACAGTACTCAATCTACTCTTATAGTCTCCTCTTTCTCATCTTACAAAAGAAATCCTCAAGAATTAAAAAGTATTAGAAGTTAATGATAATAATCAATCATAGTTTAGCCCATATAAAAATAGTTTTGAATTCTTTTTGGTGAGAAATATTTCTTGGATCAAATACTTTGGCCACCAAATGAGAAGAGAAGAGCTCAATGGAAAAGTCCTTGATGTTGGGGAAAAATTGAAGGCAAAAGGAGAAGGGGACAGCAGAAGATGGGATGGTTAGATAGTGTCATTGACGCAATGAACATGAATTTAGGCAAACTCCGGAAAACACTGAAAGACGGGGACATGGCTTGCTATGGTCCATGGAGTTGCAAAGAGTCAGACACAACTTAGTGAATGCACAATTTCTTGGCTACAGCTATCTTTTATCTGTTGGATTTCACCCCTTGGGGGTAATACTTAGCCCAAACATAGAAGGAGTTGGGAAAGCTTTTGACTGTGGGATATTATGCAATATTGCATAATATCCATGTCTCAAGAACAAAGGGAATTGTCAGGAAGCTCTCACATATGTTGGATAAAGGTGGTTCGTATAGTCTGCAGTTGAAAGGAAAGATTCCATTCCATCATGGGCACTTGGAGATTCCCTTAAAATTCAGAGAAGATAGTCCCAATGTACTTAGTAAAACGTCTGTAAGCACTCCTGCTGAATTCTCTCCATGTTTCCAATTGACTGATTAATCCAGGGGTAGTCAACCTTGGCTCTTTTATGACTCGTGGACTTCAATTCCCAGAATTCCTGAGCCAGCTTAGCTGGCTCAGGAATTCTGGGAGTTGAAGTCCACGAGTCATAAAAGAGCCAAGGTTGACTACCCCTGGATTAATACATATGAAATTACAGATGTCCAAAAGCAAGAGACGCTGTGAGGGACAAGGTATGATCTGGTGGCTTCAAACTTTCCTAAAAGGAAGAATAGGCTATATAAATGTTTATACATAAACATAACCCTAAACAGTAAATCTTGAACCATTGGAACAATTCCACTGGTGAAGTTAGTTATGCTTTGTTGCTGTTGTGAAACCCAGAAATTTCAGTGAAGGCTTTTATTAGAGTAATCATGAAAAATATCCTGCTCATCATAGATTCTGATACTAAAGATCTCCTCCTTTTCCCCTTTCTCATTAGCCCAGGTGTCTGGGTGACACCTTCCTGATAATTTATTAAAATCCCCCCTTCCCAGTGCTCTCAACCACTCAGCATATTAGAAGAGAACATGTTTCTCTCCTTTTTCTTGCTTTCTCTCTCTTTCCCTTTTGTTTTCATCCAGAGGACACCAGCAACTCTCCTTTTGCTTTTTGGTTTTTTTTATTCCAAACGTTGGATAGTACAAACAGCTCAGAGTTGCAAATGCAAGCAAATTCTTTCTCCCTGTTTTGTCCAGAATCCTTGTTTTCTCTGCCTGTTCTCTCTATCGTATCCTCTATGCCTATGGGAAGCGGTGCAAAAGGTGCGTGCCTTTAGGACATTTGCATGTGTGTATGTGAAAATGCTGCATTTGCTAAGCTTTCTCTTTTTGCTATGGCAATAAGCCAGGATGCTAAATTCACCACTGCCTTTCCTGGAATTCACTTTGGCGCCCTGAACTGAATGACCCAAAGACAGTTAAGATCTTTTATGTTTATCAGCAAACTTGCAAGCACAAGTGTTAAATACCAAGTGAGTCTTTTATTGCTTTGTGTGCTATTAGCCCCCAGTGTTCTTTAAACAGTATTTCTTAATTATTGATTATAATTTCATTTTTGGATTGTCTGAACACAAGCCTTATTAATCACCTGCAAAGTTAAGGCCATTGGAATTGGTGCTGAAGGAAGCCTAGTTGGTTACACTTGCCATACTGCAAATGAATAATATATGGCTAAATTAAAAATGATAGTATATATGAATATTAAGTATTAATTTAAGATATTTGAATGTGTTTTGTGAAGCTGTTACATGTGTATGATTTTATTAATGATCTGTAAATGCTTAGGAGAACGGATCTCCCTCTAGTGGTTTTACTGGGAGAAACTGATTTTCTGGGCATAGATTTAGGTTCATTGGCAAAAAGTTTGTATTTAAAATTAAGAATCTCCAGTACCACTATTTTATAATTTTTTTCTCCAATATGTAAAAAAGTTAGTCTTGATTTGCTAATTTTGTTCTCCATTATTTGTTATATTTTTCTACAATTATCCAGAACAATTTATTTGGCATCTTATGTGACTTTGTCAGAAGATTCTCTAGTTATAGATTTATATGCTGGCTCCCTACCAAGATTTAAGATGGTAACCGGTTCTTGGAAGAATTTGATAATCAGAAAATTAATTTATATCCAATCTGAATTTTGTTTTATGAAAGTGTCTTTTTTCCCTTTTAGTGCTTGCACTTTATAATTTCAACTATTAAGATTTTGGCTGTTCAACCACTTGATATCTCTTTTTCTTCTTTTAGGTTTGGGAGACATTTTGAGTCACCTTTACTATTGCAAAGCATTATAATGATAGCCACAATGTTATTGATGCTGAAATTGTGCACTGAAGTACGTGTGGCCAATGAGTTGAATATAAAACGACGTTCCTTTTCAGGTTGGTTGAAATCATTGTGTATTGATTCTGTAATACATTATTTCTCCTCTCTTTTCTTTGGCTCCATTATATTTTGGCAAAACTCTGTTTTGATAATCTAACACACAAAGAGCATTCCAATTAAGGAAATGTAATTTATTTTGAAAGCATTTACTTTTATTTGTGTGTGTATGAATATGCTAAATCCTAATCAAAGCAATTCTCAAACAGTGATCCTATTTATTGGAGTAGTGAACTACAGAAATGGCTTCTGTTGTTCTCTTTTGCAAAATTGTAGACAAAAGATCATTCTTTCCCAGATTGTTATTATATACTCATATGCTTCTTGGTGTCTCATTCATTGCTCTAATGTCATGTGATATCCACTTGAAATATCATTTTGTACTCGTTCTGCTCAGAAGCGTAACATTCCATCATTTTATGGATCAGTCCTACCATCTATCATGAATGTGGTGGTGATAACAAACACTGTGACATATAGATGAATTGAGGGAAAAGCTAGTCAGCACTCTTATCTCTTAGAGGTTCAAATGGCTTCCATCAAGTTATGTGTGACCTTCAAATACAAAATGTGGGAATAGGGTATGACTATCACATGCATATATATTTCTGTTGCAGTACAACAAATATTCTACAGTTTTCTCATACTTCAGCTTTTGTAAATGTTCCTTCTTCATTTTGTGATGATAAGAAAGTTGGTTGATAACAGAAATGAGAGAAAAAGCTGATGTCATAAGCCCATGAAATATGTATATAATTTACAGACCTACGCAGGCTTATTTTCCCCTCCTCTTCAATTCAGATATACCAGTGTTTTTCAAACTTGGAAGCCATTAAGATGTGTGGAACTTCAACTCGCAGAATTCCCAGGTGGCATGCTGGCTAGGGAATTCTGGAAGTCCAAACGTCTTAAAGTGCGATATGGCAATGCAAAGAAGGCAGACTTGCTAGATTTCCTTCCTGTCTGTCCATCCATATGTCCATTCACCTTATTAATTCTCCTAAATCCATATTTGTCCTTGTCTGATTGGATGGTTAGCTTCAGTGTATATATATAAAACCAAGTTCCTTCACTCATGCAGCTAATTCTGGGAGGAAATTACGGTAATGATTTTCACATTGCCTAATACTGACATAATGTGTTACATGAAACAAATCTTAATGGGAAAATCTTAGAGGATCTATAAACAGTCTGTTTTGTGCTGGTTGGAATATTTGTTAAATTGTTGCGAATTATTGAGCCTTTTCATAAACTTTTAATCAAAGATTTGTTTTAAGATCTAGTCTCCTCTTTGCTTTTCAGTCAATATTGAGCCTTCACTGTTGAATTTTTTTCTTGAGTCATCTGTTTTATGACCCAATCTGTAGCTCAAAGTTCTTTAATTTATATATTTCTGGTCTATTCTTATATGAAACTTGTTCTGCATAAGAAGGGTAATTCACTCAAATATATCCTCCTTATTATTACCTTAGTAAGCAGCGTACATTGGAGTGTTTTCTGAAATGTCATTTTCTAATTTTAATGCAAGAAATTTTTTCTCATGTTCTTGTATGATTTAAATACCGAGTTCTATGAATTAATGGCCTGAAATATCCAAAAACCTGTTTTGATAGTATGCATTGTTGGCTTTTTATTTTGAATTCATGCTTTTTATTTTTATACATGAATTTATAAATGTGAATGTTTGGGTTTAGTATATGTTTAAGAGATACACATATGTGGCGATCAAAGGCAATTTATTTACTTTGTTTCAATATCCATATATCAATTTCCTAGATTTTGCAAAATTTAGAGAGAATTGTTTTGAACAGAATTTAACTGTTTTTATCAAACAATAGATCTTGTTGGCTACAAAAAATGAAAATAATTGCTGGTTTTGTAGTTTTGTACCACTTTGGATAAGTAAATATAGCTTAACATTTTATTTGTTATTCATATTGTAATTCAATTATTGGCATTTAAGATAAGCTTGTTGTACATATTTATCTCTTGAATTATTGTAAAGCATCATTTATCGTCTGAGATGAGCTCTTACATGCTGTTTTGATTTATTTAAGCTAAACCTTTGCTTAATTTTTTTTTTCACAATCCTCTTAGCGAAAAAATGTAAAGCGGTGTAAAATAGATAACTAATATAATTGCTTGATACTGATCTATGCATTCAATATTTGCTTAAGCTATGGTTCTTGTCCTTTATGTTTTCTAAATGATTTTTCTGTTTTTCTAAATTTTGGGGAGCACAGTATGAATGCCTAATATCAGAATCCAGCGAATTAAATTGCTTTTTTTTAATATAAAAGAGCTTTCTAGCATGATGACTGCCATGAAGCTGTCTTAACTTTAAGCTAATTTAGAGCACGTTCACAGCTTGCTATTATGAGGAGTCAAACTATTTTGTTTTGTCTTTGCTTTCTCTTCAACATTTTAATATAGCTGCAGATAGTAAGGATGAAGAAATCAAAACAGCTCCCAAGAGAATCTTTCTAGGTATGTACTTTAGAAAACCCTTGTTGCATGAGGGTGCCATTGAAACACCATCTGTTCTCCACTCCTTTTTTGTGTTTGCTTGGGATTTAGTTTTTTTTTTTTTTGACATTTTGGAAACGCATGCATGCTTATCATTTCTAAGAAGAAATTATCCATGCCGCATCTTTTTAACAGCAACATCTTCATTTGGGTTTTATCGCTAAGGGAAAAGGCACTTTCAATTTTACCCCTTATGTGTTTCCCATATATTTTTTTTCTCCTGTTAGTTCCATGACTAGATTTGACATTATAGGATTTATCCTCTTAAATTTATTTATTCATCGTGTTTCACTCAATAATTTGTGTTTCATTCAACAGTTTGTGACAATTGGATGGGATTGTGTGTGTGTGTGTGTGTGTGTGAACAATATACAGACACATTTAAAGTATTTGCATGCATGAGTGTGCACGTGTATGTATTATATGAATCAATGCACTGCAAAGTGAAAGTCTCCTTTGAAGGTTATGGGCTAACCCAGGGGTAGGCAACCTTGGCTCTTTTATGACTCATGGACTTCAATTCCCAGAATTCCTGAGTCAGCAAAGCTGGGCTAACCTATCACAATGGTGGATTGTGAGTTGATGGATAGATATTTTTTGACTTCTCAGTCTAGGGATAAGAATTGGTTCAAAACCATCCAGCTGGCTTTTGTACTTAAGAAAGGACCAGAGCCCGGGTTTCCCACTCCTGTCAAAGTTTCCATTGGTTTAGTTTTAGTTTTAGTTTTTTTAAATTCTTTATTTAAATAATGATACATAATCAGTGCTTTCTCTAAGCTGGAGTGTTGTTTTCCCAACCAGTTGAGCATTATAAAAACTATTGTGTGGAAACTGTGAGTAGTAAATTGTAAATAATAATTGTCATCTTGAAATAATCATATTAAAATGCACATGTGGCTGTTTTCAAATATCAGACACACAAGTAGTCCTCGACTTACAGCAGTTCATTTAGTGACTGAAGTTACAACAGCACTGAAAAAAGTTACTTATGACCACTTTTCACACCGTTATAGCATCCCCATGATCACGTGATTAAAATTCAGTGGCTTGGCAACTGCCTCATATTTATGACGGTTGAAGTGTCCCAGAGTCATGTGATCACTTTTTGCGATCTTTCTGACAAGCAAAGTCAATGGGGAAGTCAGAATCACTTAACAACCATGTTGCTAACTTAACAACTGCCGTGATTCACTTAACAAGTGTAGCAAGAAAGGTAAAAAATGGGGCAAAACTGTCTTGCGTAGCAACAGAAATGTTGAGCTCCATTGTGGTCATAGGTTGAGGACTACCTGTACAGAGGTCTGGTTACTCAAAGGTATGGTTTCTTGGCTTATATTTCACTTGTTTGTTGATTATACAGTTGCAAGAAAAAGTATGTGAACCCCTTGGGATAACACAGAGTTTTGCATGAATTGGTCATAAAATGTGCTCTGAACGTCATCTAAGTCACAACAATAGAAAAACACAGTCTGCTGAAAATAATAATGCACAAACATTACATGTTGCCATGGTTTAATTGAACATAACATGTAAACATTCACAGAGCAGGGA
>NW_015386288.1:346876-347890 GCF_001527695.2 Protobothrops mucrosquamatus
GAAATCTGAGTGCAATGTATTTCAGCAAATATTGGGCAGATTCTGCCTACACAACATGGTGGCCACGCCCACTTGGTGGCCACGCCCACTTGGCCACGCCCCTGGCACCCGGCGATGTATAAGTGGTTGGGGGTCACCACAACATGGGGAACTGTATTATGGGGTCACGGCATTAGAAAGGTTGAGAACCACTGTGCTAGATAGTAACTTCTAATGGCCACATGGACTCAGAGGTTTGGGAAAACTATAGAATATTTGGTTTATATAAAGGGTTGCCAAGGCCAGGGCCGAGCTGCAGCCATTCAGAATCGGGCCCCAGAAGTGGCGGGTGAGTGTGTTCATACGCATGCACATCTGCATTTGTGAAAGTGGTGCGCATGCACACGAAATCACCCCCTCTCCTCCCCACACTGTTGCTGCCGCCACTGCCACCAGTCCACCAAGCCTGAAAGGTTGGAGACCGCTGGTTTATATAAATTGAAGGAGAGTAAAAATGATAGATTATTTGAAATAGTCATTTGGCATTAACTTCAGAGCAGAAACTGAACCTCTTCCCTTTCAGCTGTCCAGAAAACTACTTATTGTCCTTAATTGTTTCCATCATCACTACCAAGAAGAGCAGTACAAGGCTTTTATCTAAATGCTTTATTCAGAAATCTAATTGTTATAATGCCAGGCAGCAGCTACAATATCCCTTTTTCAAATAGAAACAAAATACTGGTCAGGCTTATCTATGCAAGAGTAATAGATAAAAATGAATTCCAGTGGAGATTACTGTTCTCATTAAGCCTTTGGCTTATTTACAGAGCTAATTAAAAAAAACTGATGAATTGTTGGTCTTAGTCATTTAATTTCTCTAAGAAAGAATATTCAGCTAAATAGCGTTTGATGTATTATCTTAAAAGAATCTTTCTCTAAATCAAGAGACAGTGCACAAACTTCTTATTGTAGAGTTGTTAGCACCTGAGTAAGTTGTTCTGTGTTAATGCTATAATGGGTTAGTTGCATTTTTGT
>NW_015386288.1:354777-367702 GCF_001527695.2 Protobothrops mucrosquamatus
CTCAGGCCCAGAATGGACTTCCAGAAGCGCATCCACACAAAGAACCGGTTGTTCACATATTTGAATCCCACCACTGACTATATGTCACTGTTTTCGGTGCTGTTGTAACTTCGAGCAGTCACTACCTGTGACTACCTGTAATCTCCTGCTTCCTAGGCCATCACCATTACACCAAACTACCTCTCCAGCTGTGAAAATGAAAAAAAAAAGATAGAAAACAAAAGTTCCTTCTAAGTTGTAGAAGTTTTCTATTCATTCATAGACGTTCATAAATGTTTTTCTTTGATTCCTTCTGTTGCATTATGTTTAGGTATGCATCAGTATTTTTCTATGGTTTGGGCCATATGTTCTCTTCCCAGCAGAGCCACAAAAGCTTTTGCACAAACAATAAGTGAAAAGCCTCAGTGGCTTCTTTTAGCTTTTCTTCGCTCTTAAGGTATTTGAAATATCCCGTAGAAAAAGCCTGGAAATAAATTGCATAGGATGTAGTTCTCAGCACACTGACTATTATTATTATTATTGTAATAGCCACCCACTCCCACAGACTTTGGATGGCTTACAAATGCAAAACAGTAAATACATACAACCACACGGGCAGCTTGGACCAAAACAAACTACAGCATAACAAATGAATGCCAAAGAAGGTTTTCAGTTTTGCTTCGCATGGAGTCCTCGAAGAAATTATTTCTTGCATATGACTTTGGAAGATGGTTGCAATTACGTTACTTCATGCAGTGCATGGAACAGAAAGTATTCTTTATTCCAGCATCCAATTCCGGTTTTGTCTGCAAAAAAGAAAGTCATAAAGCTTTCTTCTCCCAGGTTTCTCCTCTCCACCCTCACCCAGAAGCAGATGCAGCACAAGAAATTGGTACATAATTCACAAGAAAAGGCAGCCAGGGTTTTTTCCCCTCATTAATTAAAAGGCTTATTCCCCTCTCTCTCTCTTTTAAAAAATGCTGTGTTTGCATTTGCAGCTGTTTTACTTTGCTTCTCAAAAAGTTGGGGGGTACGGTGAACTCCCAATCATTCCCGAATGCCTTATCTCAGTGGTGGCAAACCTATGGCACGGGTGCCAGAGGCGGCACTCAGAGCCCTCTCTATGGTCACACGTGCCGTCGCCCCAGTCCTAGGCCTTCAGCTGGGTTTTATAAAACCTTTTCGCTTTAGACCTCCACCACCGTGTGCAAAACAAAAAAAGGTTCAATCAATCAGTCAATTTCAACTTGGGGGGGAAAAAAAGATCTTGCAAAGTTGGAATTGATTGATTGAACTTTTTAATCCCACCTAGTCTGCCGTTACCACCGCAGCCACACCCAGCCAATGGGCCACACCCACCCAATGGGCCACACCCACCCGGCACCCGATGATGCATAAGTAGGTTTTGGGTTGCAGTTTGGGCACTCGGTCTCTAAAAGGTTTGCCATCACTGCCTTATCTCAACAGACTCTGGTGGTATCTGGGTATTATTGAACTCAAAAACTGAAACTTGTACTTATAAAAATAAATAGCAATAGCACTTAAATTATGTATCACTTCATAGTGCTTTACAGCACAGTCTCTAAGCGACTTACAGAGTCAGCATATTGACCCCAACAATCTGGGTCTTCATTTTACCGACCACAGAAGGATGGAAGGCTGAGTCAACCTTGAGCTGGTCAGGATTGAACTCCAGGCAGTGGGCAGAGTTAGCTTGCAATACTGCATTCTAACCATTGCTCTTAATGTAGTGGTGTTATTCTACCTTGTTACCCACTTCTTCTTTTTCATTGATTTGGGGAGGAGGGGTAGCTGGGTTATGTTTTAAGAATCTTTGTAAATAGGTCATGATTTCAAGCTTAAAACAACAACAACCCCAAAGAGCAGGGCACTTATTCAGGACCTAGGAAGTGAGTTTTATCAGTATTCCTACATCTTAATATCAGATATATTTGTGTAGCTTTTATGCAGAATACAGTAGTCACTAAAACTAAGGAACTCCAAGATGTACCTTCCTTTTTTTTTTTTTTTTAGCTCTAAGGACTGCTTCATTGCAGAGAATTTAGACCTGTAGCAGTTTGTATTTTCCAAAATATTACAAGAGTCCCATGAAATATTTAAGCCCTGATCTATTTAGAAGCAAGAACTCAACGTGCAAATGACTACTGGAAATCATGAAAACCCACAGTAGTGCTTACTTGCACACTTACATGGGTGTGGGTTATGTTGAATGACAATATTGTAAAGGTTTCTGTAATATTTTTGTTTGCTTCTGAGCATTAGAATCATTTACTCAGGTTATTGGGTCTTATAAGGTTTAAGAAAATTAGAAAGAATAGTAAGAATAAACACCATGGTCTATTTTCTAGGAAATTGCAATTGTAGGTGGTTTTTGTGTGTTTGTAAGATAGACATTGTTAATATTTAAAATAAATACATGTCAAAGGAAGAATTGCTGAAGCAGCAGTAGAATGAAGACAAGTCTATTTTTTCTTCTCATTAAGCTTACTTTTTTTTTTTACTGTTTTCTGTTGTTTGCTGTCAAATCAATAAAGCCTATGTGTGCAAAATCTTCTGGATTATTTTTGTTTACTCATTAGAAGAAAATAGTTGCAAATGTATAATTCTAAATTACTTTTAGTTCCCTGCAATTTTTCAGAATTGGTGTATTTGATTTTAAAGAATTTGGATTTGGTTAAACATTTAACATCACATTGGGTGGGGGTGTTGCACTTTTGGCATTAGTTTGTGTTATCAGTGAGGCGTGTTCCCACCTACCACCTTTTAAAATATAGTTTTCCTAGATATTTCCTAATTATTTTTCCATTGGCAATGAGGAAATAGGATCCCTAACACTGTCATCGGATTAAAAATTATTTGATGGCATCGACTTTTTTCTTTTTCTTAATTCTCCAGCTCTTATAGAAAGAGGACAAGCAGTCCTGCTGTGAAGAGTGCTGAATTTGTTGACATCAGTATGCTTGCACAAGGCAGAACATACTGTAATTCACAGAATAAGCCACAGGAGTTCAGATTTTTTTAAATTATCTGATAAAATGGGAAGGATTCTGCATGGAGAGGTCTTTTTTTCAAGTTAAACTGTGAACATTTATTTTTCTGTTTTCATATCAAACCACATGGTAAGGTTAAGATAATCACCTTTTATCACTTGGGCTAAGGCTGGGAGAGCCAGATTTAAATGCACACTCAATCATGAAGTTTTCTGAGATTGGATCAATAATTATCCTCAAAAGGTTATTATGAGGATTAAATAAAGCTGAGAATTATGTAGAGGCAAGCTGATGCCTGCAGATGCCAATTAAACATCATACTCCATTTATCTTAAGTTTGTAAAATGTTCCTTTGCTTTTTTTAAAGGAAGTCTGGCATCTTATAAAATAGCAGTGTCTTGAAATATCTTTATTTTTAGTTATTATTTTCAGTTAACTTCAGAGGCCTATTTTCTGAGGACATCTATATGAAGTCCAGAGGAATTTGCAGAAATGACAATATTGATTGATTTGGTGTAATCAAGCTCCATGTTGACTCTTGCCAATCATTGCTAGATTTTATTCAGGATTTTCTGTTCTCCAAGCTGGTCCTTCCAGTTTTCCAATGCGGTACCTATCACTGCTGTAATTGAATCCATCCACCTTACATCTGGTCATCCTTTATTTCTTTCTGCCTTTCCCTGCATTGTAATTTCTTCAGAGAAGTAGTTCTTCACATGATATGAAAACAATACGAATAGGGCAGAAATCTGCTTTCAGCAGGTTAGTTTGAAAGTTAAAAGTTTCTTCAAAATTAAGTGAAGGGAGCAGGGAATCTCTGGGATGTCATGTTGTCGTTGTGGCCATGATGTTTGGGAATTGCAGAGGAACATATAGTGGACTGAGTTGGCACTTTGCTATTTCTGTAGAAAGTATGCATATAAGATGGATTTTTGTTTTGTTTTGTAAATTGTTGGAAGATGATTGAAAAAATGTTTCCTGCAAATTAAATAAGGCTTAGAAGCTTAATATTTGAAAAACTGATACACCTAGTGCCATTCAGCTCTTGTGTTAAAATTGGCTGGGGAGCCCCTGCTATTTCCTGCAGGTTGGTTTAGCTCAGGGATCACCAAAGTTGGAAATTTTAAGACATATGTGAACTTCCACTGGCTGAGGAATTCTGGGAATTGAAGTCTACAAGTCTTAAAATTGCCAAGTTTGGAGACCCCTAGTTTAACTCACAGAGTGGTTGTTGGAACCTCTCAATAGTATCGCACTTACTATGGAATTGATTCTCAAGGAACCCCCCCATCTTCCCCATTCCCAGCTGCCCCCCATCTTTTTTTAGGCAGCAGTGGAGAACATGTCTGCTTACCTCAGCATTAACAGGATAACAAATATCCCAAAATTAGACTTCCAGATTTATATTGTTTTTTATTGAAATATTTTTACGATTGTTCTTAAAGATTGTTGATTTTATTGTTATGTCTAGCCACAATTTTATTCCTTTATTCCTTTGCTAACAGAAACATGTTCCTCCATGAAGATGAGATATATAAAGAATAAAATGCTAATCATGTAAATCTGTCAAAAAAAATTGAATATGTCTTTGCTGTAGTACTACTACATTTAATTATCTTTTGATCCCTTCTCCAATTTGGTAATGAATTCCCTCCACACACAGGCTTGAACACTGCCATTTGGACAGATAACTAAAGCCTGATGAAATTACCTTTTCTGCTGTAAAAATGGGAACACATACATAATCTTTACTCAACCAATTGATCATTCCATGGGTGTATCTAGCTTAATACTAAATTCTTCTTTTTATATAAGAGCTGAAAAAGATGAAAACCAGAGCAGCTGCATTAGACTTGGATCATTAGTGACAATAGATAAGTAGTGCAAATTGTTCATGGTTAAGCTCTTAGATAACTTTATATCTTTTCCTAATCTCTACTATAAAATCTCATATCAATATTTGAAGTAAGAAGCTAACTTATAAAAAGGTTTAAAGTTTTGTTTAACGTAAGATATCATGCAGTGTTTTAGTCTTCCAAGGGGGAAATGGTCACTGAAAATTTCTTACCTGACAAAACTATCTAAATTTACTGTTAGGAAAGATGTCATAATTTCTAACTTAATTTTTTTCTTCAGATTTCCATTCCTTCAGTTTTCATTTTAAAATGACAGTTACACTTGCTAATTATAAAATGGTGAGAGAAAATATGTTTTTCAGAAAGAAACCACATTTGATCATCTTTCAGATGGATATTATCCATTCCCAACTGAGTGATCTATTCTCTTAAAGACAAAAAACATGATAGAGTCTGTTTTATGGCTTTCAAACAAAAAATAAAGACCCGTCTTATTTATATGTGAATAATATATTAATTCTGAGTTGTGAAAATTCAAACAGTTCTTAAGAATTTTGTGAGGGGAGGGGGATAACCTAGAATAGGGATGTCAAACTTGCAATGTCACGTGACGTGTTGCAACCTAGTATGACTTTTTTTCCATTGCTGGCAATGGGGCGGGGGCGGTTTTGGCATGACGCATCCGGCCCACGGGCTGGCAGTTTGATACCCCTGATCTACAAAAATGATTTCCTGTATCCTAATTTGATGTCCTTGACTTTTCTACTAATCTCTTAGAGCTTAAAATCTTCAGTAGGGTAGATGTAACAAAATTTCAGTTTTATCATAGGAGTCCTAATTTAACCTTATCTAGCTTAATTTAATCACATTTTATGTAGATGGAAAAGTTAGACCCTGATAAAGTAATTGAGTTTTGCTTTCTCATTGCCATTTAAAAATATCAGAAGAAATCACCCTTATTCCTATCTTGAAATATCAACTTTGTCATGGCGTGTGTGTGTGTGTTTGTGTGTGTGCGTGTGAGAGAGAGAGAGAGAGAGTTCTGATACATTTTAGATAGATAGACAGACAGATAGATAGATTTAATTTCTGCAGTTACCAGAAGAACTGTTATTCCCAGTTGAATGAACTAAATTACTAAATAGTGAAGATTGTTCCCTTAATCTGAACTTCATACCATGGAGATAATTCATATTTAAATTAAAGTTCCCCTTATTTTCTAAAGGAGTCCTATTTGAATAAGAAAATCCTTTTAATGAAAGCATCCCTCAGAGCATAAAGGCTTGATAACATACTACATTGTTTAGGTGTGGTGAATTGAAAAACGATTCTATAAATTGAAAAAACGATTCTATATATATTCATCCTCTTGCCATTTATCTGTGGCAGACTGGATTCATCATCTCTTCTGTCTGAATAAGAAACAAAGAGCAGTGTTAATCATTGATTAAATGTAGTGTTTGGGGGATAGGATTTCAATATCCTCCTGTTCTCTTTAAAAATATGTAATGCTTGGTCTTCATCTTCATTAGAATAAATTCCTTTTGGGAGAAGCACAAGTACAGGACTATTTTGTGCCAGTTGAATACTGCTCTTGTACATTATTGACAGAATTAAGCTGATCCTCCCTCAGATCTATCAGGCTCGGTTTTATCTTGCAAACACACCGGAGTATGGCTTATTGCTCTCAGCTAACAGTTGTAGACCAGTCTATTATGGGGTGAGGCTTTCATTATAGCTGAAATACAATTAATCTCGGCTAGGCAGTGCTTATAGAGAAGGGATAATAAATGATTTCTATTTTTAATGTTCTCAGAGAATTGTTTTATGTCCCAGTTATTTTGGTGGGAGATGGAATTTGCAATAAAGTAAAGCTTTCCTATCTTTATCTGGCAAATAAGATAGCTTGCAATGGCAAAGAATGTTTTTTATTGCTGCAGCAGATGCAAGCAAGAGAATGTCAGGATTGCTATAAAAAAAGTCACACAATTTTGCAGCCTTCTGATAAGGCTGCTTCAGCCTCAGATTCTTTCGTTTTTTCCTCTGTTCTGGTTAAGACAAAAGCAGGAAGCAGGGGAGCTTCCATGACCTTGCCTTTCCCTTTCAGCCACTTAACTTCATTTGCAACATCAGAAGATGGTGAATCGCTGTTTACCTTGGGGCTCAAAGAAGTCAGGCTTATCTAGATAGGTGGTCTTCATCCCAAACGTCTAAAAGTTAACTTTGACTGCATAGATACATCTTTGTTTTTCCTTGGCCACCATGTGGAAGCAATTTATCTTTACATTCTCTGTGATTTTTTTTAAAAAACAAGGCTGGGATTTGCTTGCGCTCTCCCATTCAAATTCTCTACTTAGTTTTCCTAGGAATCTGGAAAGACTGTTAGGTGCAGCCACCTGCTCTGATCCCAGGAGATTAGAAGAAAGAAGTCGCAATATCTATCTATCTATCTATCTATCTATCTATCTATCTATCTATCTATCTATCTATCTATCTATCTATCTATCTATCTATCTATCTATCTATCTATCATCACAAGGCCCTAGAAAAACAATGTTTTCAACATGTTTTTGCTTTTCCTTTACCCTAGAGCAGGGGTAGGCAACCTTGGCTCTTTTATGACTTGTGGACTTCAACTCCCAGAATTCTGGGAGTTGAAGTCCACAAGTCATAAAAGAGCCAAGGTTGCCTACCCCTGCCCTAGAGAATCAACCCTTGTTGCAGTAAATTATACCAAACCTTCAATGCCTAAGGCTATAGCTCCCATCATTCTCGACTGATAATTTAATGGCTGAAGAAAGTGTGAGGCCTGCCATCAGTGGGAGCGAAGATTTCCCATTTAATTGATAGATACTAATTTGTACAGTGACCTAAGTCCCAGTCCCAGAAAAGGGATGAATATTCTCAGGACAGGGTGAATATATTTTTCTTCTTGACAAAATAATCAATAGGGAAGAATCAACCCTGAGATTCTCCGAATCCTGTGGAAATCTTTTGATGGAAGTTGTGTGCTTTGATGCACAACCATAGCCATTGGATCCTAGTGCTTTTTTAACATGACTTCTTGTTCTTTATTGTTCTCTGAATGGATGGCTTTGGATTCTTAGAAAACTTGGCTTTTGTGAGACAGCCTTTGTTGGGAGGACAAATGTTGTCTATTTCCCTCCCTCCACAACTTCAGACTTTGCACAAATGATATTCCGGATCATGGTTTATGTAACTGCTTGCACTGCAATATTTCACGAAGGCTGTTTTCAGTTTGAGTTGCATTATACATTTAATTTTTCCACATCATCCTCTCGCCCTATTGTCATAACCTTATGATTTATCAGTGATCTAATTGTATAAGTTACCGCCTCAGTTTATTTAATGACAGTTTTTTTAATGACAGTTTCCTTAAACTTTCCAAATAATCCTGTCTTCCTCTCATGTTTGGAAGTCCATTTTGATTTTCATTTATTTATAAACATTGTTTTTCAGATTTTGACTTGAACTCTTTCTGGCACTGGAACAAGTTTGCAGATTATGTGCAGTGCGTTCTGGCTTTCACTGGGGTAACAGGATGCGTCACTTACCTTTCCCTTGACTCCAGTATCTTTGTTGAAACCCTGGGTTTCCTTGCTGTTTTCATTGAAGCCATGGTGGGTATCCCGCAGCTCTACCGTAATTATCAGAATAGGTCAACTGAAGGAATGAGGTAAGATTGTATGCATGTACCATAATTTCTGCATTCTTGAAATGTGGTTGTTTTCTTTGCATAAGGGACAGCCCCAGAATTTCTTCAATTAAAAACAGCAACATAAAAATACCATATATGCTTATAAACCCCTCTGCTGCTAAGCAAACTGTCAAATTTGTAGCCTAGATACCCTGAAAATTGTGACGTGCAGATAAGCTGACCCTCAACATTTTCCTTTTTTATTATTTTTTATAACTAAATTAGTCATGGGTGATGCACTTTTTGTGGTATTTTGGTTCAAAATTCAAGGGTCAGCTTAACCCTGGGTTGGTTTATTTGCAAGTATTTTTGGATACTTTAAAAGAGCATTACCACATACTTGCCCATCCATAGATAAAGCAATTCCAATTTCCAATTGCTATAATTTGGAACCTAAAATCCTTGCCTTATCCACAAGTATATATGGTATGTCCATAATTCTGCCTTAGCTCTAATACTGTGGGAATATTGATGGTAGAAAATTGTAAAAAGCTCCTTTTACAAAGCAAAAATTGCAAGACTGAAATTGGGAGGCAAGGAAGATTCAGAAAAATGTAATATTAGAACAGTGTGTGTGTGTGTGTGTGTGTGTGTGTGTGTGTGTGTGTGTGTGTTGGTGTAATTATATGTAGCTTATACAACCTTGAAAAAAATCCCCAAACTAGGAAATATACTGTCTTGTTTGTTCTACAAACTTGAATGTAATGATGCATCACAATCTCCTGAGCTTTTTTCCCCCCTTCATTTTTAAATAAGCATTGTTTGATTTATTGGCTTATACTCTAGGCTGGGGAATCCATATATAGACTGATTGACACATTATAAAAATTATGACTTTGCGCTGCACATTTTGAAAAAAAAAAAATAGAGGAAAGCCACTTCAGATTTCATGTGAATGCACTAATTCTCTGTTGTTCATTTAATTATGCCAAGTAGTTTCAGAGAGGGCTGTATTTATCCAAGTTCCAAAGCACCTCTGAATAACTTTCAAAGTATAGGTAGCCTTAATATGCTAACAAATATTATCATTAGGTTGGTTGAATACATTTTACCCTTGTTGTTGTTTAGTCGCTAAGTCGTATCATGACCCCATGGACCATAGCACTCCAGATTCTCCTCTACCTTTTTATGCCCTAGAATTCAGGAGTAGGCAACCTTGGCTCTTTTATGACTCGTGGACTTCAACTTCCAGAATTCCTGAGCCAGCCATGCTGGCTCAGGAATTCTGGGAGTTGAAGTCCACGAGTCATAAAAGAGCCAAGGTTGCCTACCCCTGCGCCTAGATTTAGCATATACAGATAGTCATTGACTTATGCCCGTAGTGGAGCTTGCCTTTAATGAATTCACCATAGCTAGTGGTCTGTCTTTCCAAGAGTTACTTCTGCTCTTGGTGTCATAAAATGCTGGTAAATTCCATTTTCAAAGTCAAGTTGCAATTTAGTACAATCTCCTACTGAATGCACGCCCTGCTTGTTATGGCCATTGCCCTTGATATATGCTGGGTATGCATTGCTTTCTTACAACTGGTAGCTTCTAAAAAAAGCCAAATTGACCTATGTCTCTATTTTAACTTTCTGACTTTTTTTTTTGAGGCTGTAAGGTGTGTTACCCTTGTATGCACAGAAGTGCTGTATAATTGTCTGCTGCAAATAGAACTGGATTCACTTCTAAGAAGAATTTCATTGAAAGCGCTCTCTTTTTTTCAGGCTCTCATTTGGAACCATTTTTTTTCCTCCCATTTCGATTTTTCCAATCAGAGAAAAACTTTTGAAGTGATGCTCTGGGGCTCAGCTCTCTTTCCTCCCTCATGGATGGATGCCTGAGGCACTCTATGAATTTGGCAGAGCTCTTAGTTCTGAGTGAGCTGCACAATTTCTTTCTGAACGCTTGTTTTTAATCTACTTAGCATCTGGGAGCAGTAAAGTCTTTTACTGTCAGCCCTCAGTCTTACTGTATTGATGCCAGGCCTGCTTGCCCTCTGCAATCCTATCTTAATTACGCCTTTCATGAATTCCGTTCTTTGTTACCTTATGCTTTCTCTTTCTTAATGATATATTGGGAACTGAATTAATGCAATTTTTTTCCTCCAGATCTGCTGTTATTTAAAAGAAAGGTAGAGTTCTGCCTGTACTAGCTTGTTTTTTTTTAAATAGCAGTGCAATATAAGGATACAAAATTTCTATTCTAAATGGCATGCCTTCTAGAATTAAGAATGATATGTATACAGTGTATCAGTTGTAGAGCATTGCCGCATCAGCCTTTTTGTAGTGGAGAGTTCTATTTAAAATCTATTTATCTATATATAAATAAAAATGTAAATGTTCGTTTGTTCAAAATCTTAAATCTCCGAAAGTTCTTCACCGATTGCTTTGAAATTTTGACACAACGTTGCATTCAAATACGCGCATGTTTTATATACCTACTATTATATAGATGTCACACCTGTGACAGGTAAAAACATTTAACCTGTCTGAGCCACAGCAACGTGTGGCCGGGTACAGCTAGTTTAAAATAAATGTCATCAACCCTAGTAGGGTGGAGAGAGTTTTCTTTAGCAATCCCATTAAATAGGGTTCATTGTTTACTTCAAAAATCTCTGGAGTTTATTTTATCTTCCTTTTCCCCATTAAGTTGAACCCTCATCTATTTCGAAGGAATGTGGAATTGACCTTGATGAAGTGATGGATGAGCCGTTAAGGGAGGAAAAACACCAGAGAAAGTTCTTTCGAGGAAGAGATCCAAAATAACCCTGCCTTGATTCTGCTTAGTTTAAGAGAGGGGAGAGGGAAATGCTAGCAATCTTTCACAATTCTCTTACTCACCCCTACAACAATAAAGTAGGGTTCCTTTAATCCTGGTGGTATCTGTTTCCTGACTTGGCTACCTTAAAGGGTTGACATCTGTGGACCACAACAGTTCTTACTTTTATCAGTTCGGGACAAAGCCGCAATGTATGTTGACGGTTGGGTTAGACCAGGGGTGTCAAACTCGCAACGTCACGTGACATGTTGCGACGTATTGTGACTTTTTTTCCATTGTTGGCAATGGGGTGGGTGCGGTTTCGCCATGATACATGCAGCCTGTATCACCCCTGGGTTAGACTGTTGGGACTTTCTCTCCACCTCACCTACCTTACAGGATTATTCTGTTAATAGCATTCTTAAAGAGTTTAGAAAAGAATATTCCCAAATGCTAGGAATTTGATAAAAGGATAACATAAGGAATTTTTTTTAAAAAAAAATACAATTAGTGATTGACTATAGCAAGAATTTAAACCATAAGAGCTTGGTATTTTGCTGAGAATTTTCCACCGTATGTTAATTCCCTTTTTCACAGCTGCCAGAGAATATATGACACTTATGATAGAAGCATACATTTGTGAAATGTGTTACAAATAGTAATGGCATGGCCATTGTTTTCTGTGGTATAGAACTATAGATCAAAGAAGCTAGGTAGGTCAACTCAAATATAACATCTTTAAAATAATTCATACTTTTTTTTCTGAAGATATGTTAAGCAAAACAGGTTTTGCTATACACTGATAATAAACTGTGGTCATTCAACTCTTTGGCTACTAAATGCTCAATCTCTCAAAATGACACATTAGCAACATCAAAGAAATAATTACTTAAGTTCTTTCTGGTGAAGAGTCTAGTTTGTCAGCCATCATTTCTTACTATAAAAGAACATTTAATTTAAATGAGAGTTAAATTTTGAATTAATGAGGCCTATAGCATCTGATTTGTAGAATCTGGAAATAAGTATGTCATTTCACACTTCTTTGATGTTAACATTATTGCTGTTCAACCCTTTGGATTCAAAGGCAAAAAGTTTCTTTGGACTACCTTGGGGGAACACAGTAAATAAACACTGTACTCTTTTCCAAGATTGTGTAGCTGCTGTAGTTCTCATATTGTGATAGTCAGCATTTAAACTCCATTTCTCCCAAGGCTGAATGTCTCCTCTAACTTTATTTTACAGGAAACCCTACACCATTTCGGACAAATGGCTGTCCAGTCTCTTCTTAAAAAGCTCCAACACTGGAAGTTTTTAAGAAGAGACTGGACAGCCATTTGTCCGAAATTGTGTAGGGTTTCCTACCCGAGCAGGGGGTTGGACTCGATGACCTCCAAGGTCCCTTCCAACTTTATTATTATTATTATTATTATTATTATTATTATTATTATTATTATTATTATTATTATTATTATTATTATTATTATTATTACTACTACTACTACTACTACTACTACTACTACTACTACTACTACTACTACTACTACTACTACTACTACTACTACTACTACTTCCCCCTTCCTGTGTTTTCTGTAATCAATATATGCTCATCAGCTTCCACAATT
>NW_015386288.1:367802-369455 GCF_001527695.2 Protobothrops mucrosquamatus
CCACCCACCCACCCACCCATCCATACATACATACATACATACATTTATCCACCCACCCACACATACACACATGCATACATACATACATTTATCCATCCACTCACCCACCCATCCACCCATCCATACACACATACATTTATCCATCCACCCACCCACACATACATACATGCATACATACATACATACATTTATCCATCCACCCATCCACCTATTCATCCATACATCCATACATCCATTTATCCATCCACCCACCCACACATGCATACATGCATACACACACACACACACACACACCCATCCATCCATCCAGATGAACCTTGCCAACATGACTCAAGAGTAGCAAACAAGTTTGAAACAAGGCTGGTCAAAATTCAGGCGCTGGGCAACTGGCCTGTGTTTATGACAGCTGCCTTGTCCAGGGATGACGTGATCGCCATTTGTAACCTACATAGCCAGAGTTGCTTAATGACCACATGATTCACTTAACAACTGCAATGATCTGCTTAACAAACAAGGCAAAAAAAAGGTCATAAAATCTGGCAAAACTCACCTAACAGCTGCCTTGCAATGAAGACTTTGGGCTCAACTGAGGTTGTAAGTCTACCTGTCCAGGACTTCGTAGGTGACGACCACACCTTAGTTGCCCTGGAAGCTTATTGGCAGCTAATATATTTTCCCCATACATTTCCATAAAATGTCATAACTTGGTAGAATCCGTAAATAACATGCCCATCCATACTTCGGGACAAAGGCTTTAGCTCAGAGGGAGAACATGTATCTTGCAGGGACGATACCCGGTTCGATTCTTGGTATTTCTCTGACCGGCAAGATCCTTGCTTGCAATCCCATCGTGACCTGTTCTTGCTGGGTTGACAAATGGCCTGACTGAATAAAAGTCAGGGGTGCCTGTCGGACCGGCACGGACAGAGGAACAAGGAGGAGAACTATACGTATTATACAAATTATACGTAATGGATTAGAAGGCACTGTAGAAATATGGACTGATTTAAGGTTTAAGATTTAGACTTAGAAGCAAGAGAAAAATTGGTGATTATTAGAATATATATGTTAAATCAGGGGTAGTCAACCTTGGCTCTTTTATGACTCGTGGACTTCAACTCCCAGAATTCCTGAGCCTGGCTCAGGAATTCTGGGAGTTGAAGTCCACGAGTCATAAAAGAGCCAAGGTTGACTACCCCTGTGTTAAATAGAGTAAGAATGTACTTTTTGGAATACTTGTATGAAAACTATGAATGAATGAAAGAATGAAAGAAAATGGAAGAGGCTCTTTAGATTTGGATTGACTTAATAATTAAT
This sequence comes from Protobothrops mucrosquamatus, assembly GCF_001527695.2. Taxonomy (NCBI): domain Eukaryota; kingdom Metazoa; phylum Chordata; class Lepidosauria; order Squamata; family Viperidae; genus Protobothrops; species Protobothrops mucrosquamatus. Next base: position 369,120 of record NW_015386288.1, read on the forward strand.
TGAGTATGTTAAATTAGTAAGATGAGGTTTTTGTGTAATAATATGGGCGTTTTTAGGCATGATCGTTTTTTGGGATGAAATTTGAATTTTGCCTAATGGACTGAAATGACTTACGGTTCGATATTATTTTGCTTTGTTAAAGAGATAGATTGATTGACGGACTGTATATGTATAGGGTAGAGTAATATTTTATTTTAGTTAGGATAAATATTGTGTAGTGGAAGAAGAAATAAATGAGACTTGTGATAAAATTAAGGATCTAAGAGATTAAGAAATAGAATACACCTGGAAGGGATACCTGAAGTGATAATATGTTTATCTAAGGTTCAAGTTGAC
>NW_015386288.1:372710-374848 GCF_001527695.2 Protobothrops mucrosquamatus
GGCTTACTTGAAGAACTACTTGAATGATAATTTTTATTAATATGGAGAAGATGGATTGTTTATATTTAAAATAAGCATAGAGTGGTGGAATATAATTTAGGTTTTAGTAAATTTGTTCTTTTTTTTTAAATATTTTACCTACTCATGTAGAATAATATACTTTGTGGAGTTAGAGATATTAATACCTGTTTACTTATATTTGAATATTATCCTGGGATTAGGTTTGGGAAGTCCGGGGGGGTGGGGGGTGGGGGGGTTTTTCATATAGCATTGTGTAACACTTGTGATGTTTTTTTTTATGATGAAAAATAAAAAAAATCTTTAAAAAAAAAAAAAAAAAAAAAGGGAAAACGAAGGGAGTCCAACTGCCTTTTGAAAAAGCCGCTTTGGAATAACCATGATCTGGATGATTGAGAATCTCCACAGAAATTAGGCAATGTTAACTATGCTGCCCCCTACTGAGAAAGATGTAGAAAATTATAATAATGTGTAAGAGTACAGAGAAGAGCAACAAAGATGATTAGGGGGCTGGAGGCTAAAACTTATAAGGAACAGTTGCTGGAATTGGGTATGTCTAGTGCAGGGGTAGGCAACCTTGGCTCTTTTATGACTCGTGGACTTCAACTCCCAGAATTCCTGAGCCAGCATGGCTCAGCTTGGAAACCTCTCCCTTTCCCCTCAGCATGGCTGGCTCAGGAATTCTGGGAGTTGAAGTCCACGAGTCATAAAAGATCCAAGGTTGCCTACCCCTGGTCTAGTTTAACAAAGAGAAGGATGAGGGGGGACATGATAGCAGTGTTCCAGTATCTCAGGGGCTGCCACAAAAAAGAGGGAGTCAAGCTATTCCCCAAAGCCCCTGAAGGCAGGACAAGAAGCAACGGATGGAAACTCATCAAGGAGAGAAGCAACCTAGAACTAAGGAGAAACTTCCTGACAGTTAGAACAATTAACCAGTGGAACAACCTGCCTCCAGAAGCGGTGACTGCTCCAACACTGGAAGTCTTTAAGAAGAGATTGGACAGCCATTTGTCTGAAAACTTTTTTTATTATTATTATCATTATCATTATTATTATTATTATTATTTTGCCCCCACCCATCTTGTGTATTCCTGTTGGAATACAAGAGTAGAGGATGTTTGGTTTGAGGAAAATGATACCTAGGCTTCCAAAGAGAGTAGGGCTATCAAAACTGGCCTGCAAATATCCAAATGACCATTAGAGGGCAGGAAAGTGTTTTCAGCTCCTCTTTGAGGCTTCCATCTAATGGTCATCTGGAACTAGATGCATCCTAGATCTGGTAGTCATAAAACCAAGTTGTCCTAGTTCCAGGCCTTCTCCAAAAATTGGATCTCCTCAAGCTTTTGAGGTCACTGGCCAAAATTAAAATTATGAACTTATAATCAAAAAAGGGGAAGCACATTTTCCAGTAAGATGATATATGCTTTTAATATTTTTTTATAACTTTTTAAAGGAAGTCTCTAGCTTTGTGGTTCCCTTTTAGCATGAGACCTAGGTCAAATGACCTTCCAGTTCCCCCAAATCTCAGCTGGCCCTGTCTTGCACCACTGGCCCTTCTGTACTTTCTCTCCTTAAAGAAAAATAGCAATGCACAAACACGAGAGATTTATCAGAAGAAGCTGAGAATATTTCTGAGTAACAGCTCCATCAACAGAGTTGGCGGCCATATCTTCATCCCAGAATCACATAGCCAGGAACAAGCCCATTCTGGGTTTCATCTCTCTTTAAATTAAACCAGGGCTTTTCAACCAGTGGTAAAGGTACCACCTGTGGTACATTGGCACCTGGCAATTGGTACGCGACCATCCTAGAAAAGTGGTAGCGGGGAAGGGGAATGAGCTGAACCGGTGGCAGCACCGCACAAGCCTGAGCGAGAGACGGCTGGAGCTGTCAGGGCTCAGCGGAAGCTCCAGGATCAGCACCAGGCTCCAGCTGGAGCTCGGCACTGATCCTGGCGCTTCTGCTGAGCCCAGAAGAAGCGCCAATCAGCTGGAATGTTGCAGCATCTCCAGGGTCTTGTGATTTACATTCAGATGCTTGGCAACTGATTCATATTTATGACGGTCACAGTGTCCCAGGGTCATGTGAAGTGACCAAAACCTGCTGCAACCACCCAGCAG
>NW_015386288.1:377817-379804 GCF_001527695.2 Protobothrops mucrosquamatus
GACCGATCAAGCCATGTCCTAGACCAGTGATGGTGAACCTTTTAGAGACCGAGTGCCCCAAAACTGGTCCCGTCCCCGTCCCCGCTCCACTCCCTGCCCTGCCCCGCCCCCGCTCCGCCCCCCATCCCCCACCCTGCCTGCCCACAGGACCACTCACTGCCTCCAGGGCCCGCCGCAGATTGCCCAGGCAGCCCAGCAGCGCTATGGCAGCCACACCCTCTGCCCGCGCCCTGCAGCATCAACTGCATGATGGGGCGTGAGGGCAGAGTCTTGTCTACGCTGCCTGGCTGCCATGTCCTTGGCTGCGCTGCTCTGCGTGGGCCACACTCAGGGGTGACTCTCCTTCAGGGGGGCTGCTGGAGAGGAGGGGGTCACGGGGGGAGTCCAGGCTGCGGCAATGGCACGTATGCCCACAGAGAGGGCTCCGAGTGCCACCACTGTCCTAGACCTAGAAAAACTTGTATGGCAGGATAAGGAGAAAGAGTGGCTGGTGGAGGACCAAAAATACTACTCGCCGAGTTATTTTAAGTCTACTAAACCCTACACACTCCAATGAGCCCAGCCCTCTGACTTTGGGGAGATATGCTTAACTTGCTTTCCGGATAGCTTTCCCTTTGTGCAATGGTTGCTTTCATTGTACAAGAAACTGACTTGGTCTGGTTTGCCTTAAGCAAGAGAGGAATGCTAAGTCTGCGAAGCAGCTGCTGTTTGCAGGGAGGGTGGAAGTGCTCTCTATATATAGTTCAGAAGGTAACACCACTGTGACAGCTGAAAAACAGCTCCGTCATTTAGCGAGATGCCCGCCTCTTCTTTCTGTTCATTCTCAGAAATATATGCATGCATTTTAATGTAGTCTGCATCTATATGGCTGAACTTGTAGTGTTTTCCACTGCATGGTATTGTAAATTCAAACCATAGAATTTATGTGAGGAATTCTTCTATCTTTTCTGATTTTTTTCTTTCTTTCGTCCTTTCTTTCTTTCTTTCTTTCTTTCTTTCTTCTTTCTTTTTCTTTCTTTTTCTCTTTCTTTCTTTCTTTCTTTCCCTCCCTCCCTCCCTTCCTTCTTTTCCTGTTCTTCAAAGAAAATCAGAGAAGCAGGCCTGGTCACCCCACATTTTATCCCACCGAAAATACTGTGAAATACTTTGGACTCACAAACACGGACTGCTTGAAGATCCCCAGAAAGTTACACGTTTGAATGGAGGTTCGTATCGGGGCGTGAATTTATATTTAGCCACGATTAAACATTCTAATCATTTTATCGCGTCCCTTAAATCCAGTTTGCCACATATTTTAAAATATGCCTTACAATACTCTTTTTCTAAAATATATTAACATACAGCATTCATAGTTCTCACACAGAAAAGATCATTTGTATATCAAAGGGAATTTTGTTTAACATACAGAATATTGTGTATATATATTAAAGTTTTCTTTCTGAAAGTCTTTCAATTTATTGAAAAGGACTCCCGTAATCTTTTCTCTCTTTTTTTGGTTCATTTTAAAAAAGAAACAAAATTGCAATCCACTTTACACCTAATTAATATCCGCATGGGACCCCTTACCCCAAAATACAACAACATATTAATTATTAATGTATTGTAGAAATTCTACCAGTTTCTGCTATTCTGCCTTCCATTCTAGTTTCTATAATATATTGGCTGGGTCAACAAGCTTTTATGTAGATCAATGGTTCTCAACCTGTGGGTCGGGACCCCATTTGGGGTCGATCGACCATTTCACGGGGGTCGCCAAGCAAGGCTGTCCGCCATTTTTTTTGTCCGCCATTTTTTTGTCCGCCATTTTTTCCCCTTTTCCGGTGGGTGCCTTACCTCCCTTGGGCTGGGCCAGCTGGTGGTCGGCCTGCTCCGTCTCTGCCGCTTGCCAGCTACGCCTCGGCCGGCGCAGGGGGCGGAACCACGCATGCGCGGTGCTCCCGGGCAGGGAAAGTCCTCGACTTACGACCGGTTGGGTAGTCCTCGACTT
>NW_015386288.1:380951-395126 GCF_001527695.2 Protobothrops mucrosquamatus
GAAGGAAGGAAGGAAGGAAGGGAGGGAGGGAGGGAGGGAGGGAGGGAGGGAGGGAGGGAGAAAGGAAGGAAGGGAGGGAGGGAGGAAAGAGAGAGAAAGAAGAAAGAAAGAAAGAAAGAAAGAAAGAAGGAAAGAAAGAGAAGGAAGGAAAGAAGGAAAGAAAGAAGGAAAGAAAGAAAGAAAGAAAGAAAAGAAAAGAAAAGAAAAGAAAAGAAAAGAAAAGAAAGAAATCCTTCATGCTTGATAGACCTTCTTATCTACAAAGAACTGACCTACTGATTGCTGCTACTCTTCTTGATGGACCTTACTCTTCTCTGCTCTACTGGACTGTTTAACAAGAGCTATCCACTGCAAAATTTGACCTACTTCTATCCTTCCCTCAAGCATTTGTAAAAGGTGCATTTTTATTTTTAAATTTAGTCTTCAAGTCAACCTTGACTCCTGGTGACTGCATGGACAAAGCCCTGCAGTTTTCTAGACAACATTTTCAGAAGAGGTTTGCTGCTGCCTTATTCCTAGAGCTGAGAGAGAAGGGCAAGCATAGAGGCCACCCAACCATCTTTGCCCAACACAGCATGAGAATTCAAAACAAGGACCATGATAAGGCAAAAGAAGGAAGGAAGGAAGGAAGGAAGGAAGGAAGGAAGGAAGGAAGGAAGGAAGGAAGGAAGGAAGGAAGGAAGGAAGGAAGGAAGGAAGGAGGAAAAGGAGAGGGGAGGGGAGGGGAGGGGAGAGAAGGGAAGAGAAGGAGAGGGGAGGAGAGAGAAGGGGGGAGAGAAGGGAAGGGAAGGGAAAGGAGAGAGGAGGAGAGGAGAGGAGAGGAGAAGGGAGGGGAGGGGAGGGAAAGGAAAGGAAAGGAAAGGAAAGGAAAGGAAAGGAAAGGAAAGGAAAGGAAAGGAAAGGAAAGGAAAGGAAAGAATTCTTACTAGAGCAGAAGATGATTCAAGGCGGAGCAAGTTGTCAGGACTGAAAGATCAGTGACCATCCCAGGACAGATGCAGAAGGCAAGTGAGCGGTTCTTGGTTCCGCCCCAGGTCTTCCTATATATAGCCCAATGATACATCATAGTTCCCGGACGTCTGGAACGGCATCCAATTTTCTACGTACACCTCTCAATAGGGCGAGGTAGAGGTGACTATTGGTATGGTAAGGTCACTTCTTACCCCACCAGACACATTCTTGGAATGCTTAGGGTTTGGGGGGGACACCCTTCTATTTGCTCAGAATTTCAAGAGCCCTTTAGGAATGAATTTTATGCGTCATACTGGGAAAATCCCGACAGACTTTCAAAGACAGCCTTTGAATTTCTGAGTACTTGGAACAGCTGGGGAAGGAAGCTATCCAGTTTCCCAGCCAATGACATTGCCGAAGGACCACTAGTTCATAACTCGATGTGGGAGGATGGGTAATAACTGGAGGAAATTGAGTAGGTGGCCAACGATGGGATGAGCAATTCAGTTGGATGGCCGATGAACAGACTTGGTTTACAGGAAATGATGGAGAGACTGTCTTGCATCATGAGTGTAGAAGGAAGACGCATGTGTGAAGACTGAATCCTCACCTACAGAGGCAGCCATGGCGAGGTGGCTTGGCGAGTTTTCCCAATCCATACAGGGATGGGATGTAGGCCAGGCCCTGGGAACAAGGAAGAAATGAATGAACCATGAAGCGTTTCAGAAAAAAAATTATGAGAAAGGAGAAAAACGAGAAAGAAACTCAAAATATCCCTGCCTTGATTTTGTTTAATATAAGATGTGAAAGACAGAAATTTTGACAAGGTTTCAGAATTTAGTTTTTGGGGGTGTTTTGTTTTGTTTTTTGACAAGGTGAATGAATCTGAAATAGAGGCATGGTGATGTACTGAGTTACAGGGTGGAAATTATCTGGTTGTTGGGAGACCAACCCCTTTCCTTTCCAGTTTAAAACAATGCCAATAGTCCTTTTATAATTCAAATATTCATCATATACACCAGACATGTCAAACACAAGGCCCAGGGGCTGGATGCGGCCCACAAAGTGGTTTCATGTGGCCCGCGAAGCCATCCTGGAAACAGTGAGGGAATGGCCCCCGCTGCCTTGGCCCTGGCCCAGGCCAGCCGGGAGCCAATGTACAATTTTGTGGTGGCCATCTCGGCACTTGCCCCAGTGGACCACGCCTTGGCACTTGCTCCGGTCCCACCCCCTTCTGCCAGAGACCCTCAGATCTGTCCCATTCCTGCCCAAGCCCCCCATAGGCACCCTTGACGCGAATGATGTAGAATTGGCCACGCCCACCCAATAGGCCGTACCCACTCCATCCACGCTCACCCATTAGGCTGCACCCACTCTGGCCACACCTACCCGGCCCCCCCTAGGGCAACCGCAATGCTGATGCGGCCCTCAGTGAAATTGAGTTTGACACCCCTGATATACACCATTCAGGTGCCCTGTACTCATACACAAGTTTACCTATTATTCCAGTAACAGTAACAGAGTTGGAAGGGACCTTGGAGGTCTTCTAGTCCAACCCCCTGCTCTCGCAAGATGCCTATACTATTTCTGATAAATGGTTGTCCACTCTCTTCTTAAAAGCTTTCAATGATGAGGCAGCCTCAACTTCCAAAAGCAATTTGTTCCACTGGCTAAATGTTCTCACTGTTAGGTGAGATTATAGTAAATACATTTATTTCATTGCGTTATTTTGCAGCTCCTTGTTGTGAGAACTGGGCCTGTATTTCAGCTGCTCAGAGGAAGAAGCAGTTTCAAAATTAAATCACTTCCATTTTCCAGTAAATGGGGATGAATCACGTCCAAGTTCCCCTCCATCGGCAGTTACAGATGGGGCAGGCCAATAACAAAACGTGTGTAATGTGGTCATCCACAAATGCTGTGAGTTGCCTACTATCATCTATCTTGGCATTTGTCTATGGAGATTCTCAGTCATCCAGATCATAATTATCCCAAAAAGTGCTTTTTCAAGAGGCAACTGGACTTTCTTGTTTTTCTTTGAAGACGTTTCGCTTCTCATCCAAGAAGCTTCTTCAGCTCGGACTGGATGGTGGGGAACGGAAGGATTTATACTCCTTGCAGACAGCTAGTCATTTGCATTCTTTTAGGGCAGGGCTTTTCAACCTTTTCACCCATTGTACCACTTTTAGGATATGGCAACATCCGAGGAACACCAGTCGCCTAGCAAGGGGTCAAAAACTTGATGACCAAAAAAAAAAAAAAAGGAAAAAAGTGATGAAGTACAGGTAGTCCTCGACTTNCCTCGACTTACAACAGTTCACTTAGTGACTGTTCGAAGTTACAATGGCACTGAAAAAAGTGCCCCCCAAGCCACAGCCGAGCAAGACACCTGCCTGCCCACCCGATGGCGCTTTTCCTCCTGTCTGAGGTTTTCATTGTTGTGAGCATTTCTGTTGAGGATTGGCAATGGGGGTGGGGTGGGGGGGGTGTTTGGTCTTTATTCCCCCCGTCTGCTGGGTGGTTGCAGCAGGTTTTGGTCTTCACATGACTCTGGGACACTGTGACTGTCATAAATATGAATCAGTTGCCAAGCATCTGAATGTAAATCACAAGACCCTGGAGATGCTGCAATATTCCAGCTGATCGGCGCTTCTTCTGGGCTCAGCAGAAGCACCAGGATCAGTGCTGAGCTCCAGCTGGAGCCTGGCGCTGATCCTGGTGCTTCCACTGAGCCCTGACAGTCCCGAAGAAGCGCTGATCCTGGCGCTTCCGCTGAGCTCTGACAGTCCTGCAGCTCCAGCCATCTCTTGCTGAGGCTTGTGCGGTGCTGCAACAGGTTCAGCTCATTCCCCTCCCCCGCTACCACTTTTCTAGGATGGTCGCGTACCACCTGCCAGGTGCCAATGTACCACAGGTGGTATCCGTACCACTGGTTGAAAAGCCCTGCTTTAGGGAGTCCTTGAGGACATAGGTAAACCTCCAAGTGGCCTCAGTGACTCTCTAAAAGAATGTAAATGACCGGCTGTCTGCAAGGAGTATAAATCCTTCCATTCCCCACCATCCAGTCAGAGCTGAAGAAGCTTCTTGGATGAGAAGCGAAACGTCTTCAAGGAAAAACAAGGAAGTCCAGTTCCCTCGTGAAAAAGCACCTTTGGGATAACCATGGCATTTGCAGTATTTGCCTTACAATATCATCATGTACTGGTGTCATTGCAATGGGTTCTGGATGCTTGCCATCCAGCTTCTAGAAATTTCTATCTCTACTTCCCCAAGAGTAAGGCAATACAGGCGGTCCTCAACTTATGACCACAATTTGAGCCCAAAACGGCTGTAGTTAAGCAAGACAGTTGTTAAGTGAGATTTGCCCCATTTTACGATATTTTTTGCCACAGTTGTAAAGTGAATCACTGCAGTTGTTAAGTTAGCAGCGCAGTTGTTCAATGGGTCTAGCTTCCCCGTGGACTGGACAAACGGTCGCAAAAAGCGATCGTGTGACTCCAGGACACTGCAGCCGTCGTAAATATGAACCAATGGCCAAATGTCTGAATTTGGATCATGCGACCGTGGGGATGCTGCAACGGCCGTAAGTCTGAAAAATGGCCGTGTCATTTTTTTTCAGGGCCGTTGTATCTTCGAATGGGCGCTAAACAAATGGTTATAAATTGAGGACCACCTCTGGACTTTGGGGAGTGGTTCTATCATACCCTGAGCTGTGGTGGCGCAGTGGTTAGAATGCAGTACTGCAGGCTACTTCTGCTGACTGCCGGCTGCCAGCAGTTCGGCAGTTCGAGTCTCATCAGCAAAAGGTTGACTCAGCCTTCCAGCCTTCCGAGGTCGGTAAAATGAGGACCCAGATTGTTGGGGGCAACAGGCTGACTCTGTGAACCGCTTAGAGAGGGCTGTAAAGTACTGTGAAGCGGTATATAAGTCTAAGTGCTATTCCTATACTGTGTTTCCCCAAAAATAAGACCCAACCAGAAAATCAGCCCTAGCACAGGGGTTGTCATGCCTCCGTCTGAGCCTGAATCTGAGGAGGAAGTGGAGCCGGAACAGGACCCTAATGAGGCCCAGGAGGGGGTGTCTGTGGCTTTGGAGGACTGTGGGGAAGAGCAGGCTGAGGCAGGCCAGGGCTCTTCAGATTTTGGAACAGGGAAGGCAGAGCTCAGGCGAGGAGCAAGGCCCACCCCCACCTGATCCTAGAGCTAGGAGAGCAGAGAGGAGGAGGGAACTACGGAGGCAGGCTCACTTGCTCGGGAGGAGAGCATCCCACCCCACCTCACAAGGCACACTTGGGGATTGAGATATAAAGAGCCACTGTGGGATGAGGACTTGGTCGGGAACAAACGTGGAATCTTGGGACAGTTGTGTATTGTTGCTCATCATTTGTTGGAAAACCTGGACACCTTGACTACCTGACCGGCTGACCACGTGGGTTTCCTGATTTACGATCTCAGACTGCATTTCAGAGTCTCTCCTTGCAGACTGCTCAGGCAAGCTGAGATTCAAACGGGCTCATTAAGTTTATGGTTTGTTTTGTTTGTTATCTGTCTGGCCTTTGCCTTTAGCCAGAGGCAGCTGAAAGGAATGTGTGTGTGCTTTGGTTGAAGGCTTGCCAGCAAACGTGGGAGCTTTTGGGGGGAATTTGCAGCTATTAAAGGACTGTTTACATTGCCAGCTGACTGCATTGACTCTGCGCGGGGCCCTGGGTCATCACAGGGGTCTTCAAACTTGGCCTTTTTATGACTTGTGGACTTCAACTCCCAGAATTCCTCAGCCAGGCATGCTGGCTGAGGAATTCTGGGAGTTGAAGTCCACAAGTCATAAAAGGGGCCAAGTTTGAAGACCTCTGCCCTAGCATGATTTTTCAGGATGCTCGTAATATAAGCCCCACCCCCAAAATAAGCGCCAGGTAAGATCGTCAGCAAGATGGACACATCTACTCCTGTATTTTCCCGAATATAAGCCCTAAACGGAAAATAAGCCCTAATGCATCTTTTGGAGTAAGAATTAATATAAGACCCGGTCTTATTTTCGGGGAAACACGGTAGAATCCTAGGGCTGAAAGGAACCTTGGAGGTCTTCTAGTCCAACCCTGCCCAAGGCAGGAGTCCTTATATCATCCCAGAGAAATGGCTATCCAATCTGACTGAGAATTTCCACAGACATTTATGGAGAATGAATCTAAGCCCTCTTCCCTGTATCAGTCCTTCAGGTAATGAAAGACAGCTATCATGTCTCCCCAATCCTTCTCTTCATTAGGCCAGTGGTTCTCAACCTTTTTAATGCCGCGACCCCCAACCGGTCATAAGTCGAGGACTAAACGTCGAGGACTAAACCGGTCGTAAGTCGAGGACTAAACAGGTCGTAAGTTGAGGACTACCCAACCGGTCGTAAGTCGAGGACTTTCCCTGCCCGCGCATGTGTAGTTCTGCCCCCTGCGCCGGCCGAGGCGTAGCTGGCAAGCGGCAGAGATGGAGCAGGCCGACCACCAGCTGGCCCAGCCCAAGGGAGGTAAGGCACCCGCCAGAAAAGGGGAAAAAATGGCGGACAAAAAAAATGGTGGACAGCCTTGCTTGGCGACCCCCGTGAAATGGTCGATCGACCCCAAATGGGGTCGCGACCCATAGGTTGAGAACCGCTGCATTAGGCTAAAGATACTTAGTTCCTTTGGCCGTTCATCTTACAATTTAGCCTCAAGATCCCTCATCATCTTTGTCGCTCTTCTCTGCACGTTTTCTATGGCTTCGACATCTTTCCAGTTCTAATTACTCAGTTTTTTGTGCAATCCACTGTGACACGGTCACCATTTCAAATTCAGTTCCAAAATCTCTCCAAAAGCCACAGTAATTGCAATGTGAGGACTTATCAACTGCTGGAAATGTCACAAGCCTGGATTTAAATCCACATTGGCCAACCATGATGGCTGAGACTTCTGGGTATTGTTGCATTTAAGAGGTAACAGCTTAAATAACAATTAGGTAGAGATGTTGGAGGCGTATGTTGCACTAATGCAGTTTATCACACCATGTTTTTGGAGAAATCAGAAGGGTCTGCTTCACACAAAATACTAAATTGTACAAACCATGGCTGTCTTCATACCAAACCACAATGAAATAAAGCGTTTTATAATTTGGCATGATGGATGAGCAGGCAGGCATTATCCACTTTGATAGCTCAATTTCCAGGATCCTACAGTGCCATCTAGTGACTAATTGATAATGCAAAAATGCATTATTATTATTATTATTATTATTATTATTATTATTATTATTATTATTATTATTGTGCCATATCCCTTATCAGATGTTGGCAATCACGTTGGCGATTCTGTTTTTATCAGTAGCTGCACGAAAAAGTGCTGCTTTGTCCAAACCGGTCCCTTAGATTTTGAAGCCACGATGTTCTTCTGACTGGACCTCGTTTGCCTTCAATCTTTCTCTGGAGGATTAAATGAAGTATGCTGTATTTTTCTGGGTGTCGCATCACATGTCCGAAATATTCTAACTTTCCTTTTTTAATTGCAATAATAATAATAATAATAATAATAATAATAATAATAATGATGATGATGATGATGATGATGATGATGATGACGACGACGATGATGATGATGATGATGATGTTGGAAGGGACCTTGGAGGTCATCTAGTCCAACCCCCTGCTTTCCCAGGCAGCTCATCACCTTCTCATTTCTGATCTTGTCAAGCCAGCTCATACGTAACAGCCGCCTGTAGATCCACATTTCAAATGCTTCTAGTCTCTTCAGGTGGCCTTCTGTCAGAGACCAACTCTCTACTCCATAGAGCAGGATAGAAAAAATATAGCATCTGACAAGCCTGATTTTCAATCTTAATGCATTATGCATTAATGCAAACCATGTTTCCTGAGAGCTGGAAGGGACCTTGGAGGTCTTCTAGTCCAACCCACTGCTCAAAGCAGGAGCCTTGAAAATATGTTTATTTAACCCATAATTGTAAAGTAACATTGGTTGGTAGATACAATGGACTGCTCCTCATCTCTATTTTATAGGGTTTTTTTAATTTAAAGATGTAGCCAATCATCAATAAAATGGAATGCATTAGCTTATTACTTAATAGGTAATAGCTAAGATAACAATATGTTTCCTTATCTAGAGCTAAAACAGATGCCTCCTTATTTATAGTAAACCATATGTCTTTATCTCTTGGTTAAAACAGATATCCCCTTAAACGAGCATTTATTTTTTTTATTTACTTGAACACTGGGCCCTATCGAACAAAATGAAATTCAGTATAAAGTAAGGTTTTACACTGAGGCAGGAAAAACTAAATGTATAGGTACATTTGTTAACAGCAGTGACTGAGAGGGATCTTGGAATCCTAGTGCGGGGCTTTTCAACCAGTGGTACGGGGACCACCTGTGGTACATTGGCACCTGGCAGGTGGTACGCGACCATCCTAGAAAAGTGGTAGCGGGGGAGGGGAATGAGCTGAACCGGTGGCACACTGCACAAGCTTGAGCGAGAGATGGCTGGAGTTGCAGGGCTGTCAGGGCTCAGCGGAAGCGCCAGGATCAGCGCTTCTTCGGGACTGTCAGGGCTCAGTGGAAGCATCAGGATCAGCGCCAGGCTCCAGCTGGAGCTTGGCGCTGATCCTGGCACTTCCACTGAGCCCAGAAGAAGTGCCGATCAGCTGGGATGTTGCAGCATCTCCAGGGTCTTGTGATTTACATTCAGATGCTTGGCAACTGATTCATATTTATGACGGTCACAGTGTCCCAGGGTCATGTGAAGTGACCAAAACCTGCTGCAACCACTCAGAAGACGGGGGGAATAAAAACCAAACACTCCCATCCCACCCCCGCTGCCAATCCTCAACAGAAATGCTCACAACAATGAAAGCCTCGGACAGGAGGAAGAGCGCCGCTGGGCATGCAGGCAGGCATCTTGCTCGGCTGTGCCTTGGGGGGCACTTTTTTTCACTGCCATTGTAACTTCAAACAGCCACTAAGCGAACTGTTGTAAGTCGAGGACTACCTGTACTTTATCACTTTTTTCCTTTTTTTTTTTGTCATCAAGTTTTTGACACCTTGCTAGGCGACTGGTGGTACTCGGATATTGCCATATCCTAAAAGTGGTACAACGGGTGAAAAGGTTGAAAAGCCCTGTCCTAGTGGACAATCACTTAAATATGAGCTAGCAGTGTGGAGTAGCAGCCAAAAAAAAACGATCCTAGGTTGCATTAACACAGGGATAGAATCAAGATCGTGTGAAATGTTAATACCACTTTATAAAGCCTTAGTAAGACCACATTTAGAATACTGCATCCAATTTTGGTCACCATATTATAAAAATGATGTAGAGATAATTAGGGGGCTGGAGGCTTAAACATATGAAGAACAGTTGCAGGAATTGGGTTTATCCAGTCTAGTGAAAAGAAGGACTAGGGGTGACATGATACTAGTGTTCCAATATTTGCACAAAGAAGAGGGAGTCAACCTATTCTCCAAAGCACTCCAAAGCAAGGAAGAGAAACTAATCAAGGAGAGAAGCAACCTAGAACTAAGGAAAAAATTTCCTAACAGTGAGAACAATTAACCAGTGGAATGACTTGCCTTCAAAAGCTGTGGCACTGGAGGCTTTTAAGAAGAGACTAAACAGCCACTTGTCTGGAATGGTATAGGTTTCCTGCTTGAGCAAGGGGTTGGACTAGATGACCTCCAAGTTCCCTTCTAACTCTTGTTATTCTGTTATATTATGATAGTAAGATATATGTCTTCTTTTATATAGGTTTTGCTATGTGAGGTGCTCATTTGTTTATAATGGCTTTATAATTCGTTATTAGTTTTTTTTTCCTAATGGCTTTACAACTGTCCTTGGTGCTCTATGAACTTGGCTTTGTTGCTTGCAGATGTTTCATTACCAAATTAGGTAACATTATCGTTGCTAGTGGGTGTGACTTCCTGTTCATGTGCAGTCGCTTTCCCTGCCAGTGTTGGTTGGGCTGAGGTTTTTCTCCTTGATAACTCCTAGATTAGGGTATTATTTTCTGCTCAATTAGAAAATTTCTATTTTATACCTCTATGAAATGAGTCGCCACTAATAACATCTGTTTTTAAAGGCATTCACTGTGCCAAGGAAAACTTGTTTGCATGATTTTTTTTTTCTCTCCAGGTTTTTAAATTTTGTAATGAATTGTTCCAAGTACCTTGAAGTTCCAAGCTGGTGCTTTTTAAGTTTCCCATAAAAGAAATAAGATACATTAAAGCTATTTTATCCAGTCAGATGTATGAAAATACACCTCTTATCCCATCCTCTACGGCCAGGGCGGTTGAGAATTGTATTTGGTTAGCAGTTGTAAGAGAGGCCCGGTTGTAGCCTCACGCATCTGAAGAGGCAACACCGTGCCAAACGAGGCGCTCTCAGATATCCTGAAAAATTCAACCGTCGCCCAAACGGCACGTCTGAATCCTTAACTCTCCGGGACACACACACACACACCCCGAAACCTCGAGGATCTCTGCGAGCAACAGGCAAAGCACGAACCGGCAAAGTTGGATTTGGCAGAAGCGAGAAGCCAAAGTGACGTTCCACGCGCGCATTTCGATCGAGTCCTCCCACTTCCTAAACTTCGCGCTTTGCGGCTCCGCACACGGACACACACACGGACACGGCGCCTTTTTTTCCCCGAAATTCAGCCTTCCGGGTTTGCAGAAGCAGCGCCATGTCCGTGAGCATCCGCGACTACATCAGCAAAGTCCTTCGGGACTTGACGGACGACGAGTTCCGGAGGTTCAAGGCGAACCTCCGCGACTACCAGGTCGGGCCGGGCTACGAAAACATCCCCCGAGGGCAGCTGCAGAACGCGGACGCGCTGACAGTGAGCGACCTGCTGATCAGTTACTACTGCGAGGACTACGCCATGGAGGTGGCGTCCGCGGTGTTGATGGCCAGCAACTGCATGCCCCAGGCGCAGATGCTTCTCGGCCGCTA
This sequence comes from Protobothrops mucrosquamatus, assembly GCF_001527695.2. Classification (NCBI taxonomy): domain Eukaryota; kingdom Metazoa; phylum Chordata; class Lepidosauria; order Squamata; family Viperidae; genus Protobothrops; species Protobothrops mucrosquamatus. Next base: position 391,870 of record NW_015386288.1, read on the forward strand.
GAAAGGTAGCGCGCAGGGGATGAGGCGGTGTCGGCAGGGGAAAGAAGACTGGACGGCGGGGGGGTGTCTTCTCTAACCTACCAAGCCCCGGATGGGTTGTGCCTCAGTTATTATTATTATTATTATTATAATTTAATTTATATACCGCCCTTCTCCCGCAGGACTCAGGGCGGTGCACAGCGTATTAAAAACAGTACAAATACAAAACATAAAAATACAAACCCCTATAAAACCAGATTAAAAAACCGAATATTAGAAGCTGTGTTTCTATTTAAAATTATTTTTAAAATCACCCTAAATAAAANGTGGCCCATTGGGTGGGCGTGGCTGCGGTGGTAACAGCAGACTGGGTGGGACTAAAAGGTTCAATCAATCCCAACTTTGCAAAATCTTTTCTTTTCCTGCGAGAAGTTGAAATTGATTGAGTGATTGAACCTTTTTTTTTTGCACACGGCGGCAGAGGCCTAAAGCGAAAAGGTTTTATAAAACCCAGCTGAAGGCCAAGACTGGGGCGACAGTGCACGTGCCCACAGAGAGGGCTCTGCGTGCCACCTGTGGCACCTGTGCCATAGGTTCGCCACCATTGACTTAGACTTATATACCGCTTCGTAGTGCTTTACAGCCCTCTCTCTAGTCTAGTCTAAGCTGTTTACAGAGTCAGCATAATCTGGGTCCTCGTTTTACTGACCTTGGAAGGATGGAAGTGTAGCGTTACCCCCTTAGAGATCACCAAGGCCCAGGCCAGGGGTAGGCAACCTTGGCTCTTTTATGATTCGTGGACTTCAACTCCCAGAATTCCTGAGCCAGCATGGGAATAAACAACATGGCGATTGCTTTAGAAAGAAGGTTGTAGTTTATTGAAGAGGAGGGCCAGGCAGAAAGATGGCTCTGGAAGAAAAAAGAGGGAGCACATGTAGGGAGTGGGTTTTTGTACCCTCTTGGGCTTTTGTTTGGAGTTGTTTCCTGTTCTTGTTTGAGGCTTTGTATTTCCTGTGGCATGGACTTTGACCTGAGTCTGAGTGTGCCCCTTTGGCGTCTGTGGGTTAATCCTATTATGTCCTGTCCTAGAGTTTGGGTGGGGTATGTAGATTTTAGGTGTCTTTGTCTTCCTAAGCTTCTAGCTGGAGGCCGCCAACCTTCCTGAATGGATTATTTACATCTGCATTTCTACAGAGCTGGTTTTGCTTGGGGGAGGGAGACCTGGGGGCTGTTAAGAAAAACTGGGCATGCTTTTCTGTCTCTTTAAGATCCTTTGAGGAAATACAATATTCTGCCCTTTTAATATTTCCTTCTCTGGGGGGAGGCTGACTTCCCACAGTCATAAATATGAATCAGCTGCCAAGTGTCCAAATTTTGATCACGTGACATGGGGATGCTGCAACAGTTGTGAATATGAAAAATGGTCAGAAGTCACTTTTTCAGTGCTGTTGTAACTTCAAATGTTCACTACCCCAACTGTTGTAAGTCGAGGCCTACCTGCGCCGTTTTTCTGATGGAAGTAAAATAATTTTGCTTTTTCCTTTAGGACCCAAGAATGAAGTATAAATCATCCAGTGTCCTGTAATAAATCTATAAAATAAAATATAAAGAAGTTCTAGTCAACATCACCCTTCCATCAATCAGAGTCTTTGGCTTTTACTACATACTGTAACTCCATTTCCGAGACCTCTGCTTCAACCATGTTCCATTGTTTGGACTCAAAAGCTGACTACCAAGATGTCCTCAAATTCCAAGCCTTTGAAGATCCTCTGCTTCAAGCAACTCAGTCTGGATGGATCCGAAGCCTTCAAACTCTAGCATGGCATGATTTCCAGTTAGTCACGTTTTGGGTAGTTTGAATGAGCTTTGTGGCCATCAAATCCTTAACACGGGAAAAATGTTGCAGTTTTCTTCTGTCTCATAACTGAGAGATGAACCGCGTTAAAAAAGGAAATACTGATTATGACTACATGCCATCAAGTTGTTATCCACCCTTAATGATCACATAGATCAGGGGTCTTCAAACTTGGCCCTTTTATGACTTGTGGACTTCAACTCCCAGAATTCCTCAGCCAGGTGCCTGGCTGAGGAATTCTGGGAGTTGAAGTCCACAAGTCATAAAAGAGCCAAGTTTGAAGACCCCTGACATAGATCTTCTCCAGGAGGTTCCTCCATCTAGCTCCTCCAACAGTGCAGCCATCATCACTATAACGAAATCCATCCATCTTGCTGCTTCTTGTCCTCTTTTTTTCTTCCTCTCTTCTCTGAGCTTGGTTGTTTTCTTGTAGACATTTCATTATCCAAACTAGGCAACGTCATTAGTGCTAGTGATGATCATTAGGGCTAGTACTGATGATGTTACCTAATTGGGTAATGAAACGTCTGCAAGAAAACAACTAGAAGCACCAAGGATCCCTTATTTCAACTGAGCTACAAATACTCTCCTTTAGTGATCTTCTTTCTTTCCACCTTTTCCAGCATTAGAGCCTTCTCCAGACAGCTGGGTCTTCTCCTTGTGTGACCAAAGTAGGATAATTTGAGCCTGGTCATTTGACTCAAATCACCTATCCTTACCAAACTCAAACCTTTGATTGTGCCAGCATTGTAAGATATCCTTATATGAATCTTCTTACCAAGACTTTTTTTTAAAATAAGGTGTTCCTTTCCTACTGCTTCTTTGTCTACTATTGTATTTCCTGAATATTCCGATTCTCAGGGGACCAAACATGAAATGAGTCACAACTACCAAAAGTGATTGTTTTTAAAGCCATTAATTGTAACAAGAGAACAATTGTTTGCATGACTTTTTTTTGTCCAGGTTTTAAAATTTTGTAATGAATTGCTGCAAATACCTTGAAGTTGCAAGCTGGTGCTTTTAAGTTTCATATAAAGAATTAGGATACATTAAAACTTCTTTATCCAGTCAGGTATCCTACAGGTGCATCAAACTACATCTCTCATCCTCTCCTATATGGTCGGGGAATGAGGGCCTAGGGCTAGGCCAGGGGTAGGCAACCTTGGCTCTTTTATGACTCGTGGACTTCAACTCCTAGAATTCCTGAGCTAGCCATGCTGAGGAAAAAGGGAGAGATTTCCAAGCTGAGCCATGCTGGCTTAGGAATTCTGGGAATTGAAGTCCACGAGTCATAAAAGAGCCAAGGTTGCCTACCCCTGGGCTAGGCTATTAACCTGCTAACAAACTATTAAGAGCTTTTATAAGTCATGAATTTGCTTTAATTAGAGCCAGTGCTCTTTTGTAAAAAAAAAAAAAAAAAAAA
>NW_015386288.1:395166-419890 GCF_001527695.2 Protobothrops mucrosquamatus
ACACCTACCTTGAAGGTATTGAAAGAAGCTAAAGAGGCTAATTACAAATGTTTGAGTTATAGGCAGTGTTAGTCTGGCTCAGGGGTCTTCAAACTCGGCCCTTTTATGACTCATGGACTTCAACTCCCAGAATTCCTCTAGCTGACCCATTCTAGAGTGTAGCTACAGATAGTCCTCAACTTGTAAACATTTGTTTAGCAGCTGTTCAAAGTTTCAATGGCACTGGGGAAAAAATGACTCATGGCTGTTTTTCACACTTACAACACATCCCTGGGGTCACATGATCAAAATTCAGAAGCTTGGCAACTGGCATGTATTTATGACAGTTGCAGCGTCCCGGGGTCATGTGATCCCTTTTTGCAACTTACTGACAAGCAAATTCAATGGGGAAGCCAGATTCAACTTAACAACTATGTTCACAGCAGCAGCACTTCACTTAACAATTGTGGCAAGCAAGGTTGTAAAATTCACTTAACAACTGCCTTGCTTAGCAACGGAGATTTTGCGGTCAATAGTGGTCATAAATCAAGGACTACCTGCGTGCTGACAGTATTATGCAAGTGGGACCATTGCTGGAACAAGGAAATGTGACGTGATATTTTGCTTAAACCATGGCCAAGTTTGGGCAAAGGTCCAGAGGTAAAAAGTTTTATCATTAGCAGGTTACAGAAACCACCCAGAGCTCGAGAGCTTATCAAGTGAACTTTCCCTTACTTATTATGGGATGTGAGTCATGCATGTTTTCAATAAACCAGGAACAAGCGATGAAATATCCGGAAATTCTTTATATGTGATTTTATGGTATAAAAAAAATTTGTTGAATGTCAGCAATCATGCTTCATTTGGACTTGGGTCCCAAGCATCCATTTTACCTCTGCGCAGAAATAAAACACTAAACCCCACTTTTCTCTCTCGGCGTGATTATTGACTCAAATTGTACCGGATAAAACAAACGCAGTATTGGACTGGGCTAATAAATAAACTGAATTTATTTATTAGTGTTTATCATCTTCTTCTTCTTGTGCCATATCTGTTATCAGACGTTGGCGATCATGTTGGCGATCCTGTTGTTATCAGCAGCCGCACGAAAAAGTGCTGCTGAGTTTTGTCCAAACCAGTCCCTTAGATTTTGAAGCCACAATGTTCTTCTTCTGCCTGGACCTCGTTTGCCTTCAATCTTTCCCTGGAGGATTAAATGGAGTATGCCATATTTTTCTGGGTGTCGCATCACATGTCCGAAATATTCTAATTTTCATTTTTTAATTGTTTTGATGATTTCCCTTAGCTTTCCCAGGCGGCTTATCACCTCCTCATTTCTGATCTTGTCAACCCAGCTTATACGTAACAGCCGCCTGTAAATCCACATTTCAAATGCTTCTAGTCTCTTCAGGTGGCCTTCTGTCAGAGACCAACTCTCTACTCCATAGAGCAGGATAGGAAAAATATAGATATACTCAATTTGCATTACTCTCTTTTAGCTCCACACATCTGAAGATGCAATGTGATGCCAGAGTACCAGAAATAAAGCATTAAACCCCAGTTTTCTCTTTCAGCATGATGATTGGCTTAATTGGGCGTGATAAAATGAACACAATGTTGGATTCGGCTGAAACAAACAAACTGAAGTTATCCCAACGGTGCTTTTTTCACGAGGCAACTGGACTCAAACGCTTGGTGCAACATAGGAGAATAACTTCAGATTAGGCGAGACCTGGCTCAAAAACAGTAACTGTGAGAGGGACCTTGGAGTCCTAGTGGACGATCACTTGACTATGAGCCAGCAGTGTGCAGCAGCAGCCAAAAAAAGCTAATATAATCCTGGATTGTATAAAGAGAGGCATAGAATCAAGATCACACAAAGTATTAGTACCGCTTTATAAAACCCTAGTGAGACCACACCTGGAATACTGCAACCAGTTTTGGTCACCATACTACAAAAAAGATGTGGAGACCTTGGAAAAAGTTCAAAGAAGAGCAACTAAAATGATCAAAGGCCTGGAGACTAAAACATATGAAGAATGCCTGCAGGATTTGGGTTTGGCTAGTCCAGTGATGGCAAACCTTTTAGAGACCGAGTGCCCAAAAACTGCCCCACCCCTGCTCCGCCTTCCCCGCTCCGCCCCGCCCCGCCCCCCCATTCCATCCCTGCCCCGCCCACCTGCAAGGCCACCTACCGCCTCCATGGCCCTCCTCAGCAGATCGCCCAGGCAGCCCTGCAGCACCATGGCGGCCACGTCCTCTGCCCACACCCCACAGCATGATTTGCACGTGACGGGGCATGAGGGTGGAGTCTTGTCCCTGCTGCCTGGCTGCCATGTCCTTGGCTGCGCTGCTCTGCGCGGGCCATGCCCAGGGGCGACTCTCCTCTGGGGGGGGGCTGCTGGTGAGGAGGGGGCACGAGGGGAGGCAGGAATGGGGCGACCGCGCGCGTGCCAACAGAGAGGGCTCCGAGTGCCGCCTCTGGCACGTGTGCCATAGGTTCGCCACCACTGGGCCAGTCTAAAGAAAATAAGAAATAGGGGTTACATAATAGCAGTATTCCAGTATTTGAGGGGCTGCCACAAGGCAGAGGGGGCCAGGTTGTTCATCAAAGCAACAGAGGACAGGACAAGAAACAGTGGTTGGAAACTGACCAAAAAGAGAAGCAATCTGGAATTAAGGAGAAACTTCCTGACGGTGAGGACAATCAACCAGTGGAACAGCTGTCTTCAGAAATTCTGGGCGCTCCATCATTGGAGGTTTTTAAGAAGAGACTGGACAGCCACCTGTCTGATAGAATAGATTATCCTGCTTGAGCAGAGGGCTAGACTAGACCAGGGCTTTTCAACCAGTGGTATGGGTACCACCTGTGGTACATTGGCACCTGGTAGGTGGTACGCGACCATCCTAGAAAAGTGGTAGCGGGGGAGGGGAATGAGCTGAACTGGTGGCAACACCACACAAGCCTGAGTGAGAGACAGCTGGAGCTGCAGGGCTGTCAGGGCTCAGCGGAAGCGCCAGGATCAGTGCCAGCCTCCATCTGAGCCCAGAAGCGCCGATCAGCTGGAATGTTGCAGCATCTCCAGGGTCTTGTGATTTACATTCAGTTGCTTGGCAACTGATTCATATTTATGATGGTCACAGTGTCCCAGGGTCATGTGAAGCGACCAAAACCTGCTGCAATCACCCAGCAGACGGGGGGGAATAAAAACCAAACACTCCCACCCCACCCCCCTGCCAATCCTCAACAGAAATGCTCACAACAATGAAAACCTCGGACAGGAGGAAGAGCGCCGCCGGGCCGGCAGACAGGTGTCTTGCTCGGCTGTGGCTTGGGGGGCACTTTTTTCAGTGCTATTGTAACTTCGAACAGTCACTAAGCGAACTGTTGTAAGTCGAGGACTACCTGTACTTTATCATTTTTTTCCTTTTGGAGGGGGTCAACAGGTTTTTGACATCTTGCTAGGCGACTGGTGCTACTCGGATACTGCCATATCCTAAAAGTGGTACAATGGGTGAAAAGGTTGAAAAGCCCTGGACTAGACCACCTCCAAGGTCCCTTTCAGCTCTATTTTTAATTCTATTCTATTTCTATTATTTCTATTTCTATTTCTATTATTTCTATTTCTATTTCTATTATTTCTATTATTTCTATTATTTCTATTTCGATTTCTATTATTTCTATTTCTATTTCTATTATTTCTATTTCTATTTCTATTATTTCTATTTCTATTTCTATTTCTATTCTAGCTTCTCGCATGAGAAGCGAAACGTCTGCAAAAAAAAAACCCCAAGAAAGTCCAGTTGCTTCGTGGAAAAAAAGCACCTTTGGGACAACCGTGACCTGGATGACTTGAGAAGCTCCATAAACCGAATTGATTTGTAGACGGACCCAATTTGCATTAAGCTCTGTTATAGCTCCACGCCTCTGAAGACGCAGTGCGATGCCAAGCAGGCTACCAGCGTTAATTACACTCTCACTGCCTCTTCTCAGTCCCTGAAGAATTCACGCGTTGCCCAAACTGCACGTCTGAATCCTCAAACCCTCCCAGACCGTCCTCCGGAAATCTCCAGAGGTCTCTGCAGCAAGAGACCAAGCCCGGAACGGGAAGCAAGAGGCCAAAAAAATAAAAACCGAAAGTAACGTTGATCGAGCCCTCCCACTTTGCCAGCCTTTTTCCGCGCCTTCCTTGTTCTTTTTCTTCCCGAGTTCCCGCCTTTTCGGGGAAGAGGCGCGATGGCCGGGAGCGTCCGCAGCTGCCTGGCAAAAGCCCTGGAGAACTTGGAAGACTACCAGCTCCGAAACTTCAGGTTGAACCTCAACGAGTACCAGGTCAAGCCGGGCTTCAGCAACATCCCCCGGGGGCCGCTGCAGAAGGCGGACGCGCTCAAGCTCAGCGACTTGCTGGTCAGTTACTACTGCGAGGACTACGCCGTGGAGGTGGCGGCCGCGGTGCTGTCGGACAGCGACTGCAAGCCTCAAGCCGAGAAGCTTCTCAGGGACACCGGGAGAGGTAACGCAGGGGATGGGCGCGGAAGGAAAACCGGATCGGGGTTGACCCGGGCTTTTCTCTAACCTAGCAAGCCCCAGATGGGTTGGGCCGTAGTTCCCAGCCCCGTAGCTCCTTGGGGGAGTTGAGTGCAGCCGGAGAACCGTATAGTTGCGGGGGAGGTTGAGCTATGGGCGGGGGGGGGGGAAAGGTTTCAGTTTCCACAGAGAAATTCTTTGCTAGGATTTTGCTTTCTCTTTCCAAACGTTGGTTATGAAATAGGTCCACCACCACCCCGCCTTTCTCATATTTTATATATAAAATATATTTTATCATTTCCGTGGAAACCAAACCCAGTTTTACACATGTTTGCTTACCAGTTATTCAGTGCATGCTACCCAGCAAGCGCAATTATATATATATGTATGTATGTATGTATATACATTTTTAGTGTGTGTGTATGTATGTATGTATATATATATATACATATACATATACATATATATATATATATATATATATATATATATATATATATATATATATATATATATATATATGCATGCATGCATGCATGCATGCATACATACATACATACATACATACATACATACATACATACATATATATATACACACTAAAAATCCGACTCTTGGGTATAGTCATAATAAAAAACCAATAAAACCGAGCACCAAGAGGAATATAACAAAATATATATTGGCTTCTATATATTGGCTTTTATATTGGCTATATAAAGGCTTCTTCCAGACTGCTGTTTTAAGGCCCTGATGATGTCAGAGGATTCTGACGAAAGCTTGGCCCATTAAAATTTTAAATTTTGTTATATTCCTCTTGGTGCTCGGTTTTATTGGTTTTTTATTATATATATTCCAACGAAAGCTTGGTGTGTATTTGTGTTATTAAACTTGTTTAGTTTATTATACTCCTGGTGCTCACAGTTTATTGATTTGAAGATATATATATATATATCTCCTTTCTGATATACTTCCATTGTTTAGATTTTATGACTGTGCCGGTATTTTATATGTGTATGTATGTGTGTACCTGTACAGCCATAAAATCCAAGCAATGAAAGCATTGCTAACATTTTATATTTTTTATAAAAGATATGAGACATTAAAACACCATATATAATAAGTATAATGCAATAAAGTATAACCCGGTAACAGAAAATAAAAGCAGCACTAAAAAGTTAGAAAGATCAGGGCATCCACTAACTTGTTACTGTATTAGGAGGCCTGGAAGAAAAATGTCTTTCTCCGATACTGTAAAGGCGATAAAGACCGCTTTGGGTGTTCTTTGGCAGGGTGGGGTGCCCAGAGGGTTGAAAAGTGCTAATTAGGCCTGCAATATTTTGATATGATCAAACTATTGTATTTGGTTAGGACAGAAGTAAGAGCAGAAATGAAGATGGATTTTCTTTAGATACAGCAATCTCAAGCCACGAAGGGTTTTATACTTTGTGTCTGAAAACAAACGAACGAAGAGGGAATGATGATGAACTGATGTGATGCACTCATTTCATCCAAATCTAGTCTCTGTTTCTGTTGCAGAAATGGTGTTAACTGAAGTTACAAGTCACCTTCAGGGACAGAACCAAGCATAAATGATCAGGACATGATTTATCATAGCAAGTTTATTCTTATCCAGGTAGGGCTGTAGCTGGTTGTCTCCATGCACCATGCAGACACCCTAATCAGGTTGCCCTGAACAGAGCTGGCCAACAGTCAGAGGACACAATAAGAGCAGAGAAATGAAGCATATTTTGCTGCTCTTATCACCACAATAATAAAGACTCTTGTCTGTTTCTGGTCAGTTTCACTCCTTGTTTTCCTCCAGCAGCATTCTAAGCATCATCTTCTGGAGGTCCTCCAAAAACCAGAGAGTACAGCATAGTCTTCACATAAAGAGAATCTTCCTAAATGCAATCCAGTCTAACGCTGCCAGCACAGCTTCATATCTAGGTGGAGAATAAGAACTCAATCAAAATGTGTACCAGAGCCTCAGGTATAATCCCAAACTGAAACCCAATAGGGTCCATCAAGCTGATTATGCTGTATAGATCCAGCTTCCTTGGGAAGTTCACTTGCTACCATTTTTCCAGCTTCTCGAGCTGATCTATGCACACGCGGTTTCTCAGAGAATATCAGACAAATGTTTTGTGCGTTGTCCATTTATTGCTGGTTTTGCACAGTAACCTTTTTTTTCCCCCTTCCAGATGCCTGCAATTCTGCTCAGGAACCTGTGCCCCAGCTCAGCACCCACTCAAGACGAGCTGGTGAGTCCCTTAACTTCCCCATCAGTAGACAGGAATCAGCCTGCGCGACTGTTTGCTTAGTACAAATTTAAGCGAATTTCAGTTTCACAACAATATCTGATTTCTCTCTAAAACTCGAAGGAGTAGTAGGGAGACTATATTAAAACCTTGGTAAAGGCAACATATTTGCATATATATAAAACATGCAAAGAAAGATGGGCACCCTTTTTCTCTTCAGGAGCCAGTTTTGGGAAGTCCCTTTTTCTCTTCAGGAGCCAGTTTTGGGAAGTCCGTCTCTTCCCGTTGTTGAATTAAAAGCCTGATGTGAAAGGTGCTGATTGTGTTGGTCGTATTATTTTATAAAGCCTCATTTCACCTGTTAGCCTTCACTTTGTACCTTGGATTTATTTTTCCAAAGTTGTTTGTATAGAACGATACAAGCTTGACAACACTGAGTCTAGTACAAGCAAGATATTTGTTGTTCCCCAAAGTAGTATTCATAGGACCCCACAATTAAATAAAAAATTGTTTTTGTTTGAAAAATTAAACGGTTGTAACCTTGTCATTTATACGAGCCTTTGAATAATCTCCTCTGGAGACCGAGAAGACAGTTGGCTCCTAATGTAGCACGCGTTCATTGTTTAACAAATATTCTCCTGATTGTCAAGCTGTGCCTTGAATTGTGAAAATATTTTTTTTTAACAGAGGTTCAGGCCCCAGGAATGCATTTTATTGAACGCCATTGGGACGCCCTGATTCAGAGAACAACCACAGTGGAAGAAATTCTGGACCAGCTGTACGGAGTCCTCCTGACTAATGAGCAATATCAAGGAATCATGATAAAGGGAACAGACCAGGCTAAAATGAGGGAGCTCTTCAGTCTGATGCCTGGCTGGGATCGCCATGGCAAGGATTTGCTCTATGAGGTTCTGAAGAACAAAAGAAAGTATCTCATTGAAGACCTTGAAAGGCAGTGAGGCAGAAGTGAGACATACCCAGTTACGCACGTCCTAGGAATCCCACAGAGGTATATATATATGCAGGTCTTGGCGTATTCGGGTCTTTTCCCGTGTAAGATTGAGAGTATCTTGGTGACATTTCGACGAGGTCCCACTCGTCATCTTCAGGCTGGGGTCTTCGGCTTCATACTTGTGCGAGCAAAGTGTGATCGGAGCTGCCGTCTCTCTATAAATATTGGTGGGGGGGTGTGGAGTGTTGGCTGTAGGTGGGTTGGTTGGCTGTGTTGGAGTCATTGTTTGCGGATTGTTCAGCTGTTTCGTAACATCCTGAGTAGTTGAAGTGCTGGCTGTGTGCCCATTAGTCTTTTGTGTTATAACAACCTGGGTAATGGGTTGTGTGATTACATCCTGAGATCTAGTGTAGATCTCACTAATGGGCACACAGCCAGCACCTCAACTACTCAGGATGTTATGAAACAGCTGAACAATCCGCAAACAATGACTCTAACACAGCCAACCAACCCACCTACAGCAACTAAGCCAGCACTCCACACACACACACCAATATTTATAGAGAGACGGCAGCTCCGATCACACTTTGCTCGCACAAGCACGAAGACGAAGACCCCAACCTGAAGATGATGAGTGGGACCTCATCGAAACGTCGCCAAGATACTCTCAATCTTACACGGGAAAACTGAGGCCAAGATTTATGTTGCTAAGTGAGAAATTTGTTTTTGCCCCATTTTATGGCTTTTCTTGCCACATTTCTTAACTGAATTACTGCGCTTGTTAAGTTAGTATCACGGTTGTTAAGTGAATTTGGCTTCCCCATTAACTTTGGGTTGCAAAACGGGATCACATGACCACAGGACCCTGCGACTGTCATGCATCCGGATGTAAATCACACGACTATAGGGATGCTGCAGTGGTCATAAGTGTGAAAAAATGGTCATGTCACTTTTTCCAGTTTCATTGTAACTTTGAACGGTCACTAAACCAACTTTTGTAAGTTGAGGACTTACCTGGAGTATCTTTGAACCCAGAAGCTGTATTTACAGCTGACCTGGTTATTGAATTGTTCTGTTTTCTTGAGTTGACATAGTACGGGTAGTCCTCAACTTACAACCACAACTGAGCCCAAAATTTCTGTTGCTAAGCAAGGCAGTTGTTAAGCGATTTTTGCCCCATTTTGTGACCTTTTTGCCAGAGTTAAGTGAATCACTGCAGTTATTTAATTGAGATTTCCACATTTCTTTCTGGGGAGCCTTTCCACTATGTAATAACAGAGTTTGAAGGGACCTTGGAGGTCTTCTAGTCCAACCCCCTGCTCAAGCATATACCATTCCAGAGAAATGGCTGTCTAACTCTTTTTTAAAAATCTCCAGTGATGGAGCACCCACAACTTCTGAAGGCAAGCCGTTCCACTGGTTAATTGTTCTCACTGTTAGGAAATTTCTTAGTTCTAGGTTGCTTCTCTTCTTGATTAGTTTCCATCCGTTGTTTCTTGTCTTGCCTCCTGGTGATTTGGAAAATAACTTGACCCCCCTCTTCACATTCACTTTCCTCTTGCCTGCACGTAATTTTCGATTGCATTCCAAATCAAACTGCTCTTTATCCAAAGAAATTTAAGCACTTATGCAACAATAACAAGTGTTGCCTAGATGTTATGGACTGTAATCCCCCACACACACCTGGGCCCACCAAGCCACCTGTCTCTTCCTTCAAATGATTGGTTCTAGCCTCCACCGCGAGACCAGAGATAGGGAAGTGGTAGAACAGTTGTGTCTCAATCTCGGAAACTTGTGTGGACTTCAACTCCTAGAGTTCCCCACCCATTAGGCAGATGAAGTCCACGCCTCATTGCTGAGGTTGAGAAACACTGCTATAGAGAGCAAACAAGATGATTTTGATAGAGATATGCAGAAGCCATTGCCTACCCCTGGCCTAGTCAAAAGTGGCTGAAGTGTTATGAAGTCCAGAACATCCAGATAACATTCAGAAATATCTCGGAGAGACGCCTTCTTAATACACTGAACTCTAAGGAGGAGGTGTCTATGGAGATCCTTACGGTCACAGTTGTCCCAAAGGTGCTATTTCCCAAAAAAAGCAACTGGCCTTTGTTTGTTTTTTTTCTTGGAAAACGTGTCACTTCTCATTCAAGACACGTGAACTGAAGAAGCTTCTTGGATGAAAAGCAAAACGTTTTCAAAGGAAACAAAAAATAAGAAAGGCCAGTTGCCTTTTGGAAAAAGCATCTTTGGATCTAAGAAGGAGGAGGTACAGTTTAGCCTAATCAGACTTGCAAGATTTTTATTATTATAGTCAACCTCAAAATAATTTTAGCCTTCCTGTGGAGTTGATTTCTTGCTACGGTCTACCTAGCAGGGCTGACAAAAACTCATGAAATAGCTAGATTCCAAACATTCCTTTTACTGAACTGGCAGTCCCCAAAGGTAGCCTTTTATTTTTTTTATTTAGAAAATTTATATAGCAATAGCACTCAGCCTTATCCCATATATTTCTTCACAAAGCTTTACATATACCTGCCTACTTGCTCACAGTGACTCTAGGTGGCTTACACACAATAGAAATAGTGGTCCATGTTATTCCTGATATGGTATGAGTATCATATGTAACTATGATTTATGATCTATGACCTATCACTTTTTTTGTCTGATTGAGAACTTATGCACCAGAGACAAATTCCTTGTGTGTCCAATCACACTTGGCCAATAAAGAATTCTATTCTATTCCATTCCAATCTAATCTAATCTAATCTAATCTGTGTTCTGTTCTGTTCTATTCCTATTTCTATTCTATTCTATGCTAATCTAATCTAATCTCTATTCTGTTCTATTCCTATTCCTTTCTATTCTATTCCTATTCCTATTCTATTCTATTCTATTCTATTCCATCTCTATTCTATTCTATTCCATCTTTATTCTATTCTATTCTTTATAAAATGTCTAGTATTTTTAAAATCAAGATAGTCCCAGTGCAATTCTAACAGAGGGGGAAAGAAGAATGGACAGAAAAAGGGGAACAAGCAAACTGAAATACCAATTCCTAAAGATACTAGTTCTTATATGTCAGGAGGGATGGGGGGAAAAAAACCCAGCTTGTCTCAAATAGCCAACCTAGAGGAAAGCATAACCAAATGGCTGTGAGCCTCAATGGAGTAGCAGATGGACTTTCTTTGATCCTGATCTCTCTCTGAACATTCCCATTGTTGCCTTTTATCAGACAATCTTGTCAAAAATCCCAATTCACGCATAATTGTATCATGACAAAATAAAGCATCTTCTAATCACATGCTGCTTTGTTATTTCAAAAAACAATGAGATTAAAACAGGGTTGCAAGCAAAGGAACTTGTATGCATTGTGGAATGTTTCAGTTAATATATGTTGTGTTTTGATTTACAGTTTTGTAATACACGCACAGATAAACAATGGGATGGAGTAAGTTGGCATATAATCAAAATGTTACTATAGCCAAAGGCCAGCAAGACAAAGAGATAATTAACTGATATGGGAGACAATCTTCAAGATGCCTCTGTCATCTGCTGCATTCTTGAGGCTAGATAACAAGATTTAGTGACCTGATAAATCTCAAAAAGGTTTTTTTTAGTAGGAAAATTACATAATAATCATCTGCCTGCTCTGGCATTATTTACAAAACAAGGAGAGATTAATATTTAGCACTACTGTAAAAATGTTATGTATATACACAGATATATAAGTGAAAGTTGTAGCAAGATGAGCAATACAAGACAAAAAAAAGGTCTAAGCAAAGTACAATGCCAATATTTAAAGCAATCAGTTACAGAAGGGGTTGTGTTTTCACAGAAGCGGCAACAAATGAAAAATTAACCTCATCTGAAATTTATTGTGTAAATGTTTATTTAGATAGAACAAACTTATGATGGTAATACAGGTAGCCCTTGATTTATGACCAGTCTCTTAGGAATTGTTTGAAGTTACAACGGAACCCTCAAAAGCTAGTCATGACCCAGTTTCAAGTTCTGACATCAACCCACCCACCCCTTGTGGTCATGTGACTGTTTTGGTCACTTGGCACCCGGCCTGCATTTACTGCAACGTATGATGGTTTTGCATAAACCTGAAAAAGAGCCAGGTTATATTTAATACATTCACCAAAGAAAGAAAGAAAAATGGTATCTGGAGAAGAACTAGATGTAGTAGTTGTTGTTGTTGTTAATTGCAAAGTCATGTCCGACCCATCGCGACCCCATGGACAACGTTCCTCCAGGCCTTCCTGTCCTCTACCATCTTCTGGAGTCCATTTAAGCTCACGCCTACTGCTTCAGTGACTCCATCCAGCCACCTCATTCTCTGTCGTCCCCTTCTTCTGTTGCCCTCAATCTTTCCCAGCATTAGGCCCTTCTCCAGTGAGTCCTTCCTTCTCATTAGGTGGCCAAAGGACTTGAGTTTCAACTTCAGGATCTGGCCTTCTAAAGAGCAGTCAGGGGTTGATCTCCTCTAGGACTGACCGGTTTGATCGCCTTGCAGTCCAAGGGACTCGCAGGAGTTTTCTCCAGCACCATAGTTCAAAGGCCTCAATTCTTTGGTGCTCAGTCTTTCTTATGGTCCAACTTTCACATCCATACATTGCAACTGGGAAAACCATGGCCTTGACTATACGCACTTTTGTTGGCAGGGTGATGTCTCTGCTTTTTAGTATGCTGTCTAGATTTGCCATAGCTTTCCTCAATAGACCACTACATATACCTTGGCCAATGGATCTCAACGGAAGGTGATACAATAAAGCAGGGGTGTCAAACTGTCAGCCCGCAGGCCGGATGCGTCATGCCGAAACTGCGCCCACTCCATTGCCGGCAATGGGGAAAAAGTTGTGATATGTTGCGACACGTCACGTGAGGTAAGTTTGACACCCCTGCAATAAAGGAAACTGAACGGCAAATTGGCAGGCACTCGGCAAGCTAAACATAATTTTCAAGAACACCCTCTCCCCTGTGCTTGAAAAGTTTTCGATCAGTGTGTGCCACCTGCTCTAACATGCCGGTGAAACATGGACACTAACCACACAATCGATAACAAAAGCTACGAGTGGCACAAAAAACCCATGGAACGATACACACTCAGCATTACAAGACAAGATAGAAAAACCTGCACATGGATTAGGGAACAAAAGTACACGGTATCATCAAAGGAGTAAAAGAATTGCAATGGAAATGGGCTGGTCCCATAGCAAGAAGAACTTATGGCAGTCACAGAATGGATCCCACTCGATAAAAAGCATCCACAAAAGAGACCTAAAACCAGATGGATCAATGAGATCAGCAAGTATTGCGGGCCCAATTAGCAAAAGAAAGCTTAGGACCGTATTAGTTGGAAACATGCGGAAGAGGCCTTCATCCCACAGTGGATAGACAAAGACTGGAATAATGATGAGGATGGTGGGGGTGGGGGTGGTGATGGAGGTTTGTAGGAAACGTATTTACTTTGGGTTTCCAGCAAAAACCGGCCCATAGCAAACAATGGGCTCACTTAATGACCACCATTTTAAAAAGTCATAAAATTGGGTCTGGTCATGTGGTGACCTACTTTACTACCATCGTGACTCTCTGCCTTAATTGCCAGGCTCAATGACGGTCTTAATTCGAGGACTACCTGTAAACAGTTTTGTTGCAGTCTTAACTTCCTATTAGTTTTAAACTCCAGTTCCACTTAGGAGGCAAATACTAAAAGATTGAATAAGAGGATCCTTTTACCTACTTGGTTACATGGAAATGACAGCTGGACATGCCAGGAGAAATGAAAAAAGTTAAATTCAGCAAGAATAGAAAGCCAAAGACGTGTGTATTAAACAAGTGATCGAGAATTAGTGAACGCTGAATGAATATGGTGTGGATATAGAAGTCCGTGACCAGTATGAAAGTTGTCTCTTCAGGTGGTTTGGTTATACAGAGAGATTGAATCACAAAACAAATATGTAAAGGAAGAATAAATGGATAGAACAGCTAAACTGAACTGTTGAGATCCTCAAAAAGAAAGAGATGAAAAAGTTAGAGAACAAAAGGCAGAATATGAAGAAACCAACGGAGATGGTGGAAATAAGTTTGCAAGAATAAAAAGGGAAAGATATCATGAATAGTGTTGGTGTAAACCTATTTACACCAGCTGAAGTACAGGCAGTCCTCATCTTACACCCTTTGTTCATCAACCATTCAAAGTTAAAAATGGACATACATCTGGTCCTTGAAGCTCTGGCCATCCCATCATACCTGTGGTCACATGATCCCAATCCAGATGTCTGGGTGCCCAGCTTGCAATTATGATGTCACAGCGAGTTACGATCCTGGGATCACCATTTGCGACCTTCCCTGCCAGCTTCCCACAAGCAAAGTCAACTGGGAAATCAGCAAGGAAAGTCACAAGTTTAAGTTGCTCCTCCCACTTTCTTTCCTATAGGCCAGGGGTAGGCAACCTTGGCTCTTTTATGACTCGTGGACTTCAACTCCCAGAATTCCTGAGCCAGCAATGCAAGTTGAAGTCCACGAGTCATAAAAGAGCCAAGGTTGCCTACCCCTGCTGTAGGCGTTTCCAAAGACTCCCACAGCCCTCTGGACCAGTGGTTCTCAACCTGTGGGTCGGGACCCCATTTGGGGTCGATCGACCATTTCATGGGGGTCACCAAGCAAGGCTGTCCGCCATTTTTTTTGTCCGCCATTTTTTTTGTCCGCCATTTTTTTCCCCTTTTCCAGCAGGTGCCTTACCTCCCTTGGGCTGGGCCAGCTGGTGGTCGGCCTGCTCCGTCTCTGCCGCTTGCCAGCTACGCCTCGGCCAGCGCAGGGGGCGGAACCACGCATGCGTGGCGCTCCTGGGCAGGGAAAGTCCTCGACTTACGACCGGTTGGGTAGTCCTTGACTTACGACCAGTTTAGTCTTCGACTTACGACCGGTTTAGTCCTCGACTTACGACTGGTTGGGGTCGCGGCATTAAAAAGGTTGAGAACCACTGCTCTGAACCAACATGCACTTCTGCTGACCCTCCTCTGACCCCCCACTAGCCCCTCTGACCTCTGCACAGCCTCCTCTAGCTCTCCCAAGGACTCTCCTGGCCCCCTTGACCCACACGTGGAACCCCTAACTTCTTGCCTGGGACCCCCACCATTTCCCACTTAATGACTTGCACGATCCTGGGGTCACGATGGCACCAAGGATTGCCCTCACTAAGTGATGCAATCGTGTGACATCAACCATTGTGATCACTCAATGACAGCCATCCTGTTCCCAGCTGCAGTCAAAATCCAAATTATGGTCTGTAGTAAAAGCAAGCTAGGGAAATCCTAACGTCTGACAATGTCAGCAACCAACAGGGCAGTGAAGCTGACCAAATCATGCATGTGGCAAAACTTTGGTAGGAGAAGATAACACAAGTTTAAAATTGGAGAAGCTAAAGGACAACTATAAGCTGCCTCAAGCCTCATCCCCAGATCTCTCCAGGCCTGGACCAACATCTTACTACAGGTAGTTCTTGACTTACAATCATTCATTTAGTGACTGCTCAAAGTTACAACGGCACTGAAAAAAGTGACTTGTGATCACTTTTCACAGTGATGTCCATTGCAGCATCCCCATGGTCACATGACCGAAATTCAGATGATTGGCAACTGGAACGTATTTATGGCGGTTGCCCAGGATCAGGCGATTGCCTTTTGCGACCTTCTGACAAGCAAAGTCAATGGGGAAGCCAGATTTACTTCAAGACTGTGTGACTAACTTCACAATGTAATGATCCGTTTAACAACTGTGGCAAGAAAAGTCGTAAATGGGGCAAAACTCGCTTAATGACTGTCTTGCTTAACCACAGAAATTTTGAGCTCAATTGTGGTCGTAAGTCGAGGACTACCTGTTAGTCTTTACATCAAGGTAGGTGTATTGTCTGACAGGAGGAACCACCTGTGAGCTTCCATTGCTGCATCTTGAAGGTCCCTTTTGAAGCAACCGTAGCCAAAGGACCGGCCTTGGAAAAGCGTGTTACATACCCCAACGTTGATACGCTTGCTTATTCGGTTCTGTACGGGTATTCCTCGACTTATGACCACAACAGAGCCCACAACATATTTCTGTTGCTAAGTGAAACATTTCTTAAGTGAACCTGACCCATTTTACGACCTTACATGACCGGGGTGGGTGGGTGGGGGGGGGGTGGGAGTGCTATCATGGTTGTAAGTGTGGAAAGTGGTCACAAGTCACTTTTTTCATTGCTGTTGTAACTTTGAATGGTCCCTAAGTGTTGTAAGTCGAGGACTACCTGGTATAAATAGGTGGGATACAAATGTCAACACAGGGACATTTTCTTAAATGTGGAGGGCTCCTTGGTGCTCTCTGAGCTTGGTTGTTTTCTTGCAGACGTTTCATTTACCCTAACTAGGTAACATCACCAGTGCTAGCTAGGGAAATGAAACGTCTGCAAGAAAACAAGCCAGCTCAGAGAGCACCAAGGGACTCCTCATTTCAACCCTGAGCTATAAACATTTTCCTTCATTGGTCCCATATCTGGCCGTCAAACGCTTCAGACGGCATGCAAATGGGGAAAAAATTGCCTGCAGGCACACTTCCACCAAAGAAGAATTTTTCTTCCTGCACAAATGCCTAAAAGACAGCACGCCCTACCTACTACCAGTGTCAGGTACAAACCTCCAATCAACTGCACAGCTGGATGGAAAATAGCCCAAGAAAGTGGGCAAAAAAACCAACAGGGCTCATGATTACAGACTAGCCCTGATGATGTTACCTGCCTCCAGAAGTGGTGAATGTTCCGACACTGGAAGTTTTTAAGAAGAGACTGGACAGCCATTTGTCTGAAATGGTGTAGGGTTCCTGCCTGGGCAGGGGGTTGGACTCGATGACCTCCAAGGTCCCTTCCAACTTTATTATTATTATTATTATTATTATTATTATTATTATTATTATTATTATTATTATTATTATTATTATTATTATTATTATTATTATTGAAGGGATTTTATTGTGCTTATGATTTTAGTATGTTTAAGTTTGACATTAGCATTTATTTTACATATAGTAACCCTTTTATATTGATACTTATAGTGTTATCATGTAATCATTGTTTTGTTATTTTGTAATCATTATTTTGTAGTTAATTGCTTGATCAGATGCTTTATATATATATATATATATATATGAAAAATAAGGGCTTCGTGCTTTAGGTATAGGTGATTGCTTATATGAAAAGAGCACAGTAAGTTACATTATTATATTATTATTATTATTATTATTATTATTATTATTATTATTAGTAGTAGTAGTAGTAGTAGTAGTAGTAGTAGTAGTAGTAATGAAACGTCTGCAAGCTCAGAGAGCACCAAGGACCCCACATGTCAACCCTGGGCTACAAATATTCTCCTTTATGAATAGATTTTTCTTAAGTTCTTTTGGGTGAAACGGGGCTCAGTTATGGCGGCACCTCCGGGTGTGGGCCTGAGGCTTAATTCTTTTCCTCAACAAAGGGGAGCAAAACGTTGGAAAGAGGCTGGTAAATCTGCATTTCCAGGGCAGCGATGGGTCCTCCCTTTTCCGGAGACCGGATCAGGAAAACCCGCTGAAAGGAGAGAAACCGAAACGATTTTTTTTTCCCTCCCATTTCTAATTTTCCTCCCTCCAAAACCGACTGGTGGTTTGGGGCTGATCCCGACGGGCGGGGCGCGAATATGCCCAAATCCATCCGGGAATGCCTGGAAGAGACGCTGGAGGATCTGACGGAGGGCGAGCTCCAAAAATTCAAAGCCAACCTGCACGAATTCCCGGTCAAACCGGGCTACGACAATATCCCCCGAGGACGGCTGCAGAAGGCGGACGCGTTGGATCTGAGCGACCTCTTACTCGGCTTTTACACCGAGGATTACGCCCCGGAGGTGGCAGCCGAGGTGCTGAGACGCTCCAACTGCAGACCGCAAGCCGAAAAACTCGTGGCTCTTTTTGGAATTGGTAAGGGGAGGGTGAGGAGGGTGGTAGCCAAATCCGGCTTCAGGAGATGAGGACCTCGGTATGTTAGACCCCAATTTATTACCGAGACAAGGGAGATCTTTTAAATTACAATTTATTTGAAACGTTTCAACTAAAAAGGATTCTCTGATTGATTGTTAGAGAGAGAGAGAACACAAAGGGGAGAAATCACACCGTCCCTTTTTATAGTTTGCATAATAAAAAAAGTACATTAAAAGGTTTTGATTGGGTAGGGAAAAGTCATCTGTCTAGTTGTATCATAAGAATGAAAACATCCAATAATAGGTGGGCAACTAAGATTGAAAAGAGCATTTTGCTCTGGATAACAGCAGAAGAAACATTTGCAAAGAATGGATATAGATAAGATCATTCTCAACATTTCCCACCATTGAGCTCAGTTCAGGTAGTCCTCGACTTACAATAGTTCATTTAGTGACCATTCAAAGTTATGACACTGAAAAGTGTGACTTAGTTTTTCACAGTTATGACCTTTGCAGCATCCCCCTGATCATGTGATCAAAATTCAGATGCGTGGCAACTGGTTCATACTTACGACCGTTGCTGTGTCCCAGGGTCACGTGATCCCCTTTTGCGACTTTCTAACAAGCAAAGTCAGTGGGGAAGCCAGATTCACTTAACAACCAGGTCGCTAACTTATCCACTGCAGTGATTCACTTAACTGCAGCAAGAAAGGTCGTAGAAAGGGACAAAACTCAATTAACAAATCTCACTTAACGACAGAAATTTGGGGCTCAGTTGTGGTCGTAAGTCGAGAATTACCTGTACTCACTTTTGTTCATGGAGGCTTGAGAACAGCTGAACATGAAACTGTTATCTACAAAGTACTGACTGGTGCCTTGCCACTCCTGGTTTCTAAAAAGGAGTTTTTTCTTCAAGGTTAAAGTTTATGGGAAATCATTTGCTATACATTTTGAAAAGGGCAGATTTAAAATACAAGAAAACCCATGTTAGTTGGCCAGTGTAACAGTACTACAAAAACCATATTGCGAGTATTACAAAGTCCATGTTGTGTGGGGGCAAATTTGGGGCCTGTCAAAGCCCCTCACTTGATCCAGATCAAGAAGGTGGGCATCTGTTCGGGTTGGTAGTAGAGAAATGATTTGCAGGATCTTATCATGTGGCCATGTTTGTTGCAAACTGAATCTCCAGATCTTCCAAAATCACCTTTTGAAATTTTTTCTGGCAAAGCTTATTCAAAAATGAAACAAGAAAACCTACTAATTTATCAGCCATACTTTTCCTTTGGTGCCTAAGTTAAAAAAAAATCCTGCTGTCTTCCTTCAATTTCTATAGGAAACGTTAAAATTATAGGTATTCAATAAATTGAATTGAAAAAAGAAACAGCAAGGTGTGCATCTTTTTCCTAAAATACCTTTAAAACCATCATGGCTTCCACTTGCATTTCTTAAAGTTTCATGACCCCCCTTTCTCATTCTCATATCTTTTATAATATTCTTCCTTGGATGTTTATGACCCTTGCTATCTTCTGCAGTTCTTACACAGTACAGACATTCGTCACTAACTTATTCAGTATTACTCAACCGTTCCCTAACATATTGAAAGACATTTTTTAAACTTCTTATAAAAGTCTCACCTTTTTACTTTCACTTGTTACTTAATTTCCTTTCCATTTATGAAGTATGGAACTTTATCTGGCTTTTTATTTTAATCTATTCTTCTGGAAAGCTTGCCGGGTAAAATTTGTGAACAAAATTGCCTTAGAAAGAGCTCCCAGAATTCTTGACAATGGCCACTCTGGCTGTGATATTTGGGGTTTTAAAACATTTTTTAAGCATTCTTTTCCTTTTCTGACAATTGTAGTGCAGTTCTGCTCTTTCTAACAATTGGACTGCAATAGAACCAAAATAAACAAGGGAACAATCTTTGAAAAATGCAGTCTTGAAAAACATATTGGAATGGCACCCACGTTAAGTCTTGTATAGTCTATGCACTACCTGAACAGAATAGTCCCTATGAAAAATTACATACATACTTTCTGTGCTTGCTATCACTCATTCATGATACAACAGAAATGTGAAATGTAATTTGATTTCCTAGAAACTTTAAGAAGTTTCATGTATGATTTTTAAAAATGAGAAGTTTCTCTCCCTTTCAACATAAGTTGGCCAAGGCAGGGCAATTCAGATGTGTCTCCACAGGAACGAAGTCAAACTCAAGCAGTTAGCCAACATAAACAAGGATGCTGTTTTTGCACACCCTGTTTCCCATCCCATTGAATTCTATCTACCACTTCCTCTAAAACACTTCCTTTGCTTGTTTTATGTTAGAATATTAGAATTCTACTATTTGGGAAGGACTGAAAATGCTGTTAGAAACCATTAACTTGCTCTTCCCGTTCCCAAGGCCGCGAGAAGTGTTTCTCATTCTGTGTAACACATTCCAGATGTGGGGAGTTCAACATCCCAAATGCCATAGCCCAGTGATGGCAAACCTTTTAGAGACCGAGT
Organism: Protobothrops mucrosquamatus; assembly: GCF_001527695.2. Taxonomy (NCBI): domain Eukaryota; kingdom Metazoa; phylum Chordata; class Lepidosauria; order Squamata; family Viperidae; genus Protobothrops; species Protobothrops mucrosquamatus. Next base: position 415,378 of record NW_015386288.1, read on the forward strand.
GCCCAAACTGCAACGCAAAACCCACTTATGCATCGTCGGGTGCTGGGTGGGTGTGGCCCATTGGCTGGGTGTGGCCCATTGGGTGGGCGTGGCTGTGGTAATGGCAGACTGGGTGGGACTAAAAAGTTCAATCAATTCCAACTTTGCAAAATCTTTTTTTTTCCCGCCAGAAGTTGAAATTGATTGATTGAACCTTTTTTTTTTTTGCACATGGCGGTGGAGGCCTAAAGCAAAAAGGTTTTATAAAACCCAGCTGAAGGCCTAGGACTAGGGCGACGGCGCGTGTGCCAATAGAGAGGGCTCTGAGTGCCGCCTCTGGCACCCGTGCCATAGGTTCGCCACCACTGCCATAGCCAGAGCGGCCATCGCCAAGAATTCTGGGAGTGGATAATCACTCCTCTAAAAGCTGCTTAGGATGGGAAACACCGGTTTTGAGGCAAAGGGAATGAGTTCGCAGCTCGTTTAAGACTATCCTGTGAGCATGTACAGAGTTCTTGTCTTCTTGTCGTTTCTTGACAGGGAATCAGCCGTTTAGTTCTTCTCACCAGCATTTCATCGACCGGTTCAGGGAGCAGCTGATTCAGCGAACTACCACAGTGGAACAAATGTTGGATAAATTGCATGGTTCCATCCTAAGCGAAGAACAATATCAAAGAATCTGCTCGCGGGAAACTAATCCGGCAAAAATGCGAGAGCTCTATAAGTTAGTTCCTGGCTGGAGCCGCCTGTGCAAAGATCAAATGTACAATGCACTGAAGGCCATAAATCCATTTCTCATCAAAGACCTAGAAGGGAGATGAAGCAACAAGGAAGATGGAAAATTAAACCATTTTCCCGGAAGCCTGGCATTCTGACGAATTGGCCATTAATGGACACCCAGACGCAAATAACATCTACATACAGTGCAAAAGAGATAATCAAAGAGCCCAAAAAAGGAACAAAAAGACCAAGACAGCTCCCTACCAGCAATCAACATCTAGATGAGCATAGATTAACATCAAGATTAACATTGGATTAACAATCAAGAAGTAAACAATATCCTAATCAAGGAACTGCCAAACAAGCTAACAGTAAACAGCCCAACCAAAAAACCTCCAAGACTCCCCCCCCCCCANACAAAAAAAAAAAAAAAGGAAAAAAGTGATAAAGTACAGGTAGTCCTCGACTTACAACAGTTCGCTTAGTGACTGTTCAAAGTTACAATGGCCCTGAAAAAAGTGCCCCCCAAGCCACAGCCGAGCAAGACGCCGGCCCACCCGGCGGCGCTCTTCCTCCAGTCCGAGATTTTCATTGTTGTGAGCATTTCTGTTGAGGATTGGCAGCGGGGGTGGGGTGGGGGGTGTTTGGTTTTTATTCCCCCCGTCTGCTGGGTGGTTGCAGCAGGTTTTGGTCACTTCACATGACCCTGGGACACTGTGACCGTCATAAATATGAATCAGTTGCCAGGCATCTGAATGTAAATCCCAAGACCCTGGAGATGCTGCAACATTCCAGCTGATCAGCTCTTCTTCTGGGCTCAGCGGAAGCGCCAGGATCAGTGCTGCTTTCCAGCTGATTGGTGCTTCTTCAGGGCTCAGCAGAAGCACCAGGATCAGCGCCGAGCTCCAACTGGACCCTGACGCTGATCTTGGCGCTTCCACTGAGCCCTGACAGTCCTGAAGAAGTGCCGATCAGCTGGAAAGCGGCACTGATCCTGGCGTTTCCGCTGAGCCCTGACAGCCCTGCAGCTCCAGCCATCTCTCGCTCAGGCTTGTGCGCTGCTGCCACCGGTTCAGCTCATTCCCCTCCCCCGCTACCACTTTTCTAGGATGGTCGCAAACCACCTGCCAGGTGCCAATGTACCACAGGTGGTACCCATACCACTGGTTGAAAAGCCCTGCACTAGAACACGGGTGTCAAACTTGCTGCGTCACGTGACATGTCGCAACATATCGCGACTTTTTTCGCATTGCTGGAGCTGGGGTGGGCTTGGCCTCCGCATGAGGCAACCGGCCGCAGGCCTGCAGTTTGACACCCCTGCACTAGAATATAAAATGAGAGCAAATCCCACTCCTCATTGGCACTGATGATGTCACCTCGTTTGGGTAATGAAACATCTGCAAGAAAACAAACATGCTCTGAAAGCACCAAGGACCCCTCACCCAAACCTAATAATAGAAAGAACTTAGAGTGAAGGTGCTAGTAACTTAATGAGTGCCTGCTTAGGATTTGGAGTTGGAAAATAACAGAGTTAACAGTTTTAATTATTGATTTCACATTTTTTTAAAAAAAATTATTGTTCACCTTGAAAACTCCGATCAACCCTCTATTGCAGTCATTGACACAGTTAAATCGAAACAAAAATGTTCAAGAATTGACCTGTATATAAAGTGTACTTCCTTGAAATACTGTAAGTTTGGAATTTTTGGACATTCCTTCAGTTTCAGCTCCTCCTACCAGAGTAATTAGGGAGCAGCAGCTGGGGGTCCCCATCTACCAGAAGGTAAATGGGAGAGGGCCTGACAGTGGGAATTCTTTGTAGAAGATCTGTCTGGAAAATTTTGGTCCCTGAAGCAAAGATGACCCCTGTTCTCATGATCTGCTGGAAGCAAGTGAAAACATGGCTTGTTTGAAGGCCTCCAGGCATTAGCCTTGGAATGTACTACTCTTGGCATTGAATTATGGTAAATTGAAGATTCAGATTTAGATCTAATAGAATAGAATTTAGAATTTAGAATAGAATAATAGAATAGAATAGAATAGGAGCTGGAAGGGACCCTAGAGGTCTTCTAGTCCAGCCCCCTGCTCAAGCAAGAGGGACCTATACCATCTTAGATAGGTGATTGTCCAGTCTCTTTTTAAAAACTTCCAGCGATGGAGCGCCCACATTTTCTGGGGGTAAGCTGTTCCACTGGTTGGTTGTCCTCTCTGTCAGGAAGTTTCTCCTTAATTCCAGGTTGCTTCTCTCTTTGATCAGCTTCCAACCATTGTTTCTTGTCCTGCCCTCTGGTGCTCTGGTGAATAACATGACCCCCTCTTTGTGGCAGCCCCTCATATACTGGAATACTGCTATCATGTCTCCCCTATTTCTTCTTTTCTTTAGACTAGCCAAACCCAAATTCCGCAGCCGTTCTTCATACGTTTTAGTCTCCAGGCTTTTGATCATCTTAGTTGCTTCTTCTATATAATTATCATATAGATTGTGTATTGTGTTGTATGTTTATGTAAGCTGTCTTGAGTCCATTCACTTCTGGGGGGGGGGATTCCATTAATAAATAAACAAGCGTAGACTAGAGAAGATATTACTGTGCTGTCAATTGGGCAATCGGATTTTATAAGAGGATGATAATATGACATTAGACAACATTTTGTCGGGGTGGCGATGGCTCAATGGTTAAAGACGCTGAGCTTGTCAGCTGGAAAGCTGACATCCTGGGTTTGAGTCCCAAGTATCGGGCAATGGGGTGAGCTCCAGTTTCTTACTCCAACTCCTGCCCACCTGGCAGTTCAAAAGCATGCAAATGCGACTAGATAAATAGGTACCACTTTAGTGGGAAGGTAATAGTGCACCGTGTGCCTTTGGCATATAGCCGTGCTGGTCACATGATAATGCAAAATGTCTTTGGACAACACTGGCTGCCTAGGCCTAGAAACAGATGACCAGGGCTTTTCAACCTTCTCACCCATTGTACCACTTTTAGGATATGGCAATATCCGAGTACCACCAGTCACTTAGCAAGGTGTCAAAAACTTGATGACCAAAAAAAAAAAAAAAAGGAAAAACGAAAAAAGTGATGAAGTATAGGTAGTCCTCGACTTACAACAGTTCGCTTAGTGACTGTTCGAAGTTACAATGGCACTGAAAAAAGTGCCCCACAAGTCACAGCCGAGCAAGGCACCTGCCTGCCCGCCCGGCCGTGCTCTTCCTCCTGTCCAAGGTTTTCATTCTTGTGAGCATTTCTGTTGAGGATTGGCAGCGGGGGTGGGGTGGGGGGTGTTTGGTTTTTATTCCCCCCATCTGATGGGTGGTTGCAGCAGGTTTTGGTCACTTCACATGACCCTGGGACACTGTGACCGTCATAAATATGAATCAGTTGCCAAGCATCTGAATGTAAATCACAAGATCCTAGAGATGCTGATCGGTGCTTCTTCTGGGCTCAGCAGAAGCGCCAGGATCAGCGCTGAGCTTCAGCTGGAGCCTGGCGCTGATCCTACGCTTCCGCTGAGCCCTGACAGCCCTGCAGCTCCAGCCATCTCTCGCTCAGGCTTGTGCGGTGCTGCCACCAGTTCAGCTCATTCCCCTCCCCCGCTACCACTTTTCTAGGATGGTCGCGTACCACCTGCCAGGTGCCAATGTACCACAGGTGGTACCCGTACCACTGGTTGAAAAGCCCTGCCCTAGAGTCGGACACGAATGGACAGGGAAACCTTTACCTGGTTGACATTTTAGGTAAGCATTCAGAAAAATAACAATAGCTGCTATTTATACTATCCTGTGTTTCCCCTAAAATAAGATTGGGTTTTATATTAATTT
>NW_015386289.1:0-95874 GCF_001527695.2 Protobothrops mucrosquamatus
AGAAATATTGGACTCAATTGTGATCGTAAGTTGAGTGTTACTTGTACTCAAATGATCTTTGGATTTCAATTAATTTAATTTCATAAGGATATTTTGACTTCTTTCTTTTAAGGATATCCAAAGCCAGGAGCTTTTGTTAAACCTTATGAGACCTTTAAGTATGAGTGGAGAGTTCCTGAAAGTGTTGGGCCTACACAGAATGATCCAGCATGCCTCACTTACCTGTATTATTCGGCAACTGATGCAATGATGGATACTCAGTCTGGTCTGGTGGGACCTCTTATCATTTGTAAGAAAGATACTCTGAAATCCGATGGAAGCCAGGTACAAAGCTTGATAATATTCTGAACGGCTGACTGCATAGATGGAACGAAAGGATGATTGTTGCACACCTCCAAATGCAAAGTAACAACTTGACAACATAAGACTTACCTTGCTGGTCAGAAGACATCAAAACTAGAAAGATTTTGCATCCACCATAATGTTCAGTTAAGGAAGGAAGTCTTGATGTTTAGTTATAGCAATCTTGGTCACAATTACCAAATTCATTATATTTAGTACTTTCCTCAGGTCAAGCATCTTCCAGATAAGTGGACTTCAGTTCCCAGAATTCTCAGCAATAGCTCTGCTGGTCAGCCAAGTTGTGGGAGTTGAAGTCCACACATCTGAAGAGCAGCTTGCAGGGAGCAAAACAAATACTTCAAGACTAGTATCTTCCAAATCAGTAAATAAACTTCAGTGAAAGTAATTAAGCTACTAAAAATACACCAACAAATGCAATCTGACCCATCCTGAATTGCATAAATAATCCACTCAAAAGAAGACCATGAAAATGGTTAAATCTTAGGACTTGGTTGGTGATAAAGCTTAGTGAGTTTTAGACAATATAATAATTTGTTTCAGAGATGTAGAGTCCTGTGAAAAGGGCTCCTGTCTAGAACATCCAACCAAACTACCCCCAGAAGGTGACAAATAAAAAGGTACCTTAAAGCACGGGTCCACAATCCCCGGGCCACGGCCCATTTCAGGACCTTGGTCCATTCAGAACCAGACAATACAAGTGGCGGGCAAGAGTACTTGTGTGTGAACCTCCATTTGTGTGAGCGGCGTATGTGCATGTGGAACCATCCCCTCTCCTCCTTGCTAGTCTGCCATGCCAGAAAGATTGGAGACCGCTGTCTTAAAGAATGGAATGTCACTTTATTTAACAGTAACTGTTATGTATTAAGACCTAATCTTAATGTATTATGAAACTAATGAACCTCCAACTGTTTTGGAGGGAAACTTCAAGAATTTAAGTTTAGGCGGGAGCGAGCTAACGTTGTGATTGGCTGATGCCCTAGAGGCGGAAAGTATAAATTGCAGGCATTTGTCGGTTTTTGACAGTTCTGTTCTGAGTTAATAAACACTGTTGTACTATGCCAGTCTGGTTATTGCCTACGAAACCCACTACACAATAGTAACAATCCTAAAATTCTTTGTACCGCAGCAGAACTGAATCTTGTAATGATCAACAGGTACTTTAACATACAAGCAGCCCTTGACCTACAACCTTTCATTTAGCGACTGTCTGAAGTTATCACAACATTGAAAAATACGCTTATGACAAGTCTTTGCACTTACGACCATCGTAGCATCCCATGATCATTTAAGAGCCGTGGTGGTGCAGTGGTTAGAATGCAGTACTGCAGGCTACTGCTGCCAGCAGTTCAACAGTTCAATTCTCACCGGCTCAAGGTTGACTCAGCCTTCCATCCATCGGTAAAAAGAGGATCCAGATTGTTGGGGGCAATATGCTGACTCTGTAACCTGCTTAGAATGGGCTGTAAAGCACTGTGAAGTGGTATATAAGTCTAAGTGCTGTTGCTAATCAAAATTCAGGCATTTGGCAACTGGCATGTATTTATGACAGTTGCAAGGTTCCACGATTACATGATCACCCCTTGTGACTTTCCCAGTCAGCTTCCAACAAGCAAAGTCAGTGGGGAAACTGAATTCACTTAAAGACCATGTGATTCGTTTAACAACTGCAGTGATTCACTTATCAAGCATGGCAAAAAGGATCAAAGCTTAAAAAAATTGAGCATGATTCACTTAACATCTGTCTTGTTTGGAAATGGAAATTCTGGTCCCCATTGGGGTTACAAGTTGAGGGCTACCACTACTGTATGGACAATAAGGGAAAAGTGGGTACTTCGATTAAGAAAAGGCTGTGATACGTTGGCTAAAGGCTACTGGTAGTAAGTCTGGCGTGTTGGCAGCTTTAAAAAAACTGATGTATGGCAAAAGAGACAGGCAGTTTCAATGATAAGTTACTTTGTTTTATTTTTTTTTAAAAATGCTTATCTTAGGTAGTAGCCAAAATGTCCCATCTGCATGTAAACCAGAAATTTCTTTCTGGTTTTCTATTTGTTCTGCAGACTAAACATTTGCTGTTTTAATGAACAATATTTATGTTTTGGCTACAGAAAGGAGTAGACAAAGAATTCTATCTGCTCTTCACTGTCTTTAACGAGAATCAGAGTTTTTACTTTGACCTAAACATTGACGCTTTTACTGGCGATCCCTCGACGGTTCATAAGGAGGACAAGGACTTTGAGGAATCCAACAGAATGCATGGTATGAAAAATATACATTTGGGAAGCTAGGCAACGGAGATTTTCAACATGATGCAAACATATAGGGTAGAATTATATACTGTGAGATAAGCATAGGGCTATATAGGAGTTTATACTACCGTTTGCCATCCATTCTGAGGAGTAATTTTCTCCATCATAAGAATGCCATGAATTGAAAAGAGGGTAGAATTAGTCTTTCTTTTCTTCACCTGATCATGGAAGGTGGCCAAAATGCTGTTGCTTTTTTTTCTCTCTCTCTCTCAAAAATTGGGAGGGACTTGTGGAACAGCAGTTAAATGATTAAGAAATGGATGGACTAGCGCAGTGGTGGCGAACCTATGGCACGCGTGCCAGAGGCGGCACTCAGAGCCCTCTCTGTGGGCACACATGCCATGCCCCGGAGATGGCAACTGTCCCTCTTCAACCAGCCGCCCGCTAACTCACCGAGGTCCCACATGGCCAGATGCATCCTGGCACGGCTGGTTTCCCTCCCCCCCGTCCCATCCCTCCTGGCCTCGCATGCTCTCCTTTTCCTGGGCACGACCCACTTCATCTCCTCCTCAGCTGTCAGCTGGCCGTCCAGCTCAGAGGCGGCTTCTCTAAACTGCTGGCGGTGGGCTGCAGAGCTTCAGGGTGTGCTGGTCAAGGGGCCGGCAGGCTGTGGCTGCTGACGGACACTGTCGGCTCCCATGCGCTCGCTGGCCTCTGTGTGCAGAGGCCGATGGTGTCAGGCAGCAGCTGCCCCGGCCCCTGCCTCACCTTGCCCTGCAAAAATGGCACCCCCACCCTGCCTTGCCTTGCCTTGCCTTTCCTCACCCTGCAGGACGAGCCCCCTGCCAACCGCCCCACCTGCCAGAGACCCCCTGGATCTCCCCCAACCCTGCCCAGCCCCCACAGAAGTCCCTCCCCACAAGCAACATCGAGGTGACCATGCCCACCTTGGCCATTTACCCACCCAATCTGCCATGACCACCACGCCCACCCAGGGGGCCACGCCCACCTGGCACCCGGCGATAAATAAGTGGGTTTTGGGTTGCAGTTTGGGCACTCGGTCTCTAAAAGTTTCGCCATCACTGGACTAGCGGTTAAGATGCTGGCTTGTCAACCAGAAGGTTGACAGTTCGAGACCCAACACTGTGTGATGGGGTGAGCTCCCGTTCCTTGCTCCAGCTCCTGCCAACTTAGCAGTTTGAAAGCATGCAAACACGAGTAGATAAATAGGTACCATTTTGGTGGGAAGGTAACATATTGTCATGCTGGCTGCATGACCACAGAAACATCTTCAGACCATGCTGGCTCTCTCAGCTAAGAAATAAAAATGAGCACCACCCTCTAGAGTAGACACAACTGTGCAGGGGAATCCTTTACCCTTTTTTTAAAAAAAAATATGGCAGGTCCAATGAGAATTGGGATAGATTTGAAAATGAGCAGAATTATTTCTTGGATTTGATGGGACTCAGAGATGATGTCCTTCACTCCCCAAGACAGAGAAATCTTGCAGAGCCAGCCAAATGATTTTTTTTATATCTACTATGTCTTTTCCACTAAATTGATTTTTTGGGGTAAGGAAACAAGTATTCTTACTGTTTTTCTGTCATTCAGCCAGAATCTGCCTTGCTGCAATTTTCTTTTTCTCCTTTCAGCGGTCAATGGCTACCTGTTTGGTACCTTAGCTGGCCTCAACATGTGCAAAGGTGATGTTGTTTCTTGGCATATGCTTGGACTAGGTAGCAGTACAGATATTCACGGCGTCCATTTCCAAGGAAATACCATCCATTTGGGAGGCACAATAAGGGACAGTCTCCCTTTGTTCTCCCATGTTACAAACACAGCACTGATGCAGCCAGATCAAACAGGTAAATCTTGCAGATGGGCTCTAAGCATCGTCCCTTGACTTGCCACCAAAGCAACTTCTCCCTGTACTATCTTAACATGATGGCAAGACGCAAATTATGCATACTTCTGAGTAATTAACTTTTTGAATAATTCCGCTTACAGATTCCAGTTATCTTTTTACATCTATGATTGTAAATTCAAATAGACAACAGGTTCTAATTCTGGTTGCAAGTTTGGTTTTATTTATCTCTGTTTTTCCCAATTAAATCTTTTCCCCTCTTATCCAAAATACAATCTGTCTATTTTTTATTTTTTATTTTTTTTGTATTAAAGGACCTATTCATTTTTAGTACAAAACTTGGCCATTTTTATTGCTTAAACCCTTTTTTTCATAATCATGACTAAACATCCAGTCCTCACTTTGATCAGCTAGTATTATAGTCAATGTCTCAATTTCCTTTCAGGGACTTTCCAAGTGGCTTGTAAGACATTTGATCACTTTACTGGTGGGATGAAACAATGGTATAATGTTAAATCCTGTGGCAAGGAGTCATCTGATGATAGACACTATGGAACAGCGAGGACCTACTATGTTGCTGCAGAAGAGGTAGAATGGGATTATGCCCCTGATAAGACCTGGGCCGAGAAGAAGATGGAAGGAATGAGCAAAAAAGAAAGGTAAGGATGGATTATGTCAGTGGTGGCGTACCTATGGTAGGGGTGCCAGAGGCGGCACTCAGAGCCCTCTCTGTGGGCACGCCACCTTCGCCCCAGTCCTAGGCCTTCAGCTGGGTTTTATAAAACCTTTTCGCTTTAGGCCTCCGCCACTGTGTGCAAAAAAAAAGGGTCAATCAGTCAATTTCAACTTCTCGCGGGAAAAAATAGATATTGCAAAGTTGGAATTGATTGATTGAATTTTTTAGTCCCACTCAGTCTGCTGTTACCATCGCAGCCACGCCCACCCAATGGGCCATACCCACCCAATGGGCCACACCCACCCAATGGGCCACACCCACCCAATGGGCCACACCCACCCAATGGCCACACCCACCCGGCACCCGACGATGCATAAATGGGTTTTCGGTTGCAGTTTGGGCACTCGGTCTCGAAAAAGTTCGCCATCACTGGTATATGGCATGACCATGAATACTGGCTGTAAGTAGACCCAGGTAGGTCCACTGTAACTTCCATAGGCAACTGATCCTAAATTGGAGACCCCCTGTGAACCGAACACGATTCTTTTCAATGGCAGCCGTGACTCGTATGTTATACTTCAGGCGTCAATCAGTCTGAACTTTAAAATCCCATAAAAGTTTTCGCTCCATCATTTTCATTGACTTGATCTGTGATTTCATGATTTCAGGAATTCTTGACTGTGGATATGTACAAATGACTAATTATTATATAGAGTTATGAATATTGTGATACTTTTACTTATTTTTCAAGTTATGGACATATATTTCTGAGCCAAGGTGAACATACGATAGGTTCGAAGTACAAGAAGGCGGTTTATAGAGAATACAAAGACGGAAAATTTATGGAGCACAAAGAAAGGACCTTAGAACAGGAACATCTGCAAATTCTAGGTGAGGAACTTGGATAAACCATGAGACAGATTTTTGACACATGAGTTTTAAAACAGTTGCAAAATGTTTTCCTTTCAAAGGGGAACCCTGCTGATTTCAGTTAAATGTATTCCTCAGGATGTGTGCTTAGGTGTGCAACATCAATGTAAAAGGGTAAGAAATGGTTGAGATAAATCCTCTTAAACCTCTATTCCAAATAGCTTCCATTTTCTTTCTGTTTTGTCTTTTGGCTTCTATTTCTGCAGAGCAGCATTTGCCTTCATTGTGCAGGTGTGCATTTCGGACGTCCCATTTGCTTCCTTGGGAGAAAATGCCACTGCTGCAATGTCATTAACATAGAATTATAAGGTTGGAAAAGACTTTGGACTTTATTGGTCCAACTCCCTCCAGAAAAATGGTTATCCAACCTGTGCTTCAAAAGCTCTAGTAATGGAGCTTCCATGATTTCAGGAGATAAGATGTTCTTCTGCTTAGTAGCTCTTACGTTCAGGAAATTTTTCCTTCCTCTGTACAACTTCTATTCACTGATTAAGGAAAATATAAGGAAATTTCTCCTTAGTTCTAGGTTCTCCCCTTGATTAGTTTCCATCCGTTGCTTCTTGTCCTGCCTTCAGGTGCTTTGGAGAATAGGTTGACTCCCTCTTCTTTGTGGCAGCTCCTTAGATACTGGAACACTGCTATCATGTCACCCCTAATAAACTAGACATTCCTGCAACCATTCTTCATATGTTTTAGCCTTCAGTCCCCTAATCATCTTTGTTGCTCTTCTCTACACTCCTTCTAGAGTCTCAACATCTTTTTATGTAATGGCGACCAAAGCTGGATGCAGTATTCCAAGTGTGATCTTACCAAGGCATTATAAACTAGTACTAACACTTCATGTAAGCTTGATTCAGTGCCTCTGTTAATGCAGCTTGGGGCTGTGTTGGCTTTTTTGGCAGCTGCAGCACACTGCTGGCTCATATTTTTAAGTGATTGTCCACTAGGACTCCAAGGTCCCTCTCACAGTTACTACTATTGAGCCAGGTACCACCTATACCAGTGTTTCTCAACCTTGACAATTTTAAGGTATGTGGACTTCAACTCCCAGAATTCCACAGCCAGCAATGCTGGCTGTGGAATTCTGGGAGTTGAAGTCCACATACCTTAAAATTGTCAAGGTTGAGAAACACTGACCTATACCATACCTGTGCATTTGGTTTTTCTTGCCTAAATGTAGAACCTTACTTTTTTCACCATTGTGCCATCTGGAAGCATCTTCTCTGAATGTATTTTCTCATATTTGAAGAAATTTGCAAATTATGCTTCTCACCAGAAGATGGAGCAGTAGATCAGTTGACATGGAGAAATTCCGGCAGATCAGGCTGGAAATGAGTCTTGTTGATTTTTAAAGCAGCGTGTCATGGTTTAATATATGTTATTGACATTAATTTAAGTATCGTTATGCAAAGCCAGAGTGAATGATTTATTGCAGCGGCCCCCAGCCTTTTGGGCATGAGGGACCGGTTTCCATGGAGAGAGATTTTTCCCTGGACCGGTGGGGGCGTGGTTTTGCGTACTGCCTGCATCCCGTGGATGGGTGCTTCGCTTGTTTGGCTGGCCCGGTTTCTGGCATGCCACGGCCCGGTGCTGGTACATGGACTGAGGGTTGGGAACCCCTGATTTATTGTATTTCCTAATAGAACAACTAAATGAAAACAGCTTCTACTTCAACACTTTATCCACTAAAAAAACAGTAGAGCAGGATAGTGATCCATAAATTACTATTTTTTACTATTGTGTAATTAATTTCATGCTCGTTTTTAGAGTTCTTGCCATTCTCTACATTTTAATAATAATATAAATTTAATACAATATTAATATAGAACTAAGGAGAAACTTCCTGACAGTTAGAACAATTAATCAGTGGAACGATCTGCCTCCAGAAGCGGTGAATGCTCCAACACTGGAAATCTTTAAGAAGAGACTGGACAGCCATTTGTCTGAAATGGTATAGGGGTTCCTGCCTGAGCGGGGGGTTGGACTAGATGACCTCCAAGATTCCTTCCAACATTATATTATTATTATTATTGTTGTTGTTGTTATTGTTATTAAATATAGAATAAAATATAAAATATAGAATATATTGTTGTTGTTACAAACAGACTGTTGGTATTACAAAAAACACAATGCATATAGATACATATACTTATACTTATTATTATCATGATTATTATTATATAATAGAATATATGAATGTATAAAACAATTAATATATAATATTAAGTAATATACCGTATATTCCGGCGTATAAGACGACCCCCGACTTTTGAGAAGATTTTCAGGGTTTAGAAAGTCGTCTTGTACGCCGGAAAATACGGTACATTTAATAATATATATTTCTTAAAAAATACAGTGATTGTTTTTTCTTGTTTTGCCTTAGGGCCTCTCATTCACGCAGAAGTTGGTGACTTGGTAGTAATAATGTTTAAGAACAGAGCCAGTAGGCCCTACTCCATATCAGCTCATGGAGTACAAGAAGATGCTGGAACTAAAACTCACGTTACCATGCCAGGTACAGTAGCAGATCAGAACAGGAGATACAATCCTCATTTTCAAACAAGTCCTTTGAGTTGGATTTGATACCAGATGAGTTCAGAGCCTTCTAGTTCCTTGAGCCACAAAATGGAACAGATTTCCCACTGCCTTCTTCCAAGAAGATTTTTTCCAGCTTTCCTAGGAAACATACAAAACTGGGGATTTCCTTTCTGTCTTTCATCCCACAGGTAGTCCCTGTCTTACAACAGTTCATTTCATGACTGTTTGAAGTTACAACGGCACTGGGAAAAAATGACTTAGGATCATTTTTCACACTTACGACCATTGCAGCATTCCCATGTGGTGGTGTGATCAAAATGCAAATGCTTGGGAATTGACTTATATTTATGACGGTTGCAATGTCCCGGGGTCATGTGATCCCCTTTTGCAACCTTGTGATAAGCAAAGTTATTGGGGAAGCCAGATTCACTTAACAACCGTGTTACTAATTTAACTACTGCAGTGATTCACTTAACAATTGTGGCAGGAGAGGTCATAAAATGGGGCAAAAACTAACTTAACAACTGTCTCACTTAACAACAGAAATTTAGGACTCACTTGTGGTCGTAAGTTGAGGATTACCTGTACAGTCATTCAGTGTTTTGGATTTTTCTCCCAAAACAGCTTCTGGATGTACAAAGGAGCTTTGATTCTTCCCAAAATGATACAGCAGGTGGAGAGGGTTGCCGTGCAAAACCCAGGAAAATGCATGGCTGTTTTAAGATGTTGCCAACAGCTGTTCTGTTCATGCTGTTGTGTTCTCCAAAGCCTGTGGTCTGTTGGTCCAAACTTGGTTGATCCAAAGTTTTCGACTGTTTGGAGACAAAATCCAAAGGATTGTACAGCCCTAAAGTCTGATCCTGCTTAGCTTTTTGAAATCAACCAAAGTTATTAGTTGTTGCTACCTAGCTGGTATTCTGTCACCCTGCCTATTTAACTTATATGCATGAGAAAGGCAGGGCTAGATGAATCAAAAGTTGGAATTAAGATTGCCGGGAGAAATATCAACAACCTAAGATATGCAGATGATACCACTCTAATGGTAGAAAGTGAAGAGGAACTAAAGAGCCTCTTGATGTGGATGAAGAAGGAGAGTGCAAAAGTTGGCTTGAAACTCAACATTAAGAAAACCAAGATCATGGCATCAGGCCCTCTCAATTCCTGGCAAATAGATGGGGAAGAAATGGAGGTAGTGACAGATTTTATCTTCCTGGGCTCCAAGATTCACCACAGATAGGGACTGCAGCCAAGAAATTAAAAGATGCTTGCTCCTGGGGAGGAAAGCTATGGCAAATTTAGACAGCATACTAAAAAGCAAAGACATCACCCTGCCAACAAAAGTACATATAGTTAAGGCCATGGTTTTCCCAGTTGCAATGTATGGCTGTGAAAGCTGGACCATAAGAAAGGCTGAACGCAAAAGAATTGAGGCCTTTGAAGTATGGTGCTGGAGAAGAGTCCTGCGAGTCCCCTGGACTGCAAGGTGATCAAACCAGTCAATCCTAGAGGAGATCAACCCTGACTGCTCTTTAGAAGGCCAGATCCTGAAGTTGAAACTCAAATACTTTGGCCACCTAATGAGAAGGAAGGACTCACTGGAGAAGAGCCTAATGCTGGGAAAGATTGAGGGCAATAGAAGAAGGGAGGACAGAGAATGAGGTGGCTGGATGGAGTCACTGAAGCAGTAGGCGTGAGCTTAAATGGACTCCAGAAGATGGTAGAGGACAGGAAGGCCTGGAGGAACGTTGTCCATGGGGTCGCGATGGGTCGGACATGACTTCGCAACTAACAACAACAACAACCTAGCTGGATGTTAGGAAACCTTCACTCTTAATTTAAAATGTTATCAATTACAGGTGGTCCTGGATTTACAACCATTGGGACTAAAACTTCCATTGCTAATGTGCTCATTAAGTGAGTCACATCCAATTTTATGGCTTTTTTGCCACAGTTATTAAGTGAATCGTCATTACTTTTAAGTGAATTATATGGTTGTTAAGAAAATCTGGTCTCTCCTATTGTCTTTGCTTCTCAGAAGCCTGGAAGCTGACCGGGAAGGGCGCAAATGGGCAATCATGTGACCCCAAACCCTGCAACCAAGCATCCAAATTTTGATCATATGACCATAAAGATACTGCAATTGTTGTAAGTGTGCAGATTGATTGTAAATCACTTTTTTCAGTACTGTTGTAACTTTGAATAGTTGCTAAGTAGTCAAAAGCTGAGGATTACCTATATTTGAAACCTTTTTAATATAAGGAATTTTAGAATGTGATTGGTACTACTGTGCAGCTCCTGAGCTACAAGCAAAATGATAAACCTTCATTGTTTCTGCACTTTAGTAAACATTCTGGTGGTTGGGCAATTCAGCTAAGTGCAAAAATCATAGTGAAATTATAGTATGTACAGGGGTATTATTATCAGAAGCACTGAATTATCTAAAACTAGCAGAGTTAAGCTGTAAAACATAACAGTCTTCAAATCAATACTTCCCAGTATAATTGTAATGCAAAATTGATTCAACCGAATTAGCAATTTGTATCCAATTCCATTTAAGACTATGAGAAGCAGTTGAGCTGCCTCTCATACACAAAGGATTGCATTATTAGATGGATTTACACATCATGCAAAACCATTATGTGGTTTGATTAATCTTGGTTTAGTGTGGCATGAACTCATGCAGCTATAGTCTGTAGTCTGTAGTTGAACCAATTTAGTATGGTCTGAAAACAACTTTTAGTCACTTAAAAATCCATTACAATGTCTTTAGTGGATTGCTAGCCATAACTTAAATTGCTTATACAGGTAGTCCTCAACCTGTAACTGCAGGTTACCGCAACTGAACCCAAAATTTCTGTTGTTAAGTGAGTTTTGCCTCATTTTACGACCTATCTTGCTACGGTTGTTAAGTGAATCTGGCTTCCCCATTGACTTTGTCAGAAGGTCGCAAAAGGGGATCACATAACCACGGGACACTGGAAGCATCATAAATATGAACCAGTTGCCAAGTGTCCAAATTTTGATCGCCTGACTATGGAGATGCTGCAATAATCGTAAGTGTGAAAAGCGGTCATAAGCCACTTTTTTCAATGCCATTGTAATTTTGGTCACAAAACGAATGGTTGTAAATCAAGGACTATTTATAGTTTGACTATTGATGCTTTTAAGCAGAATTTTGGCATTTTCAGGACTTCATCATAGACTTCTGATCTTAGGAATTAAAAGCAAGTCACACTTTTTAAAAAAAAAGTAGTTGGTATTTTACCAAAATTATCAAGTTGGATCAATTTTCATCGAATTTTGGATGTTGGATCATCTTTATTTTAACTTCCTCTTCTCCCCAAACTTACTTTTCTTAAACACAAATGTTTGCATGCAGGAGAAACAAACACTTATTCCTGGAGAATTCCACAACGATCAGGTCCCGGTGTTTCTGATCCAAACTGTATTTCTTGGGCTTATTATTCAACAGTGCATTTTGTAAAGGTAAATGAAATATCATATGGGGTATATGTATGGGGCAGTGGTGGGATTCAAATACCTGAACAACCGGTTCTCTGCGTGGATGCAGGCCTGGGCATCCAATGCCTAGAACAGACTTCCAGAAGTGGCATCCACGCACTTCCGGTGGGCTGTTCTAGGTCTGGGAGCCCTCCTCCCGCCGGTTCTCCAAACTGAAAAAAAATTAGCTACCGGTTCTACTGAACCGGTGCGAACCAGCTGAATCCCACCACTGGTATGGGATCATCTGTTCTTCCTTTAAGTTTGTCATGGAGGACAGCAAAGCATGAAATTTTGCAGCTTTTACCAGCACTGTAAGATTTGCATGTATGGACACGCTTAATTATTATTTATTTGGCATGGTCTATTTTTCTTGCACTTATTTTAAAAATCTTGCATTTAATAGTCTCTCTGTGTATGTATTTGTCTCTCTCTATGTATGAGGGCAATTCGGAAATAAACCTCCATTTGGTTATCAATGACAAGACACTCGCAGATACAGAACTTTTATTATACACATTAGAAAACTAAAACATTACATTATTTTTCGACATAATCACCATTCAAACTAAGGCACTTGTCATAACGTCTTACAAGGTTTGAAATTCCTTCTGCAAAAGAATCTCCCCCCTGAGAATGAAGCATCGTGAAGCGCATTGTCATCATCGAAGCGGTGCGACACAAGCCACTGTTTTATGTTCCCGAAGAGGTGGTAGTCGCTCGGCACCAAATCTGGGCTAAGAGGAGGGTGTGTGTGATCAAAAACATCCCAACGGAATTGCTTCAAAAGTTCTTGGGTACGTCTAGCGGTGTGCGGGCGAGCATTATCATGAACCAATGCCACACTGGACGTCAGCATGCTCCAACACTTGTTATGGATGGCTCGTCTGAGTTTTGTAACATTTCACAGTAGACTTCTGAATTGATGGTCGACCCACGCTCCATGAACTTCACTACCAGCACTCCTTTGATATCCCAAAATACTGTTGCCGTAACCTTTCTGGCAGACAATGTTTGCTGAGCTTTTGGGGGTTTCTTTGGTGAGTGCGTATGACACCACACCATTGATTGCTGTTTGCTTTCTGGGTTCACGTACGACACCCAGGTTTCATCGCCAGTCACAATACTGTTAAATTATTCTCCTTCCTCAGCAAAATGCATGAGAAAGTCCAAAGCAGAACCCATCTGGTGTGTTTTGTGCTCCTCAGAAAGGAGTTTTGGTACCCAACGAGTGCAGAACTTGCGATATCCCAAATTTTCTGTCACTACCTCGTACAAAACAGTCCGAGAAATTTGGGGAAAGTGTAAAGAAAGTGCAGATATCGTGAATCGACGGACTTCACAGATCTTTTTGTCAATTTCCTGCACGAGTTTATCCCTGACTACAGATGGGCAGCCACTCCTTGCCTCATTGTGCTGATCAATTCGTCCATCTTTAAACATGTGACACCACTGACGTACAACACCTTCACTCATCACATTTGGTCCATAAACATTACACAGTTCGTGATGAATCGCAGCTGCCAAAAAGTTTTTTTTGCACCCAGGAATCGTACTACTGCATGCACTTCACATTTGTCAGGATTTTCTATGGCAGGGTTAATTTTCAATTGATCTAGCGGACGAGTCAACTGCAACACAACCTTCTCCTTCCACTCCTCACTGCCTACTGAACTACTTGCACACAGCGCTGTTTGGAACGTGGCTCAAGATCCCAAAACAAACAAACTCAATTGGAATTCCAGCAACAAAGTTTTATTTTAAAAAGAAGCATTTGCAAAGGTTTGGTGAGCTGAAACACGCATAGGAGTCCAGCCACCCCTTAGAGAGCTGTTTGACACATTTTTATATCCTACCCCTGATGCAGATTCCCCCCTCCCCTATCGCACTCAACACCCCTTTCCAGATCATCTGATAAACTAACCTGGACCACCTAAAACCACTGTCCCCCCCCATGTTCCAGGAAGCCCCTTTGTGCACATCCTATCTATCACATCTAATTTTCTATTAACAAAGCTCAATTCTTATAATTATCTCTACATTAGTTTGCAGTTATACCTTTGTTACCTTAAGTTCTAAACTTTATCCTCAGTTTTTGTGTTTCCTCTACTTGCTGTTTCAGTTAGCTAGCAACTTCTGCTTTTCTTATTTGTATGTAATTCACTTGTCTTAATTTATGACTTTCAGGTGGCTTCTTCTATCGACCTTTAGACTCCTTAGATATTTCTGATTAATAATCTACTCCTTTCAGCACCATAGGATGGGTGTCACTATCCCTGCCTATTTCTCACACATGCTCAAATGGAGGTTTATTTCCAAATTACCCTTATATATGTATGTTTGTGTGTGTGTATACATGCATATACATATGCACACACAAACAAATACAAACACACACATACATCGCTATCAAATAAAAGAACCCATTCTTTGTCATGTTTTCTTTTTTTTCTGTTCTTTAATTTCAGGATTTGTGCAGTGGTTTGATTGGAGCCCTTATAGTTTGCAGGAAGGGGATATTAAATGAAACGGGCTCAAGGAGTGATATTGTTCGTGAATTTGGTCTTCTTTTTATGATTTTTGACGAAAATGAATCGTGGTATTTAAATGACAACATTGTCAAATATCTGCACAAAAACCCTGAAGAATTTAACCCTACTGGTAATTTTACGAAAGGGAACAGAAAGTATGGTATGTGGTTTACTACATGGAATAAGAGAATTACTTTTTGAAAAATATAATGCTTTATCAATTGCTTAGGTTTTGCGTCATAGTGCAATTTCCCCAAACTCAAAGGCAACCTCAGCTTTCAAAATAATAATAATAATAATAATAATAATAATAATAATAATAATAATAATAATAATAATAATAATAATAATAATAATAATAATAATAATAATAATAATAATAATAATGGTGGTGGTGGTGGTGGTGGTGGTGGTGGTGGTGATGATGATGATGATGATGATGATGTCTTGCAGTCTTATTGAGCCACTATACTGCTATAAACTTTAGAAGAATTTAAAAAGAATTCTCTGTCCTTTAGAACAGTGGTTCTCAACCTGTGGGTCAGGACCCCATTTGGGGTCGATCGACCATTTCATGGGGGTCGCCAAGCAAGGCTGTCCGCCATTTTTTTTGTCCGCCATTTTTTCCCCCTTTTCCGGTGGGTGCCTTACCTCCCTTGGGCTGGGCCAGCTGGTGGTCGGCCTGCTCCGTCTCTGCCGCTTGCCAGCTACGCCTCGGCCGGCGCAGTGGGCGGAACCACGCATGCATGGCGCTCCCGGGCAGGGAAAGTCCTCGACTTACGACCGGTTGGGTAGTCCTCGACTTACGACCGGTTTAGTCCTCGACTTACGACCGGTTGGGGTCGCGGCATTAAAAAGGTTGAGAACCACTGCTTTAGAATAAACTTGTTAAAAATGTTCCTGGTCTAACTTAATATGCTGACCAGCTTCAAAGATTACACTGAACTATAATGTGGTTTGCTTCTGTTGGGTTGAATAGGTTGTGTGAATGTAGCTGGCTGCAAACTAGGATATTTTTGTGGTTGGGAGCCACACTATATTTAAGAGTAGAAAGACCATCACGCACTGTTGGCAAAACCAGAATTATCAGCCAGTGGAGGCAAGTATCAGCAGGTTTTCAGATCAATATTTTATGAGGGTTTTTTTCCCTTTATCTTTAAACCACATTCTGTTTTAGAGTTTATACTACAGTTTCCTTGTGTTTTTAACACGATAGAGCATGTGAGCATGTGAAACAATGCTCTTGGGCCCACAAATGAAGATTTGGCCTGAGGTAGCCCATTCTTGTGAGTTATGGCTCAGGGTATACTATGCACCTAACTAACTCTGGTTTATTAACCATTATTAAGCAGCCATGGTGCAACACCTCAGCCACTATATGTAGGAAAAGTTTCAGTTGGAAAAATATTCAAATAAGTAAAATTTCCATGAACCCCATTTTACTCTCAAAATGCATTGATACGTGAGCTGTTCTAGCAGAAAGGCGTGCAAATGAAGACTTGGTGATCAGAGACATACAAATAAATTTCTCAGTGGGTAACTTCAATTCCCATTGGATCGGAGGTCATCTGGGTGTCCTTCCCAGTTGCCCCTGGTGCTCAAAGAATTTCTGCAATAGTCAAGTATATATTAAGGGTCACATAACGGAAGGATGTAGAAATCAAAGAAAAGAAGACTGAGAATTTGCTCACGTAAAGGACTCTCTGAATCCAAACTAATAATTCCAAAAGTCTTTGGAATAACATATCCTGTGTTTCAAGGGAGGGGGTCCTTCGTGCTCTCTGAACTTGGTTGTTTTCTTGCAGACATTTCATTACCCAAACTAGGTAACAGCATCAGTGCTTGATCCATGCTTGAGCACTGATGATGTTACCTAGTATGGGTAATTACATCGCACTCATGATGCTTCTGGGTTGAAAGGATAAGCCGATTACATCACCATTGCCCGGGGGATGCTTATAATAATAATAATAATAATGATAAAGTTGGAAGGGACCTTGGAGGTCATCTAGTCCAACCCCCTGCTCAGGCAGGAAACCCTATACCATTTCGGACAAATGGCTGTCCAGTTTCTTCTTAAAAACTTCCAGTGTTGGAGCATTCACCCCTTCTGGAGGCAGGTTGTTTCACTGGTTAATTGTTCTAACTGTCAGGAAGTTTCTCCTTAGTTCTAGGTTGTTTCTCTCCTTGATTAGTTTCCACCCGTTGCTCCTTGTCCTGCCTTCAGGCGCTTTGGAGAATAGCTTGACTCCCTCTTCTTTGTGGCAACCCCTGAGATATTGGAACACTGCTATCATGTCCCCCCTCGTCCTTCTCTTCGTTAAACTGGACCTACCCAATTCCAGCAGCCGTTCCTTATATGTTTTAGCCTCCAGTCCCCTAATTGTCTTTGTTGTTCTTCTCTGTACTCTTTCTAGAGTCTCAACATCTTCTTTCATGTCCTTCTTTCATGTCCTCAGCAGGAGTTGGAGCAAAGGACAGGAGCTCAGCCCAACCCAAGGCAACGTTCAGATCTCAAACACAGGCTTGCTAATCTCCAACTCAGCGTCCTAACCATGCAAGCCGCCATGCTCCTTTAGTTTGGGTAATGAAAGGTCTGCATGAAGAGAACCAAGCTCAGAGAGCACAAAAGACCCCCTCATTTCAACCCTCAGCTACAAATATTCTCCTTTATGGCTTTCAAGTCACAGAGGAACACTCAGATCTGTGATTCATTCCTTTCACATCTGTCCCTTGTGTGTTTTTTTCAGCAATCAATGGGAAAATCTTTAATAATCTCGCTGGGCTGATAATGAATGAAGGAGACGGCACAAATTGGTACCTGATAGGAATGGGAAATGAACTTGATATCCATACTGTCCATTTTCATGGTGAAACCTTTATTTTCAAGGTTGGTATTGACCAGGGTGGGCAATTCTTTTTGTGCTAAGGGTCACCATTGGCTTAAGTGACATATTTAGGGTGATACTCCCAAAAGTAATTGGTGGACCCAGGACAAAAGAAAAGAAAATAGGAAAAAAAGCAATTTCATTTACATTTGATTTTAATCATATAGTTATATGGTCATATAGTTCATATGAGTATTTTCCAGTCTTAATCACTTTCTGTCACATTAAACAATTGCAATTTGGTAATAGATTTAGAATGCTGCTTGGGGCATACTCCATACTTTCTGAGCCTATATGTACTTCTGAGTAAAAAAATAAGTATGATTTGTATTTTAGTAAATCTATATAGGAAATGCTAGATTTTCAAAATACTGCAAACAGGAAGCACAGAAATAGTAATACATTATATTTTGTGGAGCAAAAATTATTGTTTTATGGATTTGATATAAGCCACTCTATATGGAGGGTTACATACGTACAATAATTTTCTACAATTGCATTCAAACAGCACACTTAGAGTAACTCAGTTATTGAATTACCTTAGGTTTTGAGTATAGTAAACTATAAATAAACAACATGCTAAGCCACTAAAGAAACAAAATAAAATTATATCAAACTTAGCACATTGTAGAAACGCAGATACTAACTCTTTAACGAAACTGCTTAGGTGTATTGTGTGAACACAGCCATTTAATCAACCTGTTTGCCAGAATATACGAGTTATTTTAAAAAATGAATGGTAAAAGAGGAACAGAATATGTTTCCTGAACTGTAACTCTAGCAGTACAGGAAGTCCTCAACTTACAAACATTCACTTAATGACCATTTGAAGTTACGACAGCATTAAAAAATAGTGACTTACAGCTATGACTGTTGCAGCTATGACTGTTGTAGCCTCCCTATAGTCACATAATCAAATTTTGGGCACTTGACAATCGGAATATATTTGCGACAGAATGCAGCATCCCAGGATTAGGTGAATGCCATTTGCAACCTTCTCAGCCAGCTTCCCGACAAGCAAAGTCAATGGGGTGGGGGAAGCCAAATTCACTTAATGAATGCATGATTATCTTAACAACTATGGCAAAAAAAAGTCATAAAATCAAGGTCTGTTTCCATTAACGAACACCTGACTTATTGATGGAATTTTCAGCTCCAATTGTGGCAGGAAACCTAGATAAGGTAGGCTCGGAAAGTATGGACCCTCCAAACCATAACCATGGGCTCCGAATCTGTTGTTGGTGTCCATTTCACTCTATGAATTCACGGAGACCTAACCCTAATCTTAAGTGGGTTTTTCCCGCCAATGGGATTTTCCCAAGTATTTCACCAGGAAATGTAGTAAAGGTCGGCTTAAAAAAAATGCATTCTCCTAAACATTCCCATGGGTTCCCAATCCATGGATGGTGTCCATTTCGCTCTACGAATTCATGGAGACATAACCCTAACCCTAAGTGGGTTTTTCTCACCAATGGGATTTTCCCATCTATTTCACCAGGAAATGTAGATAAGGAAAGTATGCGCTTGGAAAGTATGCGCCCACCTAACCATACCCATGGGCTCCAAATCTGTTGTTGGTTTCCATTTCGCTCTACGTATTTACCGAGAGGTAACCCTAACCCTAAGTGTATGAAATCTTTATAATGCTTCCTGTCTTTCCACAGATGGATCACCATCACAGAGGAGATGTGTATGACCTTATCCCTACAACTTTTCAGACAATTGAACTTGTAGCATTTAATCCTGGGACCTGGCTTTTACATTGCCATGTGCACAATCACATTCAAGCAGGGATGGAAGCCACATACACCATTATAAAAGCAGGTAATAAAATAGGTATAAGTATAAACAGAATAATGTATATTAAAATAACATATAAAATAATAAAATAGGTTATTATTTTTATTAACAATTTTAATACAAATGATTAAATGTAATAAAAATAGGCTACAGTTCTTTGGCAGCAAATGTTGGGCTGGATTTGTGGGAAATCCTCCTTCTTCTCTGGTTTATCTCTGACAGCCACCAGGATGGCCCCTCCCTCTAGATTCTTCCCCAGAATGACCCAAAGCAATCTTGTCCTAGGTTAGGCATAGGGACACAAGGTGGCTAAAGCACAGCTTTAATTTAGTTCAAATTTTAAAAGAATAGTTATGGCACACAAGAATTATTGGTGCAATAGTCCAAAGGTCAGAGGTCAACCCTGTTTCAGTCTTATACAAAGTTCCAGAAGATAAGGAGAGTAAAACCCAAGTTCTGAAGAAGATGCTCCAGTTCTTGTACCAAGCAGTCCCAAAGTCTCTCTTCCTTAAACATTACTTCAAAGGCATGAGTGACTCTCTAGCAATATTCTGGAGGTCATAACCTCAATGCCTTTTACTCAGGTGAGCTGACTGCAGTCATCCAAGCATGCTGACCTAGTTTTGAGTTGATCTTCATACCCAAGACATTGTCCTACACAAGCAAGCACTTGGCATCTCTCTGCCTTCTGACATGCATTCAGTTCAGAATTCAGTTCTGACAGTTAGAACAATTAACCAATGGAACAACCTGCCTCCAGAAACAGTGAATGCTCCAACACTGGAAGTTTTTAAGAAGAGACTGGACAGCTATTTGTCTGAAATGGTATAGGCAGGGCTTTTTTTCTCATAGAAGGCCCAGAACGGAGTTCCGGCACCTTTTTTGGATGAAAACTTGTAGGGTAGGCAAGGCGGGCTGTATGACGTGTGTGAGTTCTGGCACCTTTTTTTTTTTTTTTTTTTTAGAAAAAAAGCACTGGGTATAGGGTTTCCTGCCTGAGCAGGGGGTTGGACTAGATGACCTCCCAGGTCCCTTCCAACTTTATTATTATTATTATTATTATTATTATTATTATTATTATTATTATTATTATTATTATTACTACTACTACTATTACTACTACTACTACTACTACTACTACTACTATTATTATTATTATTATTATTATTATTATTATTATTATTATTATTATTATTATTATGAAGTAGTAGTGCAATTGCTGTGAGCTAAATGGCTATATCAGCTCAGGAGGTACAGCAAGTTCTGGGCTTAGTTCCCGATTCAACTGGAGCAGAAGGCTTGGAATCACTTGACCCACTCTTCTAAGGAACCATTCTCAGATGAGGCCCTAACCCAAACAACATGCCAATTGCTATTTGCGATCGTTGCTATGAAATGGCAGCTATGCAGAGATTCATTCAATTATTCCTTGATCTGAGGATACACACTTTCTCCAGTCTGGAGCATGAAAGATAGTAGTTCTCCACAAAGCATAGGAACAACCACACGCTCACACTTTTATTTAGCGACAAATCCTTAAGAATGGATAGGGGCTTCATTTAAAAGTGTGATGAGGCTTATCTTGAACAATGATGGACCTTTTTTTAAAAAAAAACAACAAAACAAATTAGGATGTCTTTCTGCTGCTGTTTGTTGAATGCCACTGCTTAGTTATTCTTAGTGTAATCATTAGTTGCTTTATGAACAGAAAGTTTATGGTGAAATCCAGTCCAGAGGTATCATATCTTAAGTACTGAATGCCTATTCACATAAGTTGGATTTATTTATTTGGGTCTATTTCTGTTCAAAACTGGAATTCTGCAAAATATAATCAATCCACAACTACATTACGAGTCAAGGTAGAAAAAGGTTTGATTTAAAGGCGCTCCTGGGGATAAACTCTTCAGAGATGTAGGTAGATTTAATAAGTGTTTCTAATTAAAGTAATCTGTAGTTTTAGCTTTTGAATCCATTTATTGCCATTTGTGATGTAATGTGTTATAGTTGAATCCATCCATGTGTGATTTGTATTATGTGAACTAGATCTCTATGGCCAGTTCACTAAATCTTGGATAAAGCATATCTCAGCTTAATGCAAGGGTCTTCAAACTTGGCCCTTTTATGACTTGTGGACTTCAACTCCCAGAATTCCTCAGCCAGCGTTGAAGTCCACAAGTCATAAAAGGGCCAAGTTTGAAGACCCCTGGCTTAATGCAATGCATGAAGACTACCAGACAATGTACTGGCAGTGGTAGACTTCTGCTTACTAATGAAACCAACTTTTTCTTGCAGAAAATAAAAAAAATATTGACGAAAAAAAGACTACTACAAAAGGTAAAACTCCAACTTATTGACAGATTATGCAGAACACCACTGACTGCCATCGCAAATTCATGCAACAGGCACTCAGTGGTATCCATGGGTATATGCGTGTATGTAATAGTTGGCAAGATGGAGGACAGGATGCTACATGGTGGACCAGCCTCTTCTGTCCATGCATCTACACTGCACACATGTCCAAAAAGAACACATTTGTATTGCAATATTTCATCCACTATCTTATGGATCTTGTCATGCACACATTTGTGTTTCTGATGCTGATATATTTTAGAATAGAGTAGAGTAGAATAGACTGTTGTAAGAGGAGGACTACCTGCAATACAATAATATAATAATATAATAATACAATACCAAAAGCAAATAAACACAGCAGCAGAATATCGGAAAACAAATCATGGAAAATGGAAAACAGGTGTTCCCTGAAGGGACAAAATGTCCTGTAGATCAGGTTGGTTGTCCTACTCCCCAAAAGTGGGCATGAGGATGACCAAGGCTCAGAAGGGGGTTAAGCAGTGCCTCATAGGGGGTAGAGTTGACTTTGGGGTCCTCCCCCCAAATTCACTCCTTTTGCTAAATGCATGGAATGGAATGGAATGGAATGGAATAGAATAGAATAGAATAGAATAGAATAGAATAGAATAGAATAACAGAGTTGGAAGGGACCTTGGAGGTCTTCTAGTCCAGCCCCCTGCTCAAACAGGAAACTCTATACCATTTCGGACAAATGGCTGTCCAGTCTCTTCTTAAAAACTTCCAGTGTTGGAACATTCACTGCTTCTGGAGGCAGGTTGTTCCACTAATTAATTGTTTTAACTCTCAGGAAATTTCTCCTTAGTTCTAGGTTGCTTCTCTCCTTGATGAGTTTCCATCCATTGCTTCTTGTCCTGCCTTCAGGTGCTTTGGAGAATAGCATGACACCCTCTTCTTTGTGGCAGCCCCTGAGATATTGGAACGCTGCTATCATGTCCCCCCTCGTCCTTCTCTTCGGTAACTAGACATACCCAATTCCAGCAACCGATCCTTGTATGTTTTAGCCTCCAGTCCCCTGCTAATGCATCAGCATCTTCATCTCATGCTATTTTAAGGAATAGCAGAGAGTGGCTGTGCTCATGCCTGCTTGCAGTCAGAAGCCTTTCTTCCTAATCAATTGTACCCTCGTTTGGAGCTGTGCACCTTGTTGCCAATTCTTAATGTAAGGTATTATTTATGAACTGTCCAAGATGACCACATTTTCCTCTTTTAACAGGTAATGGAAGAACAGAGTTGGAGTTCTTTGGTCAATGGCTGGGCCTGAAAGAAGCTGATTCTCTCCTCCAAGTGCTTTTCTTCACTGGAGTAGTGCTTCTGTTCATTGTTTTGACATTCATGTCTATTATAGTTTTCCAGGGGAAAAAGGCCTATTATCACTTCATTGGGCACAGATCAATGGAGTCCCTCTAATTTGACTCTCTGTAGGACTGTATTTCTTTTTTTTTTTCAAAACAATTTTTATTAGTTTTCCATTTTACACCAACACAGCTTAAGAACCCACGTGGAAACATGGTGATCAATTTTTTTAAAAAACAAACAATAACATAGTAAATATATACACAATATTTCTTAAAAATTTCCCTATCTATATAAAATATTATAGTCAAATTAATACATTTTCAGATAAATTCATTCATTACTATGTCTAACCATCAACTGCATTAATCAATAAAAAGTTTTCAATCTATAGAAACCTATATTTCTTCACACATTTAAACTTAAACGTAAAAAACTCTCCATTTATTTTAAAAAATTATAATCAAATCAATATGTTTCTAAAATCAATTCATTCACTAATATAACATTTCATCCAGGTTATATAATTAAAGATAGACTAACATTCTCTATCTATTTATATTGTTATAAGCTCATTAAGACATTTCTAAAACGAATTTTCATTGAACATATCACTCAATATAAATTTCATTAATCACTAAAAATTTATAAAAACTCATTATCCATCCCAAAGATCCTGTATCATGCTTTCTTAATTTTGCAAATATTTAATCTTAAACTAACATATTCATTTACTATTCAGGTGCCCCAAGTGTTTTTTTTATTATTTAAGCATTATTAACTCCAAAAATAAATTCTTCTCTTTCTCACTAATATTCTATTGTTTTTCACTGTTTCTCCAGATCTCCAATAATTAGTTCCATCTTTTCCCATATTTCAATTCTTTTCTCATTATACCATCTCTAATATTAAAAACATATAAAGCCCTTTTAACAAAGTCCAAGTCCAAATCCAAATCAATCCAGATCACTATAATCAAATTTAATATTTATACCTTATTCTGGGTTTCTTTCTATTCCAAACAGGTTTCCAGAATCGGGCCTCCACCTGCCACACTATACTGAAAACAATATACAAAACAATATATTGAAAACAATATATTGAAAACAATATACAAAAAGGAAACTCCCATTGTGCATTTTGTTTAGTTAATATGAAAATTATAGTTAATCTGGGTAGCTCGTAGCAGAACATCATTTATTGGTTACAGGTAGTCTTCCACTTATGACTGTAATGGAGCCTGCCCATTATGGTTGTAAGTCATTACGGTCGTAAAATGGGTCACCCATATTATCAGTCTGATTATACTGTTTTGAAGCAGTGATTAAGTGAATCACAGCAGCCATTAAGCAAATACCACAGTCGTTAAACAAACCCATTTTTCACCATAGGGTATTTTTGCTGAAAGCTGGAAATAAACAGTGGTTTCCAGCAAAAAGATTGTAAATTGCAGTAATGTAACTGAAGGACACAAATGCTGAGTGTCTGAAATGCAGTCATGTGACTGCAGGGGGAGGGGCCTCATAATTGGAACTTCAGAATTGGGTGGGCAAGTACCTTTTGGCGGTTTGTCATAACTTCAAACAGTTAGTAAGCAACCAGATGTAAGTCAAGGACTACCTTAGTTCATTCATGAATCAATTCAGATGTCATAATAAATAATATTTTGCCAGAATAGGAATGAGTCTGTCAAAAATTTGGGTTCACATGTTCTTCCTTTGTTCAACAGAGGAACTGACTAAAACCTTCCACTTTTATTTTTCAACCAACCAGTTTCTGCTATATTTCATTTCAGAAAATTATGATTTATTAATCATCATAAATAATACTTTTAGTTAATGGGATCAGAAATTACAGATGAATCATGGTTTTCTCATTAATTAATTAGCATCTAAAGCAGCACAATTTCCCAAACAGTTGATGGAAAAGGAACCTGTGGTTATTTCAAAAACGACAACATGGTCTTCATTTTGTTATAAACAGGAATGTAGGGTGTGGTATGAACCTGAGATTTATACAGGCTCATTCTCATAAACCAAGACCTGCTATTTCATGTGAGCCACTGTCATCTTGATTTCTTTAAAAAGGAAGGTGTAAGTAACAATGATTGTGAACATTGATTTATGGCTGGAAGAGATTCAGCAACTGACATAAGAACAACTCATCTTAGGTGTATATACTTTTCTAGCAGCAAGCAATTTTTGAACATTTTGACAGTGTTCCAAAATCTTATTTGCCTAAGGATAATACCAAGAAAAACAAAATCAGTATCTAAGTTCAGAGAGTACGCCAAGCTACAAAGTAATTGTTAGCCTTTTGAGGTAATCCGTGTCAAGAAACTGCCTGAAATACTGGAACTTTTATTGTTGTGGAGTTCAACAGTAGAGCCTGGAATGCCTAACAGAGATTCTTTCCATTCCTTTTTATATTAAAGTGGAGCAATCTTGATTTCCCCCCCTGATGTTTACATAATGATTACTGATTTTCTTCGAGGCCATTTCAATAGTCCTCTCTTAAACCATCTCCCCATCAACTCACTTTCCTCTTTCACATGCCGAGAAATACTGAAGAGGTTTTATGAGAGTTGACTCCAGATTTAGGTATGGATTTTTGTTTGCAGCTCCATAGTTCTTACCATACAGATTCCCCTGTCCCTTCCAGTTGCATTGGCCAGGGGTAGGCTCTTTTATGACTTGTGGACTTCAACTCCCAGAATTCCTGAGCCAGCCATACTGAGGGGAAAGGGTGAGGTTTCCAAGCTGAGCCATGCTGGCTCAGGAATTCTGGGAGTTGAAGTCCACAAGTCATGAAGGGACCATAGTTCCCCCATGCTGGCTCAGGAATTCTGGGAGTTGAAGTCCACAAGTCATAAAAGAGCCAAGGTTGCCTACCCCTGCATTAGGCAGTACTGGAAAGTCATTGAACCCCAAAGGAAGAAGACCAGGCCTATGCTTGCCATCACTATACAGGTAGTCCCCAACATATGATTACAATTGAGCCAAAAGTTTATATTACTGGGACACTTAAGTGAGTTTTGCCCCATTTTATGACCTTTCTTGCCATACTTTTTTAAGTGAATCATTGTAGCTGTTAAGTTAGCAGCCCAGTTGTTAAGCAAAGTCAATGGGGAAGCCAGATTCACTTGTCAGAAGGTCACAAAAGAGGATCACATGACCCCAGGACACTGCAAGCATCATAAATATGAACCAGTTGCCAAGCATCTGAATTTTGATCACATGGTCATGGGGATGCTACAATGATCATTAAGTGTGAAAAATGGTCATAAGTGACATTTTTCAGTGCCATTGAAGCTTTGAATGGTCACTAAATGAACTGTTGTAAGTTGAGTACTACTTGTACTTTTCCTTCTGTCTACTCATAGTGGTGGCAGAGCATTGGGTTGTGCCTTGTGCAGGGGATTGGTATGGGACTTTCAGATGAACCTTGTGTATGAAGTTGTGGGACATGGACATCTGTTTTGCTAAGTCTTCCATGACTGATTTTAGCCCTTGAAGGTAACCCAGGTTCAGGAAACAAAATTATATGACCTTCTGGAGCTGTATTATTAGAGAGTAGAATCACAGGATCATAGGGCTGGATTGGAGGTCTTATAGTTCAACCACCAGCCCAAGACAAGAGTCTTTATTCCATCCTAGAAAAAAAGTTGTCCAATCTTTTTTTTAAAAAAACCCTTATTAATGGAGCACCCACAATTTCAGCTGTTCCATTGACTAATTATTCTTGTTGTCAGAATTTTTTTCCTTAATTCCAGACTGAATCTCCTTCTGACAAGGTTCCATCCATTGCTTCTTATCTAACCTTCAGCAGCTTTGGAGAATAATTACATTATCTATATGTTTGGGTATAACGACATAATAGTTGATTTAGTTCTTGGCTTCCTACATTATATGAATTGTGATCTGTAAACTATGGCTTCTCACTAACTTTGGTATATGAAACTAAACATAGATTGTTTCACAAACAATTCATTGAAAGATGGCATGGCATGAGCTATGAACACAGTCAATAAGTAGAGAACTTTATGTGTAACTGGTTTTTTGACATCTCAGCTGTATGTACCCTGAAGATGACAAGCTTTAAAATAATTATTTCTTGGCTACCATAGAAATTTCTTGATAAAATACCTACCAAGAAGACTAGCTGCCCCAAATCTTTATTATTCTGTAATAAGAGAGTTGGAAGGGACTAATTTTTCTAGGGGTCAACTCTTGGTCTTCTAGTCCAGGGGTATCAAACTGCCAGCCTGCGGGCTGGATGTGTCATTCTGAAACGCACCCATCTCAGCTCCAACAATGGGAAAAAAGTCGTGATATGTCACGACATGTCATGTGACATGGCAAGTTTGACACCCCTGTTCTAGTCCAACCCCCAGCTCAAGTTTAGTAACCAATCAATTGGATTTTGATGGGCAGCTATAGAAATGGAATTAAATACTATAGGTTGCCCTGCCCCCTCATCATAAATCTAAAAAGCTGTTAAAATATAAAAAGACAAACAGATGTGTTCATTGTTACAAGATTTTGGATCAATCTGTAACTGTTGGAAGTGGCAACATGTTACGGTAGCATTGAAAACTACTACCATAATAACATACATTGTTTCTAAACCTTGCAGTTGTTTTCAGCCATTAAAGTCTGCCACAGTCCTAGAAGGTTTTAATTATCAAATATAGTACCAAAAATTACCAAATGTAATAAAAGTTGCTGTCTATAGAATTTTAATATTAAAATTTAAAAGGGATTAATTAAAAAGTGTGTGAACCAACTGCAGGCTAAGAAACTGATTGTTAACTCAATAATTTGGAAGGCCAACTTGATTTTTCTAGTATTTCAGAAACAATGTATCTGCTTTCATTTACCACTTCAATGCGATTTCCTGGTCCACTTCAGAAGTAGATGTAGATTCAAAGATTTGACTGAATCAGCTTCAAATTTACTTTCCAAACTGAAGCTTTGCAGAATTCTAATTCCCTTGCATTTATTAGGAAATATGGATGGATTGTAGGCCAAATCCAAAGGTCTATTCCAGCCAACATTGGATTTAATCCAATATTTGCATCTACTAAAAGCTTTTGGCAATATAAATTTTGGTTCATGCTTCACCTTAAGCCATAATTTAGTTTGTTTGATGTTGCCTTTATATGTTGTGCAAAGACAAGAGTAATTCTCTATGCAACTTTAGCTGCTGTGATTAGAAATATGAATAAGGTTTTCAAACTGCTGAGGTCATTGTGATCTCTTAATTATATCCAGTTGTTCCAGTTCAGACTTTGGTTAAATTTATGCATCACACTATGGCTACTTGGTAATTCATAGTTTATAATATGATTCAGCAATCAGCTTCATCTGTGAACCAATTTTTTCTTGTTCAACAGATCATGGTTCAAAACAAACTATGGCTTAGTACAACAACACTTAAGCCTTGAGGTCATGAATAAGAGCAAATAGGTTCAAACAGGGGCTAGTTAAACTAATTTCATCTAAACTTGAAATAAGGGGGTTATACTAAAATCAAACTATTACAGCCAGGGTTTGAAAAACTGGACTCAGGCATATGGCCTTCATTTTACCTTCAGGAAGAGAAAGAAAAGAGACTAATATTCATAAAGCATCAGATAATTCTTTACACTGCATCTTCGAGTAGTCTCTTCAAGCAATTTAATATATTTTAAACTATAAGCATTATACTTTGAATTATGTTTCAGACTGCATTTCCTGTAATTACTACAGTTATTAACATACTAAATATTGCTTAATACCTTTTTGCTGTATTACCTGGCTGCATAATATAATATTATTGGTTTGTTAATATAAACATTTATGCTTCACCCTTGGAGTGTGTTTGCATGACACATGGCACACAAGACCATGTAAACCCAGCACACAAAATTTAAATCATCTAAAAGACAAGTAAAAATGGAATAACAACGTGAGCAAAGAGGAAAAAATATTTTACGTAAATTTTACATTGCCTGGAAAATGAATATCTTGCTTAATTTGAAGATCTAGGAAAAGATGACTAGGGAGTCTTTTTAAAAATGAAATTAAGGTAAAACATATCAGCATTAATAAACATACCATATTTACTAATATATAGCATCACCAATACACTCTGGATTTAATGAGCTTAGGGCAAAAGTGTTTTGTAGCCATGCTTTAGAAACACAAACGTCTTCTGACATTGAGATATTGAATTAATCCATTTCCTGGCTTTGCCCAAGCTGAGCTGAACCACAAATGAAGCCAATCAATGGGGTGTGCACAAAAACCACAAAAAAAGATAATGGCTCCTAAACTAAGTTACTCATGATCAAATGGACAAGTTTTGGTAATTTTCTTAGCCAAACCTGTATTGAATTAGCTTGCTTATTCCTCTAGGATTTTTTTTATTTCCCCATCTATCCTGCTGCCCTGAGATTTCCTGGTGGTCTCCCATCCAATCAGGACCAACCCTACTCTGCTAGATAACTACCCTATATAAAACATATCAGGCAAACACCTTCCCACTATCTCTTACTTACAAGTAGTTCTCAACTTACAACCATTTGTTTAGTGGGTTGTTCAAAGTTACAACAGCACTGAAAAATCATTTTTTACACTTACAACCATTGCAGCATCCCCATGGTCACATGATTGATCAAAATTCAGGCCCTTGACAACTGGCATGTATTTATGACATTTGCACTGTGGGGGAGGGGGGGTCATGAGATCACCATCTGTAGCTTCTCCAGCGGGCTTCCAACAAGCAAAGCCAATGGTTAAGCCAGATTTCCTTAACAAGCCCACAATTCATTTAACAACCACAGTGATTCGCTTAACACAATGTGACGAAGAAAAAGTCATAAAGTGGGAACACAGCTCACTTAACAATTCAATCAATCAGAACAGAGCTGGAAGGGACCTTGGAGGTCTTCTAGCCCATCCCCCTGCTCAGGCAGGAAACCCTATACTATATCAGACAAATGGCTGTCCAGTCTCTTCTTAAAAACCTCCAGCGATGGAGCACCCACAACTTCTGGAGGCAAGTCGTTCCACTGTTTAATTGTTCTCGCTGTTAGGAAGTTTCTCCTTAATTCTAGGTTGCTTCTCTCTCTCTCTCTCTCTGATGAGTTTCCATCCACTGTTTCTTGTGCACCCGGCCTTCTGGTGCTTTGGAGCTGTTTTGCTCACAACAGTCATTTTGGGCTCGATTGTGGTCCTACGCGGGAGGGCTACGTGTACTCGAGAAACATACAATCGGAACAGCCAACTCAGACTGCGGAGTCCCCCACCCACGCGTTCCCACGAACGCATCCCTCCCGTGCAGGAAGCTGCACTGCAGCCTGCTGGACCAACGTCAGCGCGCAGCTGCCCGGAGATCCATCCAGCCGAAGGCCCCGCGGCCGAGACAGCTTAAGGCAGAGGTAGGCAACCTTGGCTCTTTTATGACTGATGGACTTCAACTCCCAGAATTCCTGAGCCAGCTATAGCTGGCTCAGGAATTCTGGGAGTTGAAGTCCATCAGTCATAAAAGAGCCAAGGTTGCCTATCCCTGGCTTCAGGAGCTCCTATGGGAAAAGTCCGAGGAGAGCCACCTGTTCGCGGCTCCCCCTCCCCCCGCCCGCAACTCAGGCCCGGGTTCCCCCTTCCCCGCCCTCCCGCAGCCCCGCCCCTAGCTCTCCTGGCCCCGCCCCCCCCTGACAAAAAGCCGGCGGGGAGGAGGAGGAGGAGGCGGGAGGAGGAGGCGCGGGGTGTCTCTCCCTCCCCGCCAATGCTCGGCTGCCTTCGGAGAGGGCGCCAAACAAAGGCTGGTCGTTCGCTCCCTCCCCCGGGCGGGCGGGCGGGCGGGGGACCCTGTTGCAGCCCTGGCCAAGTGCCGGGGACGCGGCGGCGGCGGCGGCTGGAATTAGAGATGCTGCCCGGCTGAGCGTCAGGGACTAGCGGGCCGGGCTGCGCGCGCGAGAGAGGCGCTTCTGGTGGCTGGTGGCCGTCCTCGCCCCCGCCGCCGCGACCATGGCCATCGCGCACATCGCCACCGAGTACGTCTTCTCGGACTTCTTGCTGAAGGAGCCGTCGGAGAGCAGATACAAGGGGCTGCGGCTGGAGCTGGCCCTCGACAAGCTGGTCACCTGCATCGCCGTCGGGCTGCCGCTGCTCCTCATCTCGCTCGCCTTCGCCCAGGAGATCTCCATAGGTAAACAGGCGGCAGCCCTGGGGAGCCGCCTGCCTTCATCCGGGGCTCGGGCTGGAGGGGGGAGCTGGGGGGGGGAGAGGGAGAAGAGGAGCCCCACTTCGCTGGAAGGGCCGGGCTCGGCTGGGCGCTCTCTCTCTCTCTCTCTCTCTCTCCTCCCCCCCCCCCCGGTTTTGGCGCCTTTGAGGACGGGGCGGGTCGTGAGAAGAGGCTGTCACCCGTTCGAAGGGGCGACATTCTGGTCCTTGGCTCGGAAAGGCGGCTGGTGCGGGTCCACGGGCCTGCCTCGGAGCCTGGGGCACGGGGGGGGGGCTGGAAGAGCAAAAGGAATGAATTTGGGGGGGGAGGACCCCAAAGTCAACTCTACCCCCTGTGAGCCGCTGCTTAACCCCCTTCTGAGCCTTGGTCATCCCCCCCCCCCACTCCTGGGGAGCGGGACACCCAACCTGATCTGCAGGGCTTCTTCTGCACCCTTCAGGGGACACCTGTTTCCCATTTTCCACGATTTGTCTTCTGATACTCTGCTGCTGTGTTTATTTGCTTTCGGCATTGCTTTTGGTATTATTATTACATTATTGTATTGCAGGTAGTCCTCACCTTACAACAGTCTATTCTACTCTACTCTACTCTATTCTAAAATATATCAGCAGCAGAAACACAAATGTGTGCATAACAAGATCCATAAGATCTTGTTACAACAGCACTGAAAAAAAGTGACTTGGGACTGTTTCCCAGATTTAGGATCGTTAGGACTTCTGCATGGAAAGAGAGCACCAAGGACCCCTTAGGACCATTTTTCACTTACGACCTTTGCAGCATCCCCATGATCACCATTCGGACACTTGGCTGACTCCTATTTATGAGGGTTGCACTGCGCCTGGGTCATGTGATAAGCTTTTGCAACCTTCTGACAAGCAAAGTCAATGGGGAAGCCAGATTCACTTAACAACCATGTCACTGTCTCAATAACTGTGATGATTCATTTAACAATTGGGGCAAGAAATCGTAAAAACTCACTTAACAAATGTTTCACTTAGCGTCATAAATTTTGGGCTCAGTTGTGGTTGTAAGTTAGAGGTCCCCAATCTTTTGAGCACCAGGGACCGGTTCCATGGAGAGAGGTTTTTCCGCGGACTGGAGAGTGCGTGGTTTTGTGTGCTGCCTGCATCTCGTGGATGCGGCTTTGCTTGTTTGTGTGGACCGGTTGCTGGCATGCCACGGACCGGAACCGGTCCACGGGCCGGGGGTTGGGGACCCCTGATATATATGCCTACAAAAAGCTGCTAAGATTTGGCAACCTCCCAAGAGGTCTGCCATGCTTTAAATGTTACTTTCATGTTTATTTTTATGTAATGTCAGAGAGCTGCAGCTCTGTAAAAGAAAATGGCTTAGCATCAGTGGAGTCATCTAGCTGCATAAGTCGAGGACTACCTGTATTGTCCTTATCTTCTTTACTACACCCTCTTATTGCTATTATTATTATTACTACTCTGTTGCTTTGTATGTGCACTGAGAGCTTCTGCACCAGAGACAAATTCCTTGTGCCTAATCACACTTTTACTGCAGTCCTCGACTTACAACAGTTCATTTAGTGATCGTTCAAAGTTACAACATCCGTGAAAAAAGTGACTTATGCTCATCTTTTCACACTTACAACTGTTGCAGCATCCCCATGGTCAAGTGATCAAAATTCAGACAGTTGGCATCTGACTCTTATTTTATGACGGTTGCAGTGTCTTGGGATCATGTGATCTCCTTTTGCAACCTTCTGACAAACAAAATCAATGGTTAAATCAGATTCATTCAACGACTGTGTTACTAACTTAACAAATGCAATGATTCACTTAACAACTATGGCAAGAAAGGCTGTAAAATGGGGCAAAACTCACTTAAATGTCTTGCTTAGCAACATAAATTTTGGGCTCAATTGTGGTCGTAAGTCGAGGACTACCTGTATTCTGTTGTAGGTTTTCTTTTTTTTATGTTAACCTCCCTGAATGTTATGGGTGTGAGATGGGCAGCTATATAAATTAAGTAAACAGCAATCACTTAATTGCATTTTGGTCATAGACCAGCATAGAATTAATAACAATTTTCTTTATTTAAAAAGAAGTAGAAATAAAAAAAATATATAAAAATCATGTCGATGAAGATTGTAAGGTAGAGTTGTCAGGAAGTTGAGTCATCACGGACTTATTTTTTTGCTGGTTCGAAACGTTTCACTGCTTATCCAAGTAACCTCTTCAGTCTGAGCAAATTGGTTAGGGGGACCAACCAGAATGGTTTTATATAGAATAAAAGAAGATAAAGTTAAAATTATAAACATAAAATTACAGCATTCAGGAATTAAAATGTGGGAGAATCCTATAAAATTACAATTAGCGTATAATCTAAATGCTATAAAACTCAGCATAGATAAGTATAAAAGGAGAAGTATAAAATTTATACAATACTATATAATATAAAATTATGCTACCTTATATTAAGTCTGATACTTGCTGAAACTCTGCTAGGATTTGTTGGAATTTAGTAAATAGATAAATCTCTAGAACAGAGGATGGTAGCCAAACCTTGTAGTCTTAAACAGGTTTATTAAGGCAAAAGTCCCATTATAAACAGGGAGACTTGCTTGCAGATAATGAGATCAACCAGATTACATTGGGTTAATTAATGTAAGCTAATCAAACAGAAGCTTCTCTCTCTCTGTACAAATATAAGTTGTACTAGATGTGGTTTAAGAATAATCCCCCTCCTTGGTGAACTAGTACTTGGAAAAAATAGGATTATATTGTATTTACTATGCTATTGTATTTACTAGACTACAAGTCACCTACAGTCTTTCTATTTGGCAGCCCATACATCTAAATAAATGCAAGCTATTTGATTTGCATTCAATGGCATAAAATGCATATATTCATAATATCACCTTCATTATCTATGCCAGTATTTCTCAACCTCAGCAACTTTACGATGTGTGGACTTCAACTCCCAGAATTCCCCATCCAGTCATGTTGACTGGAGAATTCTGGGAGTTGAAGTCCACACATCTTCAACCCGCCAAGGTTGAGGAACACTAATGTATGCAATGTTGGTTGTGAACCTCTACAACTCTGTGGGAAGCTACTTTCCTATGCCTTGCTTGTGAGAACAGGCAACTGGATAGATTGGAGAGGCCTTTTTGGTAGTGACTTCACTTCTGTTTTGATCCTGAAGTACTCCAGATGTCATATTGACAAATTTGCAGAGACTCTTTAAGGTTTCCTTTGAAGTTATGATTTTTCCATAAGAGATGTTTTATTAGACTGCTGATACGTTACCTGCTGTACCTGTTGGTCTTTGATAAGCAGGTTGTTTTTATTCTTACTATTACTGCCGATTCCAACTGATGTTGTAGTTTATTATTTGCTAGGAGGTGTTTTTTTCCCCCCAAAACTCCCCATCTTCTTAAAGAAATAATCTATCAAGGGCCTGTTACCTGGCTTCCAGTAGCCCTGTCTTCAGCAAGTAAACCTCACTCATGATGCATCGTATGATTATATCCAGATTTAGCCTACACTAGGTTGGATTAACTTGATCGTACTTTAAATCAGATGGTATTAGGATGCCTGGAAGCCACACTTTTTGGAGAGGCTAAGGAACAGAATTAACAAAAAAAAAGAGGCAAGTTATATGTTCCAAGCATTGGAGTGGTTGGTGGTGCTGATGGATCTCTTTGTAGATGTAGTTTATATGTTGCAAATGTGATTTTTAGCCTTGAACCTGTTTTCTTTTGCAAGGGATTCATAGAGTTTAGATACATTTTGAATTCCTTCTCTCCTTCCTTCCTCCCTCCCACCCACCCATCATCCATCCATCCATGTATAGGCAGCCCACCTCATATACATGTCTCTGGGAGGCCCACAATTAAAACAGAATAAAAACAGTAAAAGACAACCAGAGTTAAAAAGCACAAAAATAATATAAAAGTAGCACCCAATAAGGCTTACAACCACTCAAGCTAGCCATGACACAAGCTTATCTATGCTATCAGAGTCCCAGGCTCAAGGGCAAAGCCAGGTTTTTAGTGTCTTTAGGTAGATGGGTGTGCACATAAATTTGTTTTAAAAAGTAATAAATAAAATGTTATGCAAAATGGCTGAGACCATGAGGGAATAAGATTTTTTTGGGTGAATGCTGAAATCAGTTTTTCTTCAACCGTATTTTTAAATTGAATAATTAAATTCAGTTAGATACCCTGAACCACATTGGGCTGGTTTAAACCAATACAGGAGTGGAAAACCTTTTGGTAAATAAGAGTTGCATTTAACACTTGTGAGTATTAAGAGCCACAAAGCAGTTGTTCTGTCTCAGCCTACGTGAGTCCTTGTTAGGCTCACAAGGAGAAACCCCTCTTCCAAGAAACAGGCAGGAATCATAAGAAAAAACCAACCCCTTTTATCCTCACAGACCTGAATCAATGTCCAAGGCAAACAAACAGTCCACAGAAACCCAATCCTCAACACAAACGGTTGCCCTTGGCAACCAGCACCTCCCAGACCTTCCCTTTTATAATTCAGTCAAGGCATGGCTTCCTAATGCCTTCTCCTTTGCCTTTGGAGCCGCCCCATTGCATTCCTTTGTCCTACTCGCTTCTCTTACCTGTGCTTTCGTGCATCCTGGATTTGTCCCAGCTGTTCTTCATCACTGTCCAACTCAGGCTCCCAGCACAGCTGTGTCTCAGCCTGAGCACGAGTAGAGGGGCCAGGGTTCTCGTCCGACTGTAAGTCTTGGAGCTCCTCAAAGCCTTCCTCTGACTCTAATGTCCCTCCAGGCCCCTTCTCCTCCTCTGAGTCTTCAGACTCAACTGCCGGATCCACTGGGTGGTGAGGAATCGCAACAGTAGTTGGGATCATATCATAAAACAATACTGGGCTGGCTATTTTTATTAATAGATCATTCTACACTGAGGCACACAGTAAACTTTTTATGAGTGTTTCGTACTTCAAAATGAAGGAATCCAGTTTTCAGTTTCACCAGTTACTGTTTGTAGAAGACATTTAAGCACTTCAGGAAAAAAACTGCATGTGGCCCTGAGGTTGCAGGTTTTTTGACCCCTTTGCTGTCATAAACCATGGTTTTATAAACCACAATGCATTGCATACTAAACTACAAGCAGCAAACCACAATGCATTTGCATAATAAGCTACAAGCAGTAGACTCCATTGTGACACAACACAATACATGAACCAACTCTAAGTCAAAATTTAAGAATTTCACAAAAGTTTTGTTATGCTTTCTGTGTAATTGTTTCAAAACTGCACCACTACAGTTGGCCCTTGACTTACAACCACAACTGGGCACCTTTAGGAAAAACACATTTATTTTTTTTACTTGTTCTTAATGGCTGCTTAAGTACCACTTTATGCTCAATTTTAAGGGTGTGCAGTGTATTTTAATTGGGCATTTATGCTATTAAGGTCGAAAGTATGCATAACTCCTGTGTGTTGAGATCCTCTGACTCAAAATTATCAGAATTGACTGAGATGAAATGATCCAGAATTTCAAGCAAGTATTTTAACTCCTCTAAAATTACATCAGGGCTCTCTTCTTTCTATTCTGTAATTATTAAAACCATAAATCACAAGTTCTTTTTGTAATATAAAAACATCTGTAAGGGGTTTCCATCTTTTTTCTAATCAAGAAGGTCAACTTGGCCATTGCTGCAAGCTCTGATATCTTCACCAACCATTCCTCCATTGTAGGCACTGACAAATCTTTCCATCTTTGTGCATACAATAATTTCACTGCTGTTATCCTATATATCCTATCTGATCCACAAGACAAATTTTAGGATTTAGAATTCTTTCATTCCAAATGCTTCGCTTTTGCCCAGATTCTAGTCAGCTGGTCTGGGGAGTCAGGAAGAAATAATAACTTGGTTATCCAAATTCAAAAATATTTGGCTGAGACCCAGAGCAATATCCTCCCTCTTGCTCTAAAAGTCATAGATATTTCAGCATCTAGGAATTCCAGCAGCTTGCTTATGATTAAGCAAGTATAAATGCACTCCAGGGGAAATTCACTGTATTTAAGTATTTCTTGCAGTGCCCTCAGGACTGTAATTTTTAAGCCAGACCATGAAGGCAGCAGGTTCCAAAAATCAAGCTTGTGTGTCATTTTGGGGACCACCTGTAATTTTAAAAGCTTCAGAGAAAAAAATGGGAACATGACTCTCTTCTATTTTAAGCTAGTCTTCTGTTTGAAAAGTAGCTTGTTTGTGTACTTCTTTTATTCAGTTCTTTGCAAACCTCTAACTAATGATTTAAACTCAGAACTTAATTTAATGTAATATGATTTTTAGGGACATTCTAAATATTTTGGTTTAAAGTTAAGTCACTCCTAGTGACTTCATGTCAACATCCTTGTAGTTTTCTGGGCAATAATATAGAATTGGTTTGACTTCTATGAGGTTGTCTTCTGTCTGGGATTATCTATATCTTACCTATACTTCTAAGATTCCTTCATAGTTTCCAATCTTTCTACTAAATAGATCGGATTCCATTTTATTTTTTCCAAGATCAACCAAAGTTTGTCTTCTGGCGTAACATATTTGCACATTAGATTTCTGATCGAAAACAATCATTTCACTCTTTAAAAGATTTCATATTCATCTTATAGAACAAAGTTTCAGCAGTTCCATGTTTATAAAACAGCAACGTGAACAAGAGAGACTTATAATGAAAGAAAAGTAGCCTGATATTTCATTGATGGCTAAGAGTGGCTAGGAACTACAGAAGACTGCAATTTGTTGAAATAATTAGAAAAGCAAAAGAGAAAGACCCAAAGGTGCTTTTTCAAAAGTCAACTGGACTTCCTTTGTTTTTCCTTGAAGATCTTTCACTTCTCATCCAAGAAGCTTCTTCAGTTCTGACTGAAGAACTGAAGAAGCTTCTTGGATGAGAAGCAAAACGTCTTCAAAGAAAAACAAAGAAAGTCCAGTTGCCTTTTGAAAAAGCACCTTTGGAATAACCATAGTCTGGATGATTGAGAATCTCCATAGATAAAAGGGAAAGACACACACACACACACAGTATATATACATATGTGTGTGTAAAGGTTTTATGACTGTTGTTTTATTTTAATTTTGCACAAAGCAAGCATCCATCTGAAGTTCAGTTCTTAATATATACATTTCAGCTTGTAATGTTGCCTAATTCAGGTTATCCTGGATTTACAGCCATTAGTTTGGCAACTATTTGAAGCCAGAGTATGCACTGCAAAAAGCAATTTACAAATGGTCCTTGCAGTTATGACGATTGCAGCATCCCCACGGGTCACGTGATCAAAATTTAGGCACTTGGCAACCAGCAGGGGTACCGATGACAGTTGCAGCCTACTGAGGGTCACCTGGCTGCCATTTGCGACCCAGCCGGCCAGCTTCCATCTACCAGCAGAGTCAATGGGGGAATCAGGTTCGCGTAACCACCACGTCATTTACTTAAGAACTGCAGTGACTGGTTGAACAACGATTGCAAAAAAAAGATTGTAAAATTGGCCACGACTCATTTAACATGCTTAACCATGAAAAGTTTGGTCTCAATGGTGATTGTAAGTCAAGGACTACTTGCATATCATTTGCAAACTATTAACCTTAATGTATAGACCTTTGCATGTAATTTCCATGAATGTATATATTTGACTAACTTACTTATCTACTCTTTGGGTTCCAGGCTGAAAACAAACCATTTTATGGGTTAGGCAATGGATGTTCCAGTGGTTATGTCTCCACAGCTGAAAACTCTCAGAGAACTTTTTGACTCAAGGATACACATACACACAAACACATACACACAAACACATACACACATATATCCCAAAGCATAGAAATGTGGAAAGTCCCTCCAGCCTTCCAGCATTTCTGTTGGAACATCAACAGATCTTTTTTTAACTCCACTAAGAATAGGCATTGGGACTTTCCGTGTATCGGGAATGATGAATCTGCACAGCTGATAAAGTTCGGATGTCACTAGGGAGGATTCAAATTCCAGATGTTGGGAAACCAAAAGTTAGTTCAAGTTGCTCTCCAGCTATGCAATTTCCAATAGCTGCAATCTTTTTCTTTCTTTCTTTCTTTCTTTCTTTCTTTCTTTCTTTCTTTCTTTCTTTCTTTCTTTCTTTCTTTCTTTCTTTCTTTCTTTCTTTCTTTCTTTCTTTCTTTCTTTCTTTCTTTCTTTCTTTCTTTTCTTTCTTTCTACAACGGGGACTTCCCTAAAGCTGCCTTGAACTTTATAATGGGCTACAATTAAATGACTCTATTTTTTTCTTACTTTACCTTCTCATGGTTTTGGAATTTGTTTGTTTGTTTGTTTGTTTTGGAGTTTGACATTCTGATTTTTGTTCCTCAGAGGATGCAAGGGACTGTATTATTTAGCCTCTTTGGGGAATTACTTTATTACTTTTATAGCCCATAGAGTTTTTATTTATTTATTTATTATTTGTTTATTTATTTATTATCAGTAGCCCTTGAGTTACAGCCATTCCTTTGTGAATTATGACACAACAATGGCAGCATTCCTAGGGTCACGTGATCAAAATTGGGATGCTTGGCATTTGGTTCATATTTATGGCGGCTGCAGTGTCCCAGTGTCACGTGACCACCTTTTGCGAACATTCTGACGGACAAAGTCAATGGGGGAGCCAGATTCACTTAACAGCCATATATCAACTTTAACAACTGCAGTGATTCACTTAGCAACTTTGGCAAGAAAGTTCACACAAAATGGGGCAAAACTCAACCCTCTCATTTAGCAACAGAAATTTTGGGTTCCATTCTGGCCGTAAGTTGAGGACTACCTATAGGGTTTATATCTTTAGTTTTTTGTGGCATTTATTAACATGGCTTTTTATATTTGTAGTTTATGCACTGTTGTGCACCAACCAGATTCCTTTTGGTGAGATAGGCGAGTATATAAATTTGATTAATAAATAAATACTAAGATAATGGCTGCGTTCTGACAACATACTCAAATCAATAA
Source organism: Protobothrops mucrosquamatus (assembly GCF_001527695.2). Classification (NCBI taxonomy): domain Eukaryota; kingdom Metazoa; phylum Chordata; class Lepidosauria; order Squamata; family Viperidae; genus Protobothrops; species Protobothrops mucrosquamatus. Next base: position 40,208 of record NW_015386289.1, read on the forward strand.
AGAGGAATATTTGGAGCTCAGGGTTGAAATGAGGAATCCTTGGTAGTCTCTGAGCTTGGTTGTTTTCTTGCAGACATTTCATTGCCCAAACTAGGGTGCTGAAATGCTAGCAATGATGATGATGATGATGATGATGATGATGATGATGTTACCTAGTTCAGAGACCACCAAGGACCCTCTCATACTCAAATCACAAATTGTGATACCTGAAGTGTTGACTTCAACAGATATTTATATTTTGTTTGGTCTTTGAGTTAGGTGTTCCAGGTGGGGTTGAGATCTCTTCATAGTCTGTCTTGTCATCTTGTAGGAAGTCATTCAAGTGAACATGTGTAATTGAAGAGCCACTACGGTCACTTTTTATGTCCAGCTACGGTGTTGTTGTTAGTTGCGAAGTCGTGTCCGGCCCATCACCATCCCATGGACAACATTCCTCCAGGCCTTCCTGTCCTCTACCATCTTCTGGAGGCCATTTAAGCTCACGCCTACTGCTTCAGTGACTCCATCCAGCCACCTCATTCTCTGTCGTCCTCTTCTTCTATTGCCCTCAATCTTTCCCAGCATTAGGCTCTTCTCCAGTGAGTCCTTCCTTCTCATTAGGTGGCCAAAGTACTTGAGTTTCAACTTCAGGATCTGGCCTTCTAAAGAGCAGTCGGGGTTGATCTCCTCTAGGACTGACTGGTTTGATCGCCTTGCAGTCCAGGGGACTCGCAGGAGTCTTCTCCAGCACCATAGTTCAAAGGCCTCAATTCTTTGGTGCTCAGCCTTTCTTATGGTCCAACTTTCACAGCCAAACATTGCAACTGGGAAAACCATGGCTTTGACTATACGCACTTTTGTTGGCAGGGTGATGTCTCTGCTTTCCAGCTATGGTATTGTTGAGTAATTAGTGGTGGAATATAGTCTGGATTCCCAGAAGGAAGGGGCTGCATTCCAGAGGCAAAGAGACAGCAAAGCTTGGGAAATTTGGTAGGGAGAAAGAGAATGAAAACAGCTCCTTCCTAGCGATTCCCAGAGTATATCTATAGTGAGGCAAATAATTGCTTTAGTTTGGCAAACCTTTTGTCCATAGGTGAGAAACAATAAAGGAAATTGCTCAGAGGTAACTCCACATGTCTTTCTTGGGTATTGGGGCCTGGCAGAAATGTGCAATGTGTTCCACCCATTTTTAGTGCTTATTTTCATGACATCTTTGAAATTAGTCTGTCATCAAATTTCCTCATTTCTGATTCAATCTCTGAGCAAGATCTTTATCATTCTTTCTTCCTTTGCATGTTGGGTGACTAGACGTCTGTCATATCTGTAGGTTCCACATATCATATTGTATCATAGAGGATATTAGTGTGATATACTAATTGTGATAGGTTTCACATGTCATATTGTATCATAGAAATAATAATAATAATAATAATAATAATAATAATAGATGATGATGATGATTATAATAATGTTGTTGTAGTAGTAGTAGTAGCAGTAGTAGTAGTAGTAGTAGTAGTAGTAGTAGTAGTAGTAGTAGTAGTAGAGTTGGAAAGGACCTTGGAGGTTATCTAGTCCAACCCCCTGCTTAGGCAAGAAACCCTATACCATTTCAGACAAATGGCTGTCCAGTCTCTTCTTAAAAACTTCCAGTCATGGAGCATTCATAACTTCTGGAGGCAGGTTGTATCACTGATTATTTGTTCTAACTGTCAGGAAATTTCTCCTTAGTTCTAGGTTGCTTCTCTCCTTGATTAGTTTCCATCTGTTGCTTCTTGTCCTGCCTTCAGGTGTTTTGGAGAATAGCTTGACTCCCTCTTCTTTGTGGCAGCCCCTGAGATATTGGAACACTGTTGACATGTCCCCCCCAGTCCTTCTCTTCATTAAACTACTAGACATACCCAATTCCAGCAGCAGTTTCTCATATGCTTTAGCCTCCAGTCCCCTAATCATCTTTGTTGCTCTTCTCTGTACTCTTTCTAGAGTCTCAACATCTTTTTTACATCGTAGTGACCAAAACTGGATGCAGGATTCCACGTGTGGCCTTACCAAGGCATTGTAAAGTGGTATTAACACTTCATGTGATCTTGATTCTATCCCTCTGTTAATGCAGCCTAACACTGTGTTAGCTTTTTTGGCAGCTGCAGCACATGGCTGGCTCATACTAGTGTGATATACTAATTGTGATAGGTTCCACATGTCATATTGTATCATAGAGGATATTAGTGTGATATACTGTGATATCCCATTATGCAAAATATAGCCACCATATTCACATTTCTAAGAGGCTTCTGGTTGGCCTTTGGTTGACCGTTATTGGATCATTTTTGCTCCAGTTGGTTCTGCTCAGTTAACATCTGTGGACTCTCGGAAAATCCAAATGTCTATATATGAGAAGAGGCAAGATTGGCATTAATGGGTTGTTAGTCAGTAGCTTGTTTTGGTAGATGAGCAGAGACCGGGTCCACCCATTGTATTAAACTATACAGGTAGTCCTCAACTTACAACAGGTCACTTAGTGTTGATTGACCCTGAAAAAAGCAACTATGATCTGAATTTAAAATTCTGATATCTGGCCACCTGCCCTGGGGTCAACTGTCTCATATTTACAGTTGTTTACAGCATCCTATAGTTATGTGACCACAATTTTTGCTGAAAATCAGCATTTACTTCCAGTCTCTGGCCCAAAACACTCCATAATGAACAATGGGCTCCCTTAACAACCCCTGTAAAATCACATGATATGCTTTATGACTGTCACAACTTACAATCAAAATCGCATGCTCAATTATGATCATGAGTTGAAGACTATATCTATTACCTTGTATTTGGTGTAATACAGATAATCTTCGACTTACAACAGTTCGTTTAGCAACCGTTCAAAGTTACAACAGCATTGAAAAATGTGACTTATGACCGTTTTTCATATTTAAGATTTTTGCAGCATCCCTACAATCATAAGATCAAAATTCAGATGCTTGATGACAACTGGTTCATATTTATGATGATTGCCGTATCCCAGGGTCATGTGATCCCCTTTTGCGAACTATTGACAAGCCAAGTCAATGGGGAAGCCAGATTCACTTAACAACCAGCTTATTAACTTGTCAACTGCAGTGATTCACTTAACAAGAAAAGCCGTAAAATGGGACAAAACTCACTCAACAAACGTCTCACTTAAAACAGAAATTTTGGACTCAATTGTGGTCATACGTTGAGGGCTACTTGTATTATGTGTGAACAGGGTGACCAACTATATTATGCGAGGAGACCACTGTTTCTGTGGCAGACTCCTTTTACGTTTCTTTATTCTGTGATGGTTGCTTGGCAGGGCTGGTGCTACCATTTAGCAAAAGGAACAGATGCCCATAGGCGACATCAAGAGATCTGAGGTGAAAACTGTGTGTCATAATGCTTATGCGCACTGTTTAAGATAAACTATTGCCTTTCGTGTGTGGTGAGGATATGATCCCACTGGACATTCAGAAGGAAGATTCAATAACCAGTTCAGTAAGACTGTACGACTCCACCCGTGTAACTATGAGACAAACTTAAGAGCATAGTCGTGCCTCTTTCTACTATGAAATAACTGCACAAACACCTTGATGACAAAGATAATTGCCTAGAATTAACCATGACAGCATCTTCCTGCTTTGGGAACCAAGTCATCCCTCCCTTTGTGAAACTCCTATGGGGCTGGTGCGTGCTGTAGAAAAGAATAAAAAAATAATAGTTCCGGAGAAGGAAAAATATTGGTTAACTAATGTTTCCCCTTCCTTCATCTTCATAATTAATTAATACAGTAATAAGCTGAGGATGGTAATCTTATTACTGTATTAATTAATACTGTAAGCAATCTTGGACATATTTGCTCAGAAGCAAGCCATGCTAAATTCAGGAGGATTAATTGTTCAGTAAACCAGCTTATTTAAGATAAGAGCTGGTAAGAGGAAGTCAAAATCTTGGTTGTGACTAATAGTTATTGCTACAGTTATTGCTTTAAAAATAATGGACCAATTTGTTTACTTGATTGGTTCCAGTTTTCTTTTAATCAAATGCTTAGATCAAAAGTCTGCTCAATGACTGGATCAGTGCCTGGCTGGGGAATTCAGGTAGTTGAAGTCCACACTTTAAAAAGTTGACAAGGTGCAAAACAATGGACCGGATGAAGGATGTATTGTTTTCTATTGTAAAAGATGGAGAGATGGTGGTAAATCTTCTAAGGTATTAATACATCCCTCATTGTCATAAGAGACTTCATGATGCTGATTACACAGCAGTCTTTCATATAACTATGACCATTTCAGGTTACAGAGATGCTCCAGCCAAGCTTTATATTTTGCTTGGATTGCTACAGTGTCCTGTATTTGGATCTGCTCTTGAAGACCATTCAAAGACTCTCCTGGCCTTTCATAAGACCTTAAAGACACCAGTTTGCCACCAAGTGTGAGGATCTGGATGTGCAGCACAGCCCATACAGTGGTTATGTTGAATATAAATTGTCTTTTACTTGAATGTGAATTTTGGTAATTCGTTTATAGTGCCTGTATACATTTTTATGTGTTTATGATTGTATTAGGGGTTTTTAAAATATTTTTTTAAAAAATGGTTATAAATTACCCAGAGTCAGGTAGTTGGGTAGCTACATAAATCAAACTAATAAATAAATAAATACTTCAAAGGAATCAAAACAAAGTGAACAAAATATTTACAGGTATAGCCCATTTGTGAATATTGTATCAATTTTAAACTTCATTAATACTGAATTAAATTGTGCATTGTAGGCCCAATGCATGGAATTGATTCTTAATTTTCAAATAATAAATAAACAGCTTGGGTTACAAATACTTGACAGTGAATTATTATTATTTTCATATCAGTCTACCCATGCATTAAGATTTTCTGTTGCAGCCCTTCTCCTGAACAAGAGGTGTTTAGTTTAATAACACAGGAGTTTTAGCTATAAAGTGCTTTTATATGTAAGTTCACCAGCCAATTAAACAAAATCCCTTTTATTAAGGAACTGTTTCGGTTGACTTATTCTGCCCCTCATCTACGATATCACTGGTGCAGTGATAGAATTGCAGTGCAATTCTAAATTTTAAAAATGATTGTACATAACCATGTTGCAGAAGGGATAAAAAGAAGGCATACCTTCTTTTGAAATACCAGTTGAACTGACTGTAGCTACTAAGTAGTTCACACTACTACTAAAATTATATATGCATATTAAGTAGCAACTCAGACATAATCTTGAAAGCTACATGTACAAGATTGCAGTGGTGTTTTTCATACTTCATGCTTTTCCCTAATAGAGCAGGAGAGTCTCTGCGTATTTGGCATCTCATATATTTAATTCTTGGACTGATGCCTAGAATGAGAGCACAGCTTTTGTAGCACGACTCTATCACACACACACACACACTCCCCTTTTTCTCCCCTTCTCCACTCTACTGATTTTTTGGAAGAAAAGAACCACTGGGTCCATGCCATGTTGACGAGGTCCCTTTTAACCCTCTGTGGTCTCAGACAAAAAGTTACTGTTTATGGTCAACCCATGGCCAGTTTGATTATAGCATGATGGTTGTCTTTGCAATACAAGGCAACTCATGTGATTCATGAATCAGTCTTTGGAATTACATTTGCAACTGATCTTCTAAACTTTCTTTGTTTCTCACGTTAGTAATATGTAATAATCCTCCCTTAGCTGATTACAGCAATTTAAATTACAAGCTGTGATCCTCTGGTTTTGATCTTTACAGTATTAAATGGAAGTTCTCTCGTACCTAAACAAATCTACATATATGGATGCAGCCAACACTAATAAACGCAGAAATAGTATATACTTGAGTAGAGCCGCCTCTGTGAAATAACAGAATACAGAACAACAAAGTTGGAAGGGACCTTGGAGGTCTTCTAGTCCAACTCCCTGCTCAAGCAGGAGACATTATACCATTTCAGACAAATGGCTGTCCAGTCTCTTCTTAAAAACCTCCAGTGATAGAGCTCAACCAAAGATGGGCAATATAAAAGCTTAATAAAATTACAATGGCTAATGTTGACTTCAGGCAGTCAGTGGGAAAAAAGCAAAATTATGGAAACATGTCAGGAAAAAAACATTGCTGAGGAATATTTGTGCCCAGGTTAGAGGGCAAGGGGAGAAAGGCCCATTGAAGGCAAATGCTTTCTTAAATCTCTGCTATATAAATGAAAAGTGATGATATAAAAAGGGAAAGTCCCTTTTGCAAAGGAGTCAGGACAATGATATAATTTCTAAAAAAAGAAATCTGGAGAAGAGGGGAAAATAAGCTTTTCCATCTATTCCGTCAGCCATCTTGTCTCAGTACTGTACTGGTTTATGTTCTGTTTCATCAGCCATCTTGTACTCGGTTCAATACTGGTTTATGTACCGTAGAAGGAGGAATTGTACAGAAAAATAACACTCTTGACAATTATTTAACCTTTTAAAAATATGTAACAGTTTCCCTATCTCCAGTTTTCTTAGATTACAATTTCCATAATTCCCAGTGATTTGCATCTTTGAACAGTAGGAAAAATATAATGTGATTTAAGTAATGCAGCTGTGATGCTGGTTCCTTGTGGTATCTTATCGTCAGCTTAGGAGGGAAGTTCAAGGATCTGGAGAGGACATAGGGAATGGCCTTGAATGGACAGGTAGAAGAGTGGCTACCAAACCAGTGGTCAGATAAGCGAGGCTTGAGCCCAGCCAAGAAAACAATGTGAGAAAACATCTCAGAGGAGTCCCTCCTTAGTTTACATGAAGGTAAACTGAGGAACGGGGAAGCGCATTCAAGCATGCAAGATAGTTTCATAGTTTTTACAATCAAAATAGTCCTGACTTACGTGACATTAGTTTCTCTGATTCACCTTGTTGGGCTCACAGAATCTGCATTGTTTTCTTCTTAGTTCTCCTTCAGTTTATTTATTTACACATGTACAAGTAATCCCTTGATTTATGACCTTAATGGAGCTTATTCACCATGGTCGTAGGTTGTGACGGTCATCATGCAGCCATCCCAATTTTACAACCTTCTTTGTGGCAGTCATTAATCAAATATCACTGTCATTAAGCGAACCATTGTTTGGTAAACCATAATTTACCAAAAACTGGAAGTAAATGCTGGTTTCTAGCAAAATAATAAATTATCATCATGTGACTGCAGAACACTGCAAGTAATCATAAGTCTGGGATGGTTGCCAAGTACCCAAAACGCAGCCCAGTGACCGTGAGGGTCAGGGTCTGCTGGAACTTTAGAACCTGGTCATAAGTGCCTTTTATGGGGGGGGTGTCTGTTATGTATTGAATATATATAAAGTTGTGTTAATCCCTGCTAAAGTGAAACTAACTTAACTCTAACTGCTTGTGAAGCTAAAATGAAACTAACCTTTAGATCAGTGGTTCTCAACCTATGGGTCGGGACCCCATTTGGGGTCGATCGACCATTTCACGGGGGTCGCCAAGCAAGGCTGTCCGCCATTTTTTTCCCCTTTTCCGGGGGGTGCCTTACCTCCCTGGAGCTGGGCCAGCTGGTGGTCGGCCTGCTCCGTCTCTGCCGCTTGCCAGCTACGCCTCGGCCGGCGCAGGGGGCGGAACCACGCAGGCGTGGCGCTCCCGGGCAGGGAAAGTCCTCGACTTAGGACCGGTTGCTTAGTCCTCGACTTAGGACCGGTTTAGTCCTCGACTTAGGACCGGTTTAGTCCCCGACTTACGACAGGTTGGGGGTTGCGGCATTAAAAAGGTTGAGAACCAATGCTTTAGATGACCCTGACTGTTAACTCCAACTGTTTTGGAGGGAAACTTTGAACATTCATATTTGGGCACATTTTTCAAGTATTGTGATTGGTTAAGGCCCTGTGGGCTCAGAGTATAAATTACAAGCAATTGCCTGAAGATCTCCAGGTCTAGTTTGAGTCAATAAATAACGTTGTAACTATGCTGGTCTGCTCCTTGCCTACTGAAGCCCACTATACAATAGTGTCTGTGATGATTTCACTAAGTAATGGGTTGTAAGTTGAGGACCACCTTTATATCTTTGGATATGCTGCCTCCTCCATGAATAATAGCATTGAATTCTCTACCTAGAATAAAAGTAGCCTACTAACTAGGTGCAAGAGAAGGCATCCTGCATTATAATATGCACATGCTGTCCCTGTGCTATATTTTATGTTTTTTCTTCAGGGAAAATGGTTCTATTTGATTCTGTTACATATATACATTATTCTAAATATTTCTTCTTTATTTTACGTGTTTTGTGACCTTCTACTTTGTTTCTTAGGTACCCAGATGAGCTGTTTTTCTCCAAGTGCATTTTCTTGGCGTCAGGCTGCGTACGTGGATTCTTACTGCTGGGCTGCAGTTCAACAGAAGCAGCTGTCTCAAAGTGAATCAGGGCATCTTCCCCTGTGGCTTCATAAGGTTTGTATAACCACCTAATTCTCTGTTTCATTTTTTTCTCTCTTTTCCTTATTTTAAACCCAATTCTGAGAAGTCTAAGGCTACAAACATGTTCTATTCTGTGCTGGCTAGGGGATTCTGAGAGTGGAAGCTATCAAGCTTGAGAAACACTGCTCTATCATATATTAATTCCCTGTGAATGCATGTTACATTTTGCCCATATCTTTGATAAAATGAACCCTTTTAACTTACAAATGAGGTGGTTCAACTTTATTTTAAACATTTTTATTTATTTTGTGGCACATATAGGCTGCTGAGTCATAACTAACTATGAGTAGTGCACAATGCTCCCTCCTTAACAAAACAGAATTTTAAAACATTTTTAAAAATGGCAATATAAGGTTCTGCCAGTACTTCCAGTTCATTCCCTTTAAAACCAGCTCACTCCCATTAAAACTGTTTTCATAACTGGAGGGATAAACGCCTCTTTCAACCACCCAGGGTTATTTGAAGGCTATATAGACTTTCTAAATGCCAATGGGGAAGGAGACATAGGATCCTTGCTAGATTTTAGAACAGAGGTGGGGAACCATCGCCCTTTTATGACTTGTGGACTTCAACTCCCAGAATTCCTGAGCCAGCATCGCTGGCTCAGGAATTCTGGAAGTTGAAGTCCACAAGTCATAAAAGGGACATTGTTCCCAATCCCTACTTTAGAACATAGAATTGTAGGGCTGGAAGGAACTTCAGTGGTCTTCTAGTTCAGCCTCCTGCTCAAGGTATGAGACTGACTGACCCAGATTGGATCCTGCAGGAAACTTTATACCAACCCAGTCAAATGGTTGTCCAGTTTATTTTTGAAAGCCTCCAGTGATGTAGCACCCACCTCTCCAGGAGGCAAGCTATTCCATTGGTTAATTGTTCTCCTTGTCAGAAAAATTCTTAGTTCTAGGCTGGATCTCTCTTTAACAAGTTTTCACCCATTACTTCAAATCCTGTCCTCTGGTTCTTTGGAGAATGAGTCAATCCCCTCTTCTCTATGACAGCCCCCCAAGTATTGGAAGACAGTTATCATATCCACCCTAATCCTTCTCTTTGTTAAACTAGGCATACCTAGTTCCTTCAACCATTTATCATATGGTTTAGCCTCCAGGCCCTTGATCATCTTTATTGCTTTTCCATGCACGCTTTCTAGAGTATCAGTGTCTGTTTTGTATCATGCTGACCAGAACTGTATGCAGCATTCCAAATATGGCCTCACTAGTGCCCTTTAAAAATGATAGCTATCATATTGAATTGTACCTAGAAGCTGACCTATTAACCAGTATAGCTCCCAAAATAGCAGTGTTATGTGGTTGCAACAAGGAGTACCCATGATTACTTAGTCATCTGCATTTTAGATGGTAATCTTTTCTGAATGCTCTTCAAAGGTAGCCCCATGTAGAATGCATTGTAGCAGTCAAACCTAGAGGTGACTAAGGCACAAATGACTGTAAACAGAGCCTCCTGATCCAGAAGAAATTGCAGCTCTTTAAATATAAATATTTAAAGCCACTTTCCTGAACCACATCCAGTCAAGATTGCTGAGGAGCGTGAAACAAAAATTCAATGCAAACTAGAAGGAGAGAAGAAGGGAGTGCTATTTAACATCAGCTTTTGCAAGATAAAGATCTAACAAAATGTAAATCAGTATTAATGCTTACCTTGAAGGATGTTTATCTAGCACATTTTCCTGATGTAGCAGCTCTGGATGAATTAGACTGCAGCTCCCACAGCTTAATGTCTTTCTTGGAAATGAATTACATACACAGGATGCCAAGTTGCACAAGTGACAAGATTCCAAGTCCCTAACAAATGTGTACTTTGTAATACATATAGTATGTAATACATACTATAAGCTTAAACCCTAAAAACTAACCACATTATATTGACTTGATATTTACCTGTAGTTCTTGACTTATGACCGGTTGCTTAACAACCATTCAAAGTTATGATGGATCTCCCAAAATCTACTTACAACCCAGTTCCAATAGCTATCACCACCCCTGCCTCACAATCATATGGCTGCATTTTGGGTGCTCAGCAGTTGACCCATATTTATGGCTGTTTGCAGCATCCCACAGTCACATGGTCACAATTTATGATGTTTTGCCCCCAAACCAGCATTTTACGTGTGTTTTTGCAAAAACACCTTATACTAATGGTTTGTTTAATGACCACGGCATTTGCTTAATGACCCTGTGCTTGCTTAATGACCACAATGATTTGTTCAATGACCACTGCAAAAAAAGATTGTAAAATGGGGTTGGTCATGTGGGTTACCTGCTTTACAATTGTCATGACTTAGGACCATAATGGGCAGACTCCCTTTCAGTCAATGACTCCCGATAGTCCCAGAAACTGCCATTGTTTACATATGGGAGTGCAAAACCCAGAATTCTTAGCCGGGATGTCTACACCAAATCATGGTCTGTGCATACATTCCCACCTGTAAGATGTCAGAACGTTTGGAGTTTCTTGTGGTATCAGTCTGATCTGCTGGTTAATGACCGCAACAACATTACTTGAATTGTATCAGTCTGAATTTGAGTCCTGATTTAAGATTCATCCTCCTGATTTTCTCCTTCAGTTTTTCCCATACATCCTTCTGCTGCTTGCCATCTTGCTGTACCTGCCGTGGCTCTTTTGGCGTTTCACTGCAGCACCTCACCTTTCTTCGGATCTGAAATTTATCTTGGAAGAACTTGACAAGGCTTACAACAGAGCCATCAAAGCTGCCAACAGTTGCCGGAATTGTGATGCCAGAGATGCAGCCAGCTCACCACCTGCCATTGAAAATATTGCACAGAGGTAAACACATCTCTTTCTACTTCTCCAGGTTTTTTTCAGACTTACCTTCTTCACCCAACGTGTTCTCTTCTGCTGCTGGAGGATAAGCTTATGTATCACCACACAGCCTGGCTAGATTTTTGCTTCAAGGATGGTGAAGTTGCTGAATAGGTCTTGGACTAGGGAAGTAACGTTTTTTTTGGAAGAAATGGATAAAATTGGATATCCTGTATCATCTAGAACAGGGCTTTTCACCCTTTTCACCCATTGTACCACTTTTAGGATATGGCAACATCCGAGTACCACCAGTCGCCTAGCAAGGTGTCAAAAACCTGATGACCAAAAAAAAAAAAAGGAAAAAAGTGATAAAGTACAAGTAGTCCTCAACTTACAACAGTTCGCTTAGTGACTGTTCGAAGTTACAATGGCACTGAAAAAAGTGCCCCCCCAAGCCACACCCGAGCAAGACACCTGCCTGCCCACCCAGCGGTGCTCTTCCTCCTGTCTGAGGTTTTCATTGTTGTGAGCATTTCTGTTGAGGATTGGCAGCGGGGGGGGGGGGTGTTTGGTTTTTATTCCCCCCGTCTGCTGGGTGGTTGCAGCAGGTTTTGGTCACTTCACATGACCCTGGGACACTGTGACCGTCATAAATATCAATCAGTTGCCAAGCATCTGAATGTAAATCACAAGACCCTGGAGATGCTGCAACATTCCAGCTGATCGGCACTTCTTCTGGGCTCAGCAGAAGTGCCAGGATCAGTGCTGCTTTCCAGCTGATTGGTGCTTCTTCAGGGCTCAGCAGAAGCACCAGGATCAGCGACAAGCTCCAGCTGGAGCCTGGCGCTGATCCTGGCACTTCCACTGAGCCCTGACAGCCCTGAAGAAGCGCCGATCAGCTGGAAAGCGGTACTGATCCTGGCATGCAGCTCCAGCCATCTCTCGCTCAGGCTTGTGCGGTGCTGCCACCGGTTCAGCTCATTCCCCTCCCCCGCTACCACTTTTCTAGGATGGTCACGTACCACCTGCCAGGTGCCAATGTACCACAGGTGGTACCCGTACCACTGGTTGAAAAGCCCTGATCTAGAATAGCGTTTGCTGGGATATTCTAGGAGTTGAAGTCCACACCTCTTAAAATGGCTAAAGTTGGGAAACACTGATCTAGAAGCTTTGTGTCTGACTCCATCATGGCTCTCTTGAGTGGCACCTCTCCTGTGTGCCACCACCTCAAAGACCACGTTGAACTGTCATAAAGATGGGAAATGAGGAGCCATCCCTTTATACCCCGTTCAGAACAGCCGGGAGAGGGTGGATCAAAGTTTTCAGTGTTGATGGTGGTTTGTTCTCCAGATTTGCTGTTTAGCTTCCAAATGTTTCGTCACCAGGCTAGGTGTCCTCCTCCTCAGTGGGACTTCATTTGAAGTGTCTTTTTTTCCAGTTCTTCTTTTATTGATTTCTTGTGGTCATGTGGTAGTTTTCAGTCTGTTTTTAAGATTGTTGGTGGACTTTTAGGGATTTCAAGGAGAAAACAAGTCCCTTGAGTTTTACGAAGGGCCTTTGTACCTGTTGTTCCCATTAGCCTCTTCTCCCAAATCAAGCAAAATTTCCTTGTGGCTTCAGGCCTTTTGGTTGCTACTTTAAACCCTATAATTGCCCCCTCCCCATGTTAAGCCTGCCCACTCTGAAGATGTCACCAGCCTTGCCACTTGTGGTCCTTAAAACAAAACAAAAACTCCACCACACTCCCTTTTTAAGGAAGTCCAACTTTTTGGCCACAACAAACTGGCCCCTCTGCCCTAGAAAGGAAGTGGACATCAGTTCATAGATTTTGGCATTCAGCATGTTATTTTAGATACAAAATAGAAAACTTAGAGCAGTGTTTCTCAACTTTGGCAAGTTTAAGTTGGGTGGACGTCAGCGTGGCTGGGTGGGAGCTGAAGTCCATCCATCTTAAGCTTGCCAAGGTTGAGAAACACCGCCTCACTGTGATTTCTGTGCATTTACCTCAGTTAATTCCCTAATGGGCAATGGTTGTTTATTGTGCATCGTATGAATATTCACGTTTAATCTTCCTTTTCAAAACACCCCTCCCTGTTCATTTGGAGGATGTCCATAGGTGAAGATAAGAAGGAGTGGTTAATGTTCTGTCACTTAATCAAATTAAACCCAAGGCAGCTTACGGCAGAATGTTAACTATTTCTGAGTAGTCCTCATTATAAGCACTCTCTTATAAAAAGTGTAAGCCATCATAATGAGTTGGAATTTCAGATGGCGCAAAACTCTGTTGGGTGTGCCAGGGCAGATTCACACAGATTAAACATATTTGTTTATCCGGAGGTTCAGTTAAACCAGGGGTAGGCAACCTTGGCTCTTTTATGACTCGTGGACTTCAACTCCCAGAATTCCTGAGCCAGCCTGGCTCAGCTTGGAAACCTCTCCCTTTCCCCTCAGCATGGCTGGCTCAGGAATTCTGGGAGTTGAAGTCCACGAGTCATAAAAGAGCCAAGGTTGCCTACCCCTGAGTTAAACTGATGTTGCTGTGTCTTTTGATTTGAAACCAGTCCTGTACTCTACAGGTAGTCCTCAACTTAGGACCGCAATTGAGTGACCACAGAGTGAATCTGGCTTCCCCGTTGATTTTGTCTGTCAGAAGGCCACATAAGGTGGTCACACAACCCTGGGAAACTGCAACCATCATAAATGCATGCCAGTTGCAAGCATCTGAATTTTGACCACGTGACCAGGGGGAAACTGTAATAGTCGGAAATGTGAAAAATGGTCATAAATCACTTTTTTCAGTGCCGATGTAATTTTGAACTAAATGAATAGTTGTAAGTCAGGGACTACCTTTGCAATAGTTCTAAAGCTTTATGAGTACAGAAGCATTCTTCTGAGCATTTTCTTTTACATTAAATTACAGATAGTCCTCAAAGTTACAACCTATCTGAAAAAGGGGAGTTATCGCCCAATTCCAAAGTTCCAAGAGTTGGGCCCACCCACAATCACAATCGCTTTTGGGGCACTCGGCAACACGAACACATTTACAGCTGTTTGTTGTATTTCAGTCACAGGATCTCTAATAATAGAGTTGGAAGGGACCTCAGAGGTAATAATAATAATAATAATAATAATAATAATAATAATAATAATAATAATAATAATAATAATATAATAATAATAATAATAATAATAATAATAATAATAAGGAGGAGGAGGAGGAGGAGGAGGGATCTTGGAGGTCATCTAGTCCAACCCCCTGCTCAGGCAGGAAACCCTATACCATTTCAGACAAATGGTTGTCCAGTCTCTTCTTAAAAACTTCCAGTGTTGGAGCATTCACCGCTTCTGGAGGCAGGTTGTTCCACTGGTTAATTGTTCTAACTGTCAGGAAGTTTCTCCTTAGTTCTAAGTTGCTTCTCTCCTTGATTAGTTTCCATCCGTTGCTTCTTGTCCTGCCTTCAGGCGCTTTGGAGAATAGCTTGACTCCCTCTTTGTGGCAGCCCCTGAGATATTGGAACACTGCTATCAGTCCAACCCCCTACACGAGCAGGAGACCATATATAATCTCAGACAAATGGTTGTCCAGACTCTTTTTGAAAGCCTTCAGTGGTGGAGCACCCACAACTTCTGAAGGCAAGTTATTCTCACTGTTAGGAAATTTCTCCTTAATTCCAGATTGCTTCTCTCCTTGGTTAGATTCCAACCATTGCTTCTTGTCTTGCCTTCTGGTGCTTTGAAAAATAGCGTGACCCCCTCATCTTTGTAGGAGCTCCTCAAATATTGGAACAGTGCTATCATGTCCCCCCCCCATTTCTTCTTTTCATTAGACTAGACAAACCCAATTCCTGTAACCGTTCTTCATCCATTTTAGCCTCCAGCCCCCTAATAATTTATTGTTGCTCTTCTCTGCACTCTTTCCAAAGTCTCAACATCTTTTTTGTATTGTGGTGTTCAAAACCATGCCATAGTGAACAGTGGGTTCACTTAACTGCCACGGCATTCATTTAACGACTGCCGTATTCGTTTTATGAGTACTGCAAAAAGGACATAAAATCAGGTTAGTCCCATGACCAACCCATTTTATAACCATTGCAGCATATAGCCATAATGGGCAAAGTTCATTACGGTCATATGTCGAGGCTTACCTATATTGTTTTAATCGTGTTTAAATTTTGGAGAATTGCCAATTATTCCCAACTTTTAATTTATTTTCAAATGTTGAAAAATCCATTGAAACAGGAGGGAGAAGAAAACTGGTACCTGGGGATGTTGAAGTATTGGGTACTAAGTAATTTCTAAAGCAAGTGAAACCCTGATATAACATTCCTGGAAATTGGCTCTTTTGTTTTCCAGTTTATGGGAGATCTCTGACAGCCACTTTAAGTACCCTATTGTGGAACAATATCTGAAGACAAAGAAGGGCTCCAAGAGCTTAATCATCAAATACATTATTTGCCGTTTGCTAACTTTGATCATTATCCTCTTTGCTTGCCTCTTCCTGGGCTATTATATCAGCCTTTCTTCCTTGACCGATGAGTTTATTTGCAACGTCAAAACTGGGATACTAAAAAATGACACGAACATTCCGGAACGGTTTCAGTGCAAAATGGTTGCCGTTGGTGTCTTCCAGCTGCTGAGTTACATCAATTTCATCGTGTACGTGCTGATCACACCGCTGGTGATCTACGCCTTCTTTGTCCCTCTCAGGCAGAGCTCGGACATCCTGCAGGTCTACGAGCTTCTGCCGACATTTGATGTTCTCAAAGTCAAAGCAAAGCACTACAACGACATGAGCCTCTACCTGCTTTTTCTCGAGGAAAATGTGAGTGAGCTGAAATCTTACAAGTGCCTCAAAGTTCTGGAGAGCCTCAAAGGCAGCGGGGAGAGGTTTGATGCCATGCAGCTCCTCAGGAACCTTGGCTCGATTAAAATGGACGCCGTGGATGCCAAACCAAACACCCCCCACAAGAATAGAAAAAAAGCTGAAGTGGAAATGTCAAATGATGCAGCAGAATTAAAAGGTAACATTATCTCCCTTTGTGTTTATTTTTTTTTCTTTGTTTAGGTAGGTCAGTGATGGCGTGCCTATGACACACATTGCTTTGGTGACACGCCAGCAATAACCAACACCTGAGGCCTAATGCTGCTGTTCAGGGTGGCTTAGATTGGGGAGAGGAGTTAGAGCAGTGGTTCTCAACCTGTGGGTCGGGACCCCATTTGGGGTCGATCGACCATTTCACAGGGGTCGCCAAGCAAGGCTGTCCGCCATTTTTTTTGTCCGCTATTTTTTTCCCCTTTTCCGGCGGGTGCCTTACCTCCCTTGGGCTGGGCCAGCTGGTGGTCGGCCTGCTCTGTCTCTGCCACTTGCCAGCTATGCCTCGGCCGGCGCAGGGGGCGGAACCACGCATGTGCGGCGCTCCCGGGCAGGGAAAGTCCTCGACTTACGACCGGTTGGGTAGTCCTCGACTTACGACCGGTTTAGTCCTCGACTTACGACCGGTTTAGTCCTTGACTTACGTCCGGTTGGGGTCGCGGCATTAAAAAGGTTGAGAACCACTGAGTTAGAGAATTGTTTCTCTTTTGCTTCTGGGGAGGGATGAGATGCCAGCAGGGCTCTTCAAACTTGGCCCTTTTATGACTTGTGGACGCTGGCTGAGGAATTCTGGGAGTTGAAGTCCACAAGTCATAAAAGGGCCAAGACCCTTGCTATAATCTATAGACTTACCTGGGTCAAATGTTTGGTATTTTAAAATATCAGCCTTGACATTGGTCTTAGTCACCTATCCTCTTTCTTTCTCAAGTCATACTTATTCCAGGATTGGTATTGCATTTCAGCCTAGACTTAATTCTCTTCAGTCATGCTTTTAGAGCTCTGAAATAAAATAAAAGCAGACTACTCTGTGCTAGTGCTTTAATTAAAAGGATATAACAAGTCTCTTTCTGACCTTCCTACAGATCTGACTGAGCCAAAATTGCCTGATGACACTGAAGAAACAAATAAAGATGGCAAAATTCGCCAGAGACTTCTAGATTCTTCTTGCTGATGGATTCAGCCTGTGCTTAATAGGTGCTGAAAGCCGCTTCTAACAGCTGAGGCATAAAGCCATATCTATTATACCACACGATTGCCTTCCCATTGAGTTTACAAGGACTGGGATACAAAGGCAAAAGATCGTTTAAAAATATTTGAGTTGTCTGTGTTTACATGTCTACAGTTTACATGAATATTATGCCTAGAGAAACACTGACGAGGTGAACTATGTCAGTTCTGTTAGGGAAGAAAGACTGAAGTAGTGAATTTGAAAGAAAAGCAGTAAAATAAAGAAAATACTTCAGATTGGTTTCATAGATGTGTAGACATCAGTTCCTTATTATCCACTATCTTCAGCCATAACAGAGTGTCCAGATTGGGTCCCCAAAAAACAAATGGACAGCAATCAACACAACAGTTGACAATATAACAGTGACATTACAAATACCCATCATGTAAGTAAGTCAAATATTGTATTTGTTGGTCTATGCCATTTGAATAAAACTATGGAAGCAGACAAGTTTCTTTACAAGTAGCTCTGTGGATAAAGTGTCTGTTACACCTCTCACTTGTGCCTGTCTGCCATGAGATTGTACAATTCAGAGACGGAAAACTGGTGACTATCTACAAGTGGATAAACACCTGTTATCCTTGTTGATCATGCTGTTGTCAGGAGCTGGAAATGGTACCTCAACAACCTTTGAAATTCCACAGTTTCTATGCAACATGAAATACAATATATTCTGATAATACCACCATTTATAGAACTATCTTAAAGTTCGTAGCTTCAGGATAATGGAACAGAATACCCCCCCCCCCACTAAAAAAATGTAAATGCTTCCTTGACTCTTGACATTGCCTGCCTGTTTTTTCTACTTCATTGCTGTACTTCACTGCTACTTCAAAATCGTCCAAATATCTATATCCCTTTTTCTAGGAAGCTGCAGTTCTAAGGAGACAGCAATGATAATTCATCATATTATTGCAGTTCAAGGACAAATCGTTAGTGGAAGAATTGCAAACTGAAAAATACTATGTTCTTTATCTCAGTCTCTGCATATCTTCTCGAACCAGGCGTAATCTTGTACTTCTGCATTTCTTCGGTACAAAATCATAGCCACCTGCACATCTGTGCAGAAATATCTACAAGAACTAAGCTTGGAATCATAAACCACATCTTGAACGTAATACAACATAAGAAGGAATACTCACAAGTATCAATTATTGGGAAAGAATCTGTCGTCAAGGCTGCCAATAACTAGAGATTTCAAAGAATTGTGAAGTTTCAAGAAAATATTCTGGAAAAAAAGAGTTACTGGTGGCTCTTCATAATCCTTTCAAATCAGTTGAATTTATAAGAATTGGATGGAAATTCTGACGATAAGATTAAAATCAGCTCTGCTAGTTGTACAGCATTCAGAAGGGTTATTAATTAAAAAATAGAAAATAATAAAGGAAAATACACAAGTGTCTTTGCATTTCCTCTCTTGTATGTAAATGGAAACTAAACAGTTTTGCATGGGGAAACAGATTTGATTCCGGTTCTTGTATATTGCTTAAAAAGTCTTAAGGCTGTAGGTGCCTAAAGAGAATCTTGGTTTACATTGGACAGGCAGTGTCAGCAATTGGCCGGATTAACGAAGATAGACTAAAGCTTCAGTTAAGTTATTTTATTTGTTCCTGCACGATGGAGTTATTTTATGTTCATTTTAGCAGAGTAGCTTTGCATGGAATACCTGCAGGATGATAGGCCACGTAGTGTTAAGATGGGAGAAAATTACTTGGGAGTAATACTGTGGTAATCATGAAATAGTGTAACTGTGTAGTATGGCTGTAATAAAATTGTTATTTAATACCAAGATGTTTCAATGCTTCATTCTGACTGGCTCAACATAGCTGCTCCTACTGAGTTGTATTGGGATTGTTTTAGAATTATTATGCATAGAAAATTTAGAAAATTCTTATCGCCAAAAAATATTTAAGGAGCTGCGATGATTAGCATTTGGCGTGACGGGGAAGGGTAGAATAAAGCGACTGTCTTTAAGAGGTTTGGGGGCTCAGTTCCCCAATCCATGCATACTTTTTAAGAGGGAGAGGCAGCTTCCTGTAAGGACATTTTCTTGGTACCCTTTCTGCCTCCTTGATAAGGTAATGAAACGTCTGCAAGAAAACAAACTCGGAGAGCACCAAGGACCCTTCATTTCAACCCTGAGCTACAAATATTCTCCTTTATTGAAATGCCTTTGTCTGAAACCATTGGCGAACCACAACTAGCAGATAATTTTAAGCCAAATTAATGAACTGACCTGAGGAAGTCTTGCTTCTGCCATGTATCTGCTCACAACCACCTGAGCACAATCTCAGTACACACAATATAATTAGATCTCACTTTGTTGCTAAAGTGAGAAGAAGTCCTAGGCCAGTGGTGGCGAACCTATGGCACGCGTGCCAGAGGTGGCACTCGGACCCCTCTCTGGGCACACGCACCGTCACCCCAGCCCCGCCTCCTCCCATGGCCCGCTCCTCACCAGCAGCCCCCCCAGAGGATAGTTGCCCCCGGGCGCAGCCCACATGAAGCAGTGCAGCCAAGGATGATAGCCGGGCAGCGGGGACAAGACTCCGCCCTTGCGCCCCGTCGTGCACAGATGCTGTAGGGCAAGGGTGGAGGGCGCTGCTGGGCTGCCTGGGTGATCTGTGGCGGTCTGTGGAAGTGGTGGTGGTCCAGTGGGCAGGACAGAGTGGGAACGGGTGGGAGGGCAGTTTTTGGGCACTCGGTCTCTAAAAGGTTCGCCATCACTGTCCTAGGCTATGTCCACCCTTCTCAGATGGTAGTGCATGACAGGGTAGAATTTCTCTATGAAATGGATCAGATAACAACTACCATTGCCATGCTGGACAATGATAAGAGATACAATAAACTTGTGCGCTATTAAAGAGATTAGAATAAAAATATGTTTCTGTCATTAATATGTTTATTGTATATAGTTACTTAATTAGATGTCTTTGAGTTGGCTTTGGCCCTAGTAGCTACAGGGTGATGGCAGACAGAGAGCTATCTTGTTGGAATAAGGTTTCCTTCAAAGAAGTTTGATTCTCAGTGATTTTATGCCTATGCCCAGATGGTTTTGATCAGAATCAGATTCAGAACAGAGCTGGAGGGGACCTTGGAGGTCTTCTAGTCCAACCCCCGTTCAAATAGGAGACCTTATACCGTTTCAGACCAATGGCTGTCTTTCCTTAAAAACCTCTAGTGATGAAACACCCACGTCTAGAGGCAAGCTGTTCCACTGGTTGTCCTCACTGTTAGGAAGTGTCTCCTTAATTCCAGGTTGCTTCTCTCCTTGATTAGTTTCCATCCATCGTTTCTTGTCTTGCCTTCTGGTGCTTTGGAAAATAAGTTGACTTCTGTGTTTTCTTGGGAAGAAATGAAGTGGTTTGCTATTGCTCTCTTCATGGATGATTCTTAACTTTCCATTGATGTCATGATAAAATCTCCTATAATATACTGTAAATCTTATAAATCTTCCTTGTTGTATTGAGAAATGGACAAAAAAATTCTCCAAGTTTACATGCAGAACGGATCAACAGGTATCAGAAATGTTAGTTTGGGGCACACCAGTTACTATGTTTCCCTGAAAGTAAGGTCTACCCCGAAAATAAGACCTAGCTTCACGTTTGGGGGTGGGCCTAATATAAGCCCTACCCCAAAAATGAACCCTAGTTTTGGGGTGAGGCACACACTTAAAAATCAACCTAGGGTGGGGTGTGTGGATCTGCCCCACAAGCTCCGCACCCACTTACCTGGCAACCAGGCCTCCTCGCAGGCCCACTTCTGCGGCCTCTTCTGCAGCCAGGCCTGCATTTCTCAGTCACAGGCCTTTCCGGAAGGCCACTGCAGCCGAGAACTGAGCTATGGATTCAATCCATAGCTCGTTTCTGCAAGACCTCTGCAGCCGAGGACTGAGCTATGGATTGAATCCATAGCTCAGTACTCGGCTGCAGAGACCTTCTGGAAAGGCCTGACCGAGAAATGCAAGCCATAATGCAGCTGCAGAATGAAGCTGCTCCTTTGGCCCCAGAAGCAGGCAGCCTGGCCGGGGCTGTCGGAGGTGAGTATAAAAGACACCCCCCGAAAATAAGACTTGTGCCTCTTTTGGAGGCAAAAAAAAGACCCAGTCTTATTTTCGGGGAGACACGGTTCACATATTGCCCAAATGTGTATGTAGCTTTGGATTGTTTTCCTTAATATAAATGAACAAGAAGGAAGTTTTTCATTCATTTATTTGAGGTCTCTTTATCTAGTTTTAGGACTTGTCTGGAGAACATATGTTTTATTTATGCAGAAATACTGAAAACTCAAAAAGGTTCACAAACTTTTAAGTACCACTTTACATATCTTGCTTCTGCATCTAGAGCAGTGGTTCTCAACCTGTGGGTCGGGACCCCATTTGGGGTCAATCGACCATTTCATGGGGGTCGCCAAGCAAGGCTGTCCGCCATTTTTTTTTGTCCACCATTTTTTTTGTCCACCATTTTTTTTCCCTTTTCCGGCGGGTGCCTTACCTCCCTTGGGCTGGGCCAGCTGGTGGTCGGCCTGCTCCGTCTCTGCCGCTTGCCAGCTACGCCTTGGCCGGCGCAGGGGGCGGAACCACGCATGTGCGGTGCTCCCGGGCAGGGAAAGTCCTCGACTTACGACCGGTTGGGTAGTCCTCGACTTACGACTGGTTTAGTCCTTGACTTACGACCGGTTTAGTCCTCGACTTACGACCGGTTGGGGTCGCGGCATTAAAAAGGTTGAGAACCACTGATCTAGAGCAACTTCAGAGTAGAAACATTTAGAAAAAAATATGTAGTCTTTTAAAATTGATACAGTACTGTAGATGTACTTTACATAAAACTAATATCACCGAATTAAATTCTCAAGAGTTAAGGGCAGCAAGAGAAAAAAACAGTTTTGGAAACGCAGGGAAATTTTAGATCAGAACATTAAAATTAGCCTACAGGGAAATGTGGGATGGGAAATCAGAAAAGGTACCACAAAGCAATTTATTTATGAGGGGCCCTTGGTGCTCTCTGAGCTTAAATGTTTTTTTTTACAGATTTTTCATTACCAAACTAGGTAACATCATTACCTAGTTTGGTAATAAAACGACTGCAAGAAAAAAAGCAAACTCAGAAAGCACCAGGGACCCCTCATTTCAACCCTGAGCTACAAATATTTTCCTCTATCTATGACCGCACTCTCACTATTCTTTTTTCTTAATACAACATAAATGACCTCTATTGGTTCGTCCAGTAAATACAGTACAAATCAACATTTCTAAATATTTAAAAGAAATAAGAACAAACATGTCAGAAACCTTTATTCCATATCACACATTTCACATCCCTTGTACAATTTTCCGGGGTTTATAGAATAAATTTAAAATATAGTAATCAACAGTGGACTTTCCATGGTAAAATATATTGCATTGCACAGTATTTCCAAGGCCAACATGGTTTTAAAGCTTCATCCCATACTAAAACCCTAAACTAAAATTCAGTACTGAGGTTACCTTAAAGGACATATTTTCCAACTGATTTTTGTTTTTTGAAATCACTGAGATAAGCAGATGCAAGTTGGGCAAAGTTAAACTGAGGAAAAAACATTTATCTCTGCTTGAAAGTTTCTCACAATTTTTACTTTCTGAGCATATCAAATGAAATTATTGCCAAGTTTACTACCCTGGGCCCTGAATCATACCAGCTCAGTTTCAACTTATTAAACTATAACTAGCTCCCTTTGAAAACCCCAGAAATGATTATATGCACCCCATTATGAGTTACTTTAAAACATATATGTATGTATGTATGTATGTATGTATGTATGTATGTATGTATATGTTTTAAAGTAACTCTTCATAATGGGGTGCATATAATCATTTCTGAGATTTTCAGAGGAAGCTATATATATATGAAATCCTCCTCACTATAGATTATTGTCAAAAGGATTCATGTTTTATATCTAAGCATCCAAAAGACCTCTCTCTTTAAAAACAAAACAAAACTGTAACGCATCCATGTCAATCAATCAAGCTGCATATAATTCCATCGAATCACTGATTTGCATAATCAGTTTTGATTCTGGGTATTGCCTCTTTTATGAAAGTTGGAAACTTGTAAAACACGGAATGCAGGAATGGAGTTCGTTCTCTCACCCAACCAATTCTAATTTATTCCTTTGTAAAATGAAAAAAAAATCACGGGAGATAAAAGAGCCCTCTGAAAGAAATGCTGTGACACATTTCCTTTGCCTTTAAGTTTGGATACAAAAACTGCTACCTCCATTCAGGTCTGATGTTGCTCTGAGTAGGGAAGTGACTGGAGTTTGGTGACTCCTTGTTCGGAGAAATGAGGGACCGTTTTTCCTGAATTCTCTTTTCTCCCACACAGCTCCAGAATTTTCCTAACTTCACACTCCTGGACAGATTGTAAGAGTCACAAGGTAAGAAGACCTCAGTGAAAACTGCCACCCCTAAGGGGGAATATTCCTTTTTACACATTTCCCCTCAAGTGAACTCTGAATCCTACGATTTAGCAGGATATTTGTGCACGTCTGATGGCACTGCAGATTCAGAATAAGTCTTCTTCAAGGAAGCCATCAGTTTCTAGACAATACAGTAAAATTATGGAGAACAAGGTGCCAACATCTCAGGTCTCCTTTGCAGAATTTGGAGAAGTCATTTTTGCACTTTCCTTCCATGCTTTGGATGCGGAGGTTATCATCTTTTTTTTCTCGAAGTGGAAACAAATAATTCATCCTGTAAATTAATGACAGGTATTTCATTGAGACGTTATATGGTTAAGGAGAATAATCCCCTTTGGATAGGTCAGCTTTATCGGTGTATGACAATTCATAGTGGGATCCAGATATTTAAAAAAAAAAAATGTTTTGAATTTGGATTCTTCACTGATTTTGTTCCCGATCTTATCTTCTTCTCTCCCTATGGAATACAACACCAGCAATAGCACTTAGACTTATATACCGCTTCATAGTGCTTTAAAGCCCTCTCTAAGCAGTTTACAGTGCCAGCATATTGCCCCCAACAATCTGAGTCCTCATTTTACCGACCTTGAAAGCATGGAAGGCTGAGTCAACCTGGAGCCTCATCAGGATCGAACTCCAGGCTGTGGGCAGAGTTAGACTGCAATACTGCATTCTAATTGCTGGGCCACCACTATCCCACTATTCCTGGCAACAATAGCCAACATTCAAAGTTTCCTCCTGCTTTTAGAGATTGCTAACTTTCTAATTTTCTGGCAAAATAAATCATCTATTATGATTCTCTTCAATTATGTCCAATTCTAACAAATTGCCTGGACAATCCCTGCAGTTTTCTTGATGGGTTCTTCAGAAGTGGTTTGCCAATGCCTCCTTCCTAGGGCTGAGAGAAAGTCACCAGCATAAGGTCATCCAGCTAGCAGGCTGGCTAGGGAATTCTGGGAGTTGAAGTCCAGACATCTTAAAATCGCTAAGGTTGAGAAACACTGATTTAGGTATAGGTAGGTAGGTAGGTAGATAGATAGATAAATAGATAAACATTTTATATATATCAAGAGAAAAGATGGATAGATGGATCTATCTATCTACCTATCTATCTATCTATAAAGAGAGAGAGATAGCAGTGACCTATCTGATGCCCAGCAGTGTGAGAGACAAGTTCTCCCAGGACTTATTTCATGGCATTTATGTCTGCATTGTTCTTTGAATTTACAGCAGGCAAAGCCTTTTACAGAACAGAGGATTTAAGATTTCAATGAAATAACTGAATTCAGTGCTGATAACAAAGCTCATACATTACTACCAACATATATGAGAGAGAGAGAGAGAGAAAGAGAGAGAGAGAGAGAGATGATAGATAGATAGACAGACAGACAGACAGACAGACAGACAGACAGACAGACAGATAACCTTTATTGTCATTTTTTACTGTGGGCACAATGGCACACATTAAAAATTAAATTTAGTTGCTTGCTCTCAAAGTGTATACACATAACACACATTTAAACATATTATATACAACATATGCAAATAAATATGTAAATAACTGCTTCTCTGTATATATAGTTATCTGTGGCTCTTGCTGCTTCAAAGAATCTGTGCCTTAATGAACAGAGTAAAACAGCATGATAAGGTTGGAAATACTAAGAGACAAAAAAGAATTTACACAACTCTAAGGTTTAATGAGGCTGATGATGAGGTTAGCCCTAGCTTTTATTACAGAGTTTCTTGTTAGGATACTTGTTAGGAGTAAGGAATTGTGAAGAGATGTAAAAAGCACTAAATATCGCTCAAACATTTTGCATATGGATTGAAGGAAGTACGATGGAAAAAAAGATTTTATACCTCATCTGATTCAAAGGAAACACCTTTTGACGTTTGGCTCTGAGAATTCCTCTGGCTTTGCGTTGAGGTGGTTGGTAATCTAAGTATTATAAGAAGGAGACAATTATCACTCTCAATGAAATCATGATACCAGAATTCAATTATAAACTATTCAAGTTTCTAATTTGTTTCTAGCAGTTTTCAAATATTGGCTCTTATCTCTAAACTCTAAATAACAAACTCTAGATCAGACATGTCAAACTCGCAACATCACGTGACGCCGCGCAACGTATCGGGATGGTTTTGCCATTGCCGGCAATGGGGTGGGCACAGCTTCTGCATGATGCATCCAGCCCGCGGGCCGGCAGTTTGACACCCCTGCTCTAGGTCAACGGTTCTACCAACCTTTGATTTGTAGAGGAAGTGGTAAAAGACACCTCCATATCAGAATCATCGTCTTCAATCACCTGCAAGAGACAGAGCAAAGGCCCAGAAAGCTGCACTTTTAATACAGCTTAATACACTTTCAATACAAGTTGAGCTAGTTTCCAACATACAACCACAATGGAGTTCAAAATTTCTATTGCTAAGTGAGACATTAGTTAAGTGAGTTTTGCCTCTTTTACAACTTTTCTTCCATAGTTAAATGCACTGCAGTTATTAAATTAGTAGCACAGTTGTTAAGTGAACCTGGACTCCCCATTGACTTTGCTTGACAGAAGGTCGCAGAAGGTGATCACGTGATCACGGGACACTGCAATTGCCATAAATATGAATCAGTTGCTAGGCGTCCCAATTTTGATCATGGGACCATGAAGATGCTGCAATGGTCGTGTGAAAAACGGTCGTAATTGCCTTTTTCAGTGCTGTTGTAACTTCAAATAGTCACCAAAGGAATTGTTGTAAGTTGAGGACTATCTGTATATGCACAAGAAAACATCCCTTGTGTTCTTTTTTATTGGTGACTGATTCTGTCCCTATTTTCTTTTACCGGTTTATGTTGTGTTTGTAGCTGAGTTACTTTCTGTTGGGAAAGTGGCACCTGACTTTTTTTTGGGGGGGGGGGGGAAACCCCTCTGCTGGGGTACTGGGCTCAAGGCTCTGACCAGTTGATTTCCCATAAGCCTTTGAAAATCTGACTCTCCCATTCACCCCTCTGACCTCAGCACTGGGCCAGGAAATTGGATGAGCCTCTCCTATAATAGCTTGAAAATGTTTGTCTCAGCTTTCTTGTACTTTTCATTCTATTTTACGCTTTTACTCCTATTTGTGATTTGGACAGCTGTGTAAATTACTTAAATCAGTGGTTCTCAACCTGTGGGTCGGGACCCCATTTGGGGTCGATCGACCATTTCACGGGGGTCGCCAAGCAAGGCTGTCCGCCATTTTTTTTGTCCGCCATTTTTTCCCCCTTTTCCGGCGGGTGCCTTACATCCCTTGGGCTGGGCCAGCTGGTGGTCGGCCTGCTCCGTCTCTGCCGCTTGCCAGCTACGCCTCGGCCGGCGCAGGGGGCGGAACCATGCATGCACAGCGCTCCCGGGCAGGGAAAGTCCTCGACTTATGACCGGTTGGGTAGTCCTCAACTTACAACCGGTTTAGTCCTCGACTTACGACCGGTTTAGTCCTCGACTTACGACCGGTTTAGTCCTCGACTTACGACCGGTTGGGGTCGCGGCATTAAAAAGGTTGAGAACCACTGACTTAAATAAACAAAATGATGCCATGTTTTGAACACATTGGCCCTCTCTTGTATCCCAAACCTGGTTACTCAATCCAAAAATCAACCACGTGAGCCTTACCCTTTTCCGTAATAAAACACTTGCCCGCTTTGCAAATGAAGGATGCTCCTTCAGTAGAGTCACTTAAAGACACCCCAAAAGCCTCAACATTCCCAGGCCCTTCCAGGGAAACAGGCAACTAAGCAGATGGCCCAAACAAACGCCACACCTCAAGGCTTCGCAGAAGATTGTCCCTATCTGCTACATAGCAAATCAGCTTTCCTCAACGGATGTCCTTCACAAGCACTGGGAAGACAATTTGTAATATTCCCCAACCCACCTGGAAAAAGCTGCATTACACTCCCAGAAAAAGGGGAAATTGCTGGATTTTATCATGAAATAACTACCAACCTCTGAGTAATTCCTGACAGGCGTGTTTCGGGAGGGCTGCTGTCTGGACGACTTAAATGCTAGAAAACATCAGAGTACAAATGTATAGCAATGATGGTAAATTTATGACACTTTGAAATAAACTACTGTTGGCACAAAGCACGAGAGAATTAAAAAAAATCTGCAAGACCTACGTTATGACAGACGTTTATATCCATTTTAAAGATGTATATAAATGACAACGGTTGGTTTGCTTACTGTGCTTAGCTGTGTTTCATTTAAGAACAATTTACTGAATATATCAAAATCTTTTGGGTTGACATAGCAAACCCTGACTGCTCTTCAGAAGGCCAGATCCTGAAGTTCAAACTCAAGTATTTTGGCCACCTAATGAGAAGGAAGGACTCACTGGAGAAGAGCCTGATGCTGGGAAAGATAGAGGGCAATAGAAGAAGGGGACGACAGAGAATGAGGTGGCTGGATGGAGTCACTGAAGCAGTAGGCGTGAGCTTAAATGGACTCCAGAAGATGGTAGAGGACAGGAAGGCCTGGAGGAACGTTGTCCATGGGGTCGCGATGGGTCGGACACGACTTTGCAACTAACAACAAGCAAACCAAACAAATTTAATGTCTGTCTACTGTGCTATGTGAACTACTGTGTTGTATGAACCAAGGAAGTCACTTGCCAAATACAGTAAAAGCTCATAAGATAACCTACCATCCAAAATCGACATATTTTTCGTAGGAGTGAGAGGCTTATACGTTCTGCTGCTGCCTGTCTGGTCACGGGCAGCACTTCCTGTAAACAATACAATAGAGAGTCAGATGTTTACATTTTCTCACTTCTTTTTACCAAGCCTTACTAAGCCTTTAGGATGGTGCCCCCAAACTGGCTTATGCAGACTGCAATGTCCTTTAAGGAACTAACACAGGACTGGCAACATGGCATCTGCAGACACTTAGCACAATGTATCTGGTTAGACCAGGGGTAGGCAACCTTGGCTCTTTTATGACTCGTAGACTTCAACTCCCAGAATTCCTGAGCCAGCATGGCTCAGCTTGGAAACCTCTCCATTTCTCCTCAGCATGGCTGGCTCAGGAATTCTGGGAGTTGAAGTCCACGAGTGATAAAAGAGCCAAGGTTGCCTACCCCTGGGTTAGACAATATTACAGATAGTTCTTGACTCACAACAGCTCATTTAGTGACCGTTCGAACTTATGACGACACTGAAAAAAGCGACTTTTTCACACTTATAATTGTTGCAGCACTCCCTTGGTCACGTGATCAAAATTCAGACACTTGGCAACTGACTCCTATTTATGATGGTTGCAGTGTCTCGGGGTTTTGTGCACACCTTTTGCAACCTTCTGACAAGCAAAGTCAATGGGAAGTCAGATTCACTTAACAATCGTATTACTAATTCCACCACTGCAGTCATTCACTTAACACTGCAGTGATTAAATTAGTAACACGGTCGTTACTATCAGAAGGTTGCAAAAAGTGATCACATGATCCCAAGACACTACAACCGTCACAAATACGAACCAGCTGCAAAGCATTGGAATTTTGATCACATGACCATGGGGGTGCTACAACGGTCGTAAGTGTGCAAAACACTCATAAGTCACTCTTTTCAGTGGTGTGGTAACTTCAAATGGTCACTAAATGAACTGTTGTAAAGTTGAGGAGTACCTGTAAGCCAACAATCAACCACAGCAGCTTTATAGAAACTGCAACAAGATGGGAAAAAAACTAGCCACCTCTTCCTCGCCGAGATGACCCCCTGGCTGAGACGTTCTGTCCTCTGCCTCTCGCCCGACCTCTCTGTCTACCCCGGCTGGGAGCTAAAGAGTCGTCCGATTCATCATTGAATCTTTGGTTAGAGGTGGCCACATCCATGAGGTCGTCATCACTCATCACCGAAGCACGATTGGTCTCTTGAGATCTGGCTTTGGCCCTGTTGATAGCCTGGGAGAAAGAGAGGGAAGCAGGGAAAGAAAAGAATTCCACTCAGATATGAAAGCATTTCTCCATGCATGGAGTGGAAATTATCAAAGGGGTGGAAAAAATGTTTACTGCTGAATCAATGAATGGTCTTAAAACTGAAAGGGGGAAAACAGGAGAGCAAAACAGCAGGTAAAGTTTGATTTGAAACAAAAGGAATTGTGTGGTCTACATTTCTTTAGAGAGAGAAGTGAAGCACACCGTGAGGTAAATATGAGTCTCGTCTGATTCGTTCTTGGATTTCGGCCTACCTCACGGACTTCTTCGTCCTCTTCCACCGTGTTCTTTTTTCTCGATTCTCTGAAGCGCTGAACCTGCATTGAAATGGAAGAGTCACCGAATATATTCAGATGAAATAAGAATTCATGCTTAATGCAAATTTGTTTCCTTCCTGAAGGGGGAAAAAAGGCTAGCTGAAATTCAAGTACAACTAATCCTCAACTTACAACCATTAGTTTAGTGACTGTTCAAAGTTACAACAACACTGAAAAAAGTGACTTATGACTGTTTTTCACACATACAACTATTGCAGCATCTCCATGGTCATGTGATCAAAACCCAGACACTTGGCAACTGGCATATATTT
The DNA here is from genome assembly GCF_001527695.2 of Protobothrops mucrosquamatus. Taxonomy (NCBI): domain Eukaryota; kingdom Metazoa; phylum Chordata; class Lepidosauria; order Squamata; family Viperidae; genus Protobothrops; species Protobothrops mucrosquamatus. The sequence continues at coordinate 70,521 of NW_015386289.1, forward strand.
ATGACGGTTGCAGTGTCCCGGGGTCATGGGATCACCTTTTGTGACCTTCTCACCAGCAGTCAATGGGGAAGCCAGATTCACTTGACAATTGTGTCACCAACTTAACAACTGCAGTGGTTCCCTTAATAACTTTGGCAAGAAAGCTCGTAAGATGGGGAAAAATTCACTTAACAACCTATTTGCTTAGCAATGGAAATTTTGGACTCAAAATTGTGGTCATAAATCAAGGACTACCTGGATATTCTGGTACATTAAACAAGGATTTGACCATCTGAAGGTGGCCAAAAAATTACTCAAGGGAAGCATCTGTTCAAATCATTCTCCTAGCCGTGATGTGACATTTGTAATAGTAATACAGATATTTTTAATATTCAATTATTGAATGTGTTCAGGAAGAATAAATCATGCCATACAAACCTCTTCGTCAATTTTGGCTTCTTCTGCATCTATACGCCGCTCCTTCAGAAATCTCTGGGTCTTTTCTAACTGGAACTTCACTAGTTCTTCAATAGCGTCCTTCTCCTCCTTGTCCACAAATTCTTGCACGGCTTCCCCCATGCCTCTCTCAGTCAGAAGAGAAAGCTGCACTTTCTTGGACACATAAACGAAGAGTCAGTTTGATTTCAACTTATATGCTAACCCAGTGGTTCTCAACCTGTGGGTCGGGACCCCATTTGGGGTCGATCGACCATTTCACGGGGGTCGCCAAGCAAGGCTATCCGCCATTTTTTCCCTCTTTTCCGGCAGGTGCCTTACCTCCCTTGGGCTGGGCCAGCTGGTGGTCGGCCTGCTCCGTCTCTGCCGCTTGCCAGCTACGCCTTGGCCGGCGCAGGGGGCGGAACCACGCATGCGCGGCGCTCCCGGGCAGGGAAAGTCCTCGACTTACGACCGGTTGGGTAGTCCTTGACTTACGACCGGTTTAGTCCTCGACTTACGACCGGTTTAGTCCTCGACTTACGACCGGTTTAGTCCTCGACTTACGACCGGTTGGGGTCGCGGCATTAAAAAGGTTGAGAACCACTGTGCTAACCAGATTTGTTGAATTATGTTTGTTGAATTGAAGAAAGCATTGGATGAACTGGAATGATGGAATGCTTTGCTGGGAGAAATTTTAATTCAGTAATAAATTTATCCCTGCACTACCTTTGAAACTCCCTTTAATCATCTACCTGACCTACAGGTAACCAACATTGTTAAGTGAGTACTGACCCATTTTACTGACTTTCTTGCTAAAGTTGTTAAGTGAATAACTGCATCTGTTAGGTTAGTACCATGGTTGTTAAGTGAATCTGGCTCCTCCCCCCTTTGATTTTGCTTGTCCGAAAGTCGCAAAAGGGGATCACATGACTCTGGGATGCAGCAACCATCATTAAATATGAGTCAGTTGCTAAACATCTGAATTTTGATCACGTGACCCTGAATTTTGATCACATGACTTATGCAACCGTCATAAGTGCGAAGAACGATCATAAATCACTTTTTTCAGTACCATTGTAACTTGGAACGGTCACTAAACAAACTGTTGTAACTTGAGGAATACCTGCAGTTTTAGCTAAGATTTAGTTATTTATTAGTAATAATAATTAATATGAATAAATGATAAAAACTAATTAATTAGTTTTAACTTTTTCTGCAGCTTAGCCACAAAAGCTTAACTTGTAACCTGGCTACAAAAAGTTACAGGTTTTGTTCTAACATAACTTTCACATCCAGATTGTTTATCTCAGCGCAATATCAAAACCACAAATTGCCCAAAGTTTAAATGGAAAATTCCAATAATGGAACTCCAATCATTCAATTAAAATCTGGTCTGATGATTATTTTTAAACCAAGTCATAAATACTAGAAAAATATGTTTACCTTTTCTGCTGTTTGGAAATATTGCTTTACTAAATCCTCCACCCGCAGGGTTGTTCCCTCAGCTGTAGGCTTGTGGACCAGTTTTCTGAAGTTAACTTCATCTTCTAAAAAAAAATAAAAAAAAATATAAGATACATTTTAATCCTTTTAAGGAAATGCTTACTATTCCAAATAATCACCATCATGAAGTTTTTTTAAAAAAACAATTACACACATACACACACACACATCTGGTAGGCATAAAGAAAATATGTAATGTTTTATTTTAAAAGTTTAGTGAATTGTAACAAAAATATAGATTTTTCATGGAAAACAGAAGTCCTATATTTTAAAAATACAGATTTTTATTTTATTTTATTTTATTTATTTATTTTATTAAATTTATACCCCGCCCTTCTCCCGGAGGACTCAGGGCGGCTTACAGCCAGTTTAAAACAATGATATAATACAATACAAAATTTAAAAAGATTAAAAATAACTATTTAAATTTGGCCGCTTCTACTAAAAATTTAATTTAAAACCCCTTTAAAATACCCCTAGGCCAGTCCTGCCTGCTGAAATAACCAGATGGAAAGATAAAATAAATAAACATTTTCAACAGTGAAACACCACCATTAAAATAACACAGGTTCCTACTGCAGATTTTCTTTTGTATTTTGTTCAGTTTTTAGTCTTATTGAATACCTGAGTTTACTTGATTGGTTAATTATTAAGAAACCTAAGTCTCAGAATGAAGTTAACTATTTGGTCAAAAATATTCATTTGTCTTAACTTTAACCCAAGATGCAAAGATAATTGTTCAAAATAATAAAGACTGAATTTTAAAAGGCCCTACTAAAAACACAAAAGATTCTAGAACAGCATTTAATATAGCTTGAGATCATGTTTTTACTTATACACATATCACCATAATAATCATTCTGTGGACCAATTCAATTTCATTTCAGGAATGCTTTTGCAATCCATTTCCTCTTCAGTAAAACCTCACTAGTGTTCATTAAAACCTTGAGTACAGAATGTTTGTCAGCTATTAATAATCTCCTTTTTTAAAAGCTGGGACATATTTCTCAATATCATCTTATTTCAGAAGCACAGGTGCTTTGAACAAGATGACATAGCAAGGCTGAAACCATCAGTGAAACAAAGACTAGCAATCTGCTAGTGCTAAAAAAAACACCCCATCGTTTCATCTTGCATGAACAGAAAAAGAATGCCTAGACGTAATTATTCTTCCTAGTACTTTATGAAAAGGAATACAATCCACGGGCTAGATCAGCTGTAATGAAAATGTACTGTAATTACGTATGTAAACACAAATTTCAAAGGAATGTTAAATACCAGGCAATGAATTAAACATTAGGTGAGATGGACAAGGCTTCTGGGCCTTACCAGGTGATTTTAGGCAAAGATAAGAGTTTATTACAAATGATTATTACAATTTATAGAAATCAAATAGGTTGGTGTATTGTGAAAAAGAAAATTATCAGAACAAACCAACGGTTTTCAGGAAGAAACACATTTAATTGCTTGGAAGTGGGAGATTTAAGAAGGACCAACATAAATATATATAAAAATAATAGATGTATAAAAATACCTGATAGCATGAAAACGACAGAAATAATGTAGTGGGGGAAGACAAATTGGTCCAGGAATAAAATCATGGAGAACAAGCGATGGACCTCAAACTTAAATTTTGAGAATATCAAAAGATGAAAGGAATAGATCCAAAGCCGTGAAAATCTATGGATCAGTAAGTGGAGAGTTACTGATCCTATAAATGAGTTTCTTATTCTCTACATTTTGAGCATGTCTTCAACATGGTTAGCATGAATAGGAAACATTACATCTTTCTGCGTGTTCAGCTTATGTGCAAGATGTTTTTTATTAAATAAATTTAATTTGATTCTGTATTCAGATCATATAGCAAGTGAGACATACTGAGTTAGCCAACGCTTGTGCTAAACAAACAGAATTATATTCTTAGATTGTTAGGACTTAAGTTCCACAGTAAACCCTCCAAATCCCTTGACTGTNCGAGGTCCCTCTCACAGTTACTACTATTGAGCAAGGTGCCACCTATGCTGTACTTGTGCATTTGGTTTTTCTTGCCTAAATGTAGAACCTTGCTTTTTTCACCATTGAATTTCATTTTGTTAGATAGTGCCCAGTGTTCAAGTCTGTCCAGATCCTTCTGTATCTTAAGCCTGTCTTCTGGAGTGTTGGCTATTCCTGCGACTCCGGGTGGCTTACCACACAATAAAAGCAATATAAAAGGATTAAAAATGTTAAAAACAATAATAGGTATTAGATAATATACTTTACATTATACTTATATTTATACAGGTAGTCCTTGAATTACCACCATTCGTTTAGTGATTGTAGTTACAACAGCACTGAAAAGGAAAATGACTTAGAACAGTTTCTCACACAATTGTTGCCATGGTCATGTGATCAAAGTTCAGATGCTTGGCAACTGGCATGTATTTATGACAGTTGCAGGGTCATGTGATCACCTTTTGCAACCTTTTGACATGGAAAGTTAACGAGGAAGCCAGACGGATTTAACAATCATGTTACAAACTTAACTGCAGTGATTTACTTAGCAACGGTGGCCAGAAAGGTCGTAAAATGGGGCAAAACTCACTTAATAACTGCCCCACTCGAAATTTGGGGTTCAATTGTGGTCGTAAGTCGAGCACTACCTGTAATTATACTTATTCTTCATCTCACTCACCCATCCCAACACACATCATTTCCCACACAAAACAGAAAAACTTCTATAGATAAACTTCTATTATTTTTCCCAGGGACAATACATACCACAACAAATTTGGAAAATTATATATTTTTTAAACATTTACCATTTTTCTCTTTTTGTTCCCGATGCCTGAAAAAATGTATGATATCTTTTGGATTAGCCACTTTATCCATGTATTTCTGGCTGAAACGAACCATACTGAATGGTTCGAAGCCTCCGCTGTAATCTACCTTCAAATCAAATCAAATAAAGAATAAAAGATGTGGGAATTTGCAATTAGGCATCTGTAAAAAAATACTTAAAAATTCATCGGCTGAATTTGATGTGCTTATCAATATTTTACTAAGGTACTAGCAAACACTTTATTATTTTAGTATAGCAAATATTTACTGAAGTATTAGTATTATAGCATATTCTAGCTACTGTTAGTAATTCACAGGAACACCATGTACTAACAGCTGGCAAAACTGAAAATATATTCAACTTTAATGTTCATGCAATCTTCAGTCAAGGAGTTTATAAAATTAGCTCCTCTAAGATCCTCAACCTCCATCTCTAAGGCATATTTTAATTAATCCCTAAGGCTACTTAATTAAGCAAAACTAAAGCCTTAATCCAGGGGTCTTCAAACTTAGCAACTTTAAGACTTGTGGACTTCGACTCCCAGAGTTGCTAAGTTTGAAGACCCTTGCCTTAATCGATACATTAGACATGTAGAATTGTTTAAAAATCAACCCATACTTGAAAAGTTACTGCCTGTTAAAGTTTGGCTAATGAAACACTAGGAAGAAAGCTTCCGATTTAAAGATCACATTCTTACTCGTAATCTTATCAGAGGCTTCTCTGGTTGTTTGGAATTTCCCAGACGGTGTCTTTCTGCGTTTTCCAGCATCATTTCAACCTTTAAGAAAGGGACATAATTTGCTAAATGCAAAATCTGCTGTACCAGGTATCAATATATGCACGATATAGATCAGGGGTCTTCAAACTTGGCTCTTTTATGACTTGTGGACTTCAACTCCCAGAATTCCTCAGCCAGACATGATGACTGAGGAATTCTGGGAGTTGAAGTCCACAAGTCATAAAAGGACAAAATTTGAACACCCCTGATATAGATTAAAGCAAGCAATCTTTAAGTTTTTTAGAATTTTTCTTCTTCTGGTACATACCTCTTTAAACTACATAAACTACATAAATGAGAAATTACAAGGCTGATTTCCAATGAAGATAATCTGTCCCAACCCACAGCAGAATTGGATTTATTGTTCTTGTAATGCTCTGAAAGCCACAGCAACATTAATATAGGCAATGTAGCCTGCTTGTATTTAACTGGAATCTATTCTTCTCACTTAGTAGCAATAGACAGTACCCCAACTATCTAGTCTATGCTCAGAGAAATGCAAAGAAGTCTTGCCAAAACATTTTAGAAGAAAATGATAGAAAACATTAGCAAGAATATGCAATCTATTGCCCCCAGTCTAAACACAATCTCAAAACCTTTTTTTGGAATTTCATGGGACCTTGACAGCAGCAATTGCCAAGAACTGGCAACAGCATTTCTACCATTTTGAAGCATAAAATATTAAAAAATGTAACATGACCCTTAATGTAAGCTTAACCTAATTTTAAAAAGGTGATTGTCTTGCATCATAAGCTCTAAGCCGAAAAAACTGTCCCCATTGTATCTATGTTTATAACAGCATGTGTTTATTTGTTTGTTTGTATGTGTTATCTGTGTAGAACAATGAGATTTGAGAAACAATGAAGAAAACTCCTTTTGTTTAATGAAGAATTTCGCTCACCTGACATTGACTTCTATCTAATACCACATCCAATCCTATAGTACGGGCAATACAATACCACTATGCATTTTTTTAAAAAAGCTTTACCTTCTCCATGCAGAAATCTTGTATTACTTGTGTGACTTTTGGGTTGTCTGGGAGAAAAAAATCCGGATAGTCAGCCAGAACAAGGTCTTCAAGGTAGAAAGGCCGTACGGTCTGGAGAGGAATCTTCTGCATCTTCATTTTTTTGTCTTTGATGTGCAACAAGCCAACGTGTCTGGGAGGCATTGAACAAAGCGATTCGAATCTTGGCAATGTGATAGAACTTCAGAATAGTCACAGAATTTGGTAGAGAGCAATGACAATAAAAATGTAAACCTAGGTGATTGGAGGAGATCAAGGTCCATGGCTAAGAACTCCCATCTATCATTATCAAAAAGTAAGGAGCGTAGTAGCTCACGAGGTTAGGATGCTGGGCTGATGATCAGCAGGCTCACGTTTGAGTCCCGGAAACTATCGCGGGACAGGGTGAGCTCCTGTCACATGCTCCAGCTCCTGCCGACCCAGCAGTTTGAAAGCGGGTGAGTAGATAGATGGATACCTTAATGGGGACATGAAGCAGCCCCAACTGGATATCTCCCAGGCAACAGGGATGTCACCATCCTTTCAACCCGGAAGCACTTCAGTGCTCCCAACCTGACTAGTAGTATCGTCAAAGTCAGCCCTAAGATTTATATAGGTGCGTAATGAAGTAACTTTCCTATCTAAATCCAGTTACATTACATCACTGCAACTGATGATTTATTGTTCAGAACTAGAATGTTAGAGTGTTTCTTACGTTTATATTCCACTTTCTTCTAAGCAGACAAAGGCAATTTCCATTTTCTCATCCCCCTTTTGACTATCCTAATAACCCTGAACCGAGAAAAAGGAATTCCCTTAAACTACCCAGGGAGCTGTATCAATTATATACAGCACATAAGAATGTAATTTGACTGGATGAAACAGAAATAAATACAAAAGAGATTTTTTTATTATTCATTTTCTCTTCCATAGTTTCTTGATTAGAGAAAAACTGTTGTTAAAATGTCCTTCTCTAATTCAGAAGACAGAGGCTTCTGCTGAACATCCCCAAATCCCTGAGTGGCCTGTTGCAAGTCAGATGTATATTGTAAGTGTAACTATACAACCACAATTGAGCCCAAGATTTCTATTGTTAAACCAAACAGTTGTTAAGTGGATTCTGCCTCATTTTACAATCTTTCTTACCACAGTTGTTAAGTAAATCACTGCAGTTGTTAAATTAGTAGCGTGGTTGTTAAGTGACTCTGATTTCCTCATTGACTTTGTCAGAAGGTCGCAAAAGGTGATCACATGAACCTGGGACACCGCAACCCTCATAAACATGAGCCAATCGCCTCCAAAGTTCGATCACGTGACTGTGGGGATGCTGCAATGTTTGTTAAGTGTGCAAAATGGTCATATATCAAGGACTACCTACAGTGTCTTTGCCTCAGATTCCATGCAATTCCTAGCATGGGGATTATTTTTAGCAGAGGAGTTTGAATTTTTATAATTTGCTAATATCATTAGTGAGAAAGGTTCTTGGGAAGTATTTCTCTTTAAATAAGTCTCTCTGGCTGTACTACTTTACCTCAGTCTAAATCAGGGGTCTTCAAACTTGGCCCTTTTATGACTTGTGGACTTCAACTCCCAGAATTCCTCAGCCAGGAATTCCTCAGGCACGCTGGCTGAGGAATTATGGGAGTTGAAGTCCACAAATCATAAAAGGGCCAAGTTTGAAGACCCCTGGTCTAAATCTATTCTTGAATGGTCAATCAGCTATGAGGCCCAAGGGAAATTTATCCTGTAAATCTGTTAACATGCAAATTTTAATACCAACAACTATACTACATTTGGGGAAACAGTATAGTAAGTAGTTAAATCCTTAAATCCAAATTTAACCTAATCATTAAATGTTACTAATTAGTCAGGGTGGCTTCAATATCTGTGAAAATGGAAAATGCTATTTGTCAATCAGATATTGCTTTCAGATTTTCTTTGGATTATCCTTTCTTATAAGCACAATAGAACCAAGAGATCCAAAAGAAAAATCAAAACGCATTACAGATTCCTCAAAAATGAAAGAGATACAGTGTTTAAAGGAAAGACTCCTATAAATTTGTACTGAATATATAATATAAATTACTGAAACACGAGATCATACTTTTTGACGGTTTCTCCTGGTGACAAAGATGTAACCACTGAACTTCCTGGCTGAGAAATATAGAAAAGTTGCTGCTCGTTTCTGATTGGAGATATTTTACATTCATGTTCGTGACCCCAAATTACAAGGTCAATGAAGTCATCTAGAAACTGTTCTGGAATATAATTTGTGGCTCCATGTTTACTCCTGTGCCAAAGAAAACAAACACAACAGCAACAAATTAAAACAGCATTTTGCAAACTATAAACCAAAGTACCCAATTTTTAAATATAACATGTTATCACAATATTAGGCCCATTCTCACTGTCCCAAATGTGATTATCAGGTATCAAAAGGTAAGAGAAATTAAAAGAAAATATTAGATTCTGATATTTACATATACAATCCCATGTAAGTTTCAAAACATTTGTAATTATGATTTTGCTGTTCTAGTTCTACAATTATTTTGCCACATTGAAAACTGTGACGTTGTCAAATTCAGTGACTTGATCAACACAAGAGACAAATCATTCCTGGGCTACAAATAAACAAAAAACTCAACAACCAAAGTGGATGACATAACTAAGAACAGGCTATCAATTCAGGATCCAGATGAGATCAACATAGACCAAAGGCATAAGATGTAACCTGGGGGCTGTATCTGTACCTGTTCTGATGAATTACAAAGAGATTAAACCATCTATCTTCATCTTCTTTCGGCCTCAACATGGTTACTTGTTTATTCACAAACATCCGATGTAGCCTTTCATCGGGAACAGATCCTAGAAGAGAAACATTACATGCAATGGGCTTTTAGTGATCTACCAAGCAGAAAATTACACAGCCGAGTAGTGAGATTCCAGTTAGTATTTAGATATCACATGAAATTATTTTGCCAACTAAAGATTAGATTGGCCCTGACCTCAGTCCTTTGCAACGCCTTAAAGACAAATTGGGCTTGGGGAACACCTTGCAGCCTTACACTTTTTCCACATGGCACTCATTGCATGAGGGGCAGTGCAGTGACTCAGCGGTTAAGACCCTGGACTTGTTGGCTGGAAAGCCGATAGCCTAGGTTTGAGACCTGAGCTCCACATGATGGGGTGAGCTCCCATCCTCGCCTAGCTGCTGCCAGCCTAGCAGTTTGAAAGCATGCAAATGCAAAAAGGTAAATAGGTACCATTTTGGTGGGAAGGTAACAATGCCCCACGACATCATGCTGGTCACATGACCGCAGAAATGTCTTTGGACAGCACTGGGTCAACGGCCTTGAAATGGAGATGAGCACCGCCCTCGATAGGCGGCAACGACTAGCGGAATAAAATCCGCAGTGTCTCCTCTACTCAGTGCATGAAAATCTAAATAAAATTTAGGAGCATGCAAAACGTATCATTTTGAATCCTTTCCAGAATGGAACTTCATCTCAGCGTTTGGAGTGGTAAATTTGAGTCTGAAACACTTCTGAATACTTAGATCAGCATGTTTCACAAAGCAGAGGCTTTGTGCTCAGAAATGAGTTCGCTCACAAAATTTTGCACTTGAAATAGTTAGAAGTATTTTCATACACCTAATCCAGTGATGGTGAACCTTTTAGAGACCAAGTGCCCAAACTGCAACCCAAAACCCACTTATTTATCGCCAGGTGCCAGGTGGGACGTGGCCCACTGGATGAGCGTGGCTGTGGTCATGGTAAACTGGGTGGGTGTGGCCAATGTGGGCATGGTCACCTCGATGTTGCTCGTGGGGAGGGACGCCTGTGGGGGCCGGGCAGGCTGGGGGAGATCCAGGGGGTCTCCGGCAGGTGGGGCGGTGGGCAGGAGGCTCGTCCTGCAAGGTGAGTCGAGGCGAGGCAGAGTGGGGGTACCATTGCCAGCGAGTGCATGGGGACCGATGGTGTGCGTCAGCAGCCACAGCCTGCCTGCTCCTCGACCAGCTCACTCTGGGGCTCAACAGCCCAGCAGTTCAGAGAAGCCGCCTTTGATCTGGAAAGATGGCCTACAACTGAGGAGGCGATGCAGTGGGTTGTGCCCGGGAAAAGGAGAGCATGCGAAGCCAGGAAGGGCGGGACGGGGGGGGGGAGGGAAACCAGCCGTGCCGGGATGCATCTGGCCACGTGGGACCTCAGGCGGCTGGTTGCCATCTCCGGGGCATGGCATGCGTGCCCACAAAGAGGTGCCATAGGTTCGCCACCACTGACCTAATCAATATTTTGTGGATCAAATCTTGGTAGTCCTACTCTTAATTCTAACCCACAAATTACAAAATAAAAATTCAATTCAATATCTTTTATTCTTTTTTCCATTTTTGGAGAACCACTCGTATACACAAAATATCGTGCCCCAATTAGAGAGGTGCAAAAATCTTACCTAATCCATAAAGAGCAATCTTTGAATTTCCTTTCTGAAGCAAAATAGGACTAATTTCTATTTTCTCTACAGATGGTGAACGTCCAAAATGATTAATAAGTCCTGCACAAGTTAAAATGTCCAAAGCACAAAGACCATCTGCCTATAGATATGGAAAATAGTAACAAAAATAGAATTTGAGACACATCAATTTTGTTAAATTCCCAACATATAAAACGTTAAAACCAGAATGGGTTACTTATCTGCGTGTGCACATAAGTAAAAACCAGTATACTTTGCATATTACAATTGCTTAAATTTCTCAGACAAATGACAAATTAATGTATTTTCCTGTATTAAATAGCCCCTAAAGCCTTTGACATCTCAAAAGTAAGGAAAACGTAAGAGTGATTGCAAGCTACATAAAGTGGCATTGCAAATACTGTAGCTTCTAATCTGCTTTACTTTCTCCAGGCTAAGAATAATCTCTGAACAATGAGACAAAAACCAGAATGTAACTAATTACTGTATTTTTCCACAAATTAACAACATTTCACAAATAAAATATACAAAAACAGTATGATAAAAGTTCAATTTTTAAAACTTGGTGATTTTTGTTGAAAACAATGAGCCAAATCAATTGTACAACGAAAGGTTGTACGCTTTTACCTAAGGAAGTTACCGTACATTCTATCCTATGCTAAAACACAAACCATGTATATTAAATGCTATTTTTATTTTGTATGCTTTCCTAATCATAATCTATTATAAACGTGACAACAACTTTAAGAAATACCTTGGTATAGGTGCACTTGGTATAGGATACAAGATAATTCTTGCTCAATTTCATTAACAGATTTTAGTACAGAATTGCTGGATTGTAATTTTTATAGTCTTGGCTGTCTTTCTAAAGTATTACTAGCATAATTAATAAAGCTACTGGTCTTCTTTCACCCTCTAACATTCTTACCCCTGTGGGATCATCATGGTTGCCATGAATACTAAAAACTGGAATAGAAATGTTGAGATTTTCATCTTGATAGTTCACCCATGGAAACCTAGACAGGACAAGGAAAAAATGCATCATTTCCAACATGCAGCTAAACTTGTATATATTTTTTAACAGAATTAAATCTTATAGGCTGAATTCAGAACTGTGAAGTTCTTGATGTTCTCTGAGTTTGGCCATCTGGTTACAGATCTTTCACTACCGAACCAGTTAACATCATCAGTGTGATGGAGTGTGGAGTTTGCTGTTTATATGTAGTGATTTGTCCTGCCACTATATTAGACAGCAAACTCCATATACATTCACACTGGTGATGTTAGCTAATGGTCTGCAAGATCAGCAATTCAATTCAATTCAATAGAAGAGTGGAATAGAATTAATTTGATAAATTATCTGTTTTGAGAAAAGGGATGAGATAGTTTTTATACATTGCCCCTTGATCTAAAAAGCTGCTCAGGAAGTTGGAGAGATCTTTTAATATATATAAAAAGAAAGGTGCAAAGCTACAAGGGAGAGAGAAATGGGAAAAAAAGGCATTTCTCCCATTTTAGCACCTTTCATGAATGCATGGGATTTTTGCTTGCAGGCCACAGATTTTTGCTTGCAGGCAGCAGAATTTCAGGGGGGGGGGAATCAAGAGCTCCATTAAGCAGACTGAACAGGAAAACACTCAGTGTAATAATAATGCAAACCACAATAAAAATGTATGTGCAGCATTGTCCAGAATTAGCATCACTCATCAAAATGAAGAATTGGATCAAACTTTTTTGAGTTATTTACAGTTCAGATAAAGCTGTGATTCAGTTACAATCAGTTATTTACAAAATAACTGAACTTAAATTTAATATAGGAATACTTACTTGCTAAAGCCAAAATTAACTGACTGGTCACTAAGAATTTCAAATTGTACAGGGCGGTCACCCATGCAATATCTTCTTAGTAGTTCTAAACATGTATATATTGTTTTCCGGGAAGGCTTGTTTTCATGAAAGAGATCTCCACCTAATAAAATGAAGTCCACCTATAAACAGATTTTTGGGGGATATATTATTATTACATATGCATTTTTTTCTCAAAATTATACATTTCTAAAAATGGTTCAACTAGACCAGGGATAGGCAACCTTGGCTCTTTTATGACTCGTGGACTTCAACTCCCAGAATTCCTGAGCCAGCATGGCTCAGCTTGGAAACCTCTCCCTTTCCTCTCAGCATGGCTGGCTCAGGAATTCTAGGAGTTGAAGTCCACGAGTCATAAAAGAGTCTACCCTGAACTAGACAGTGTTTTTGGGTTGGGGTTGTTTTTTTGTTTTGTTTTTTTGAGAATAGATGTGGCTATTTTAGAAGTTTTAGCCTCTCCAAAGTGCCTTTTGGTTTATGGATCCTAAATCCTGCATTTCCATGCTACTAAACCCCAAATGCATCCTTTTAAGGCTCAAAAATATAGAGAAAGCAAAAGAGATGACAGCCCTTTCTAGAATTTGGCAGGTTTTATTTTTAATCCTGACTGTATAAAATAAGTTACTATGTTAATTAAAGAAGTATGGTAAGGTACCTCTTATAATGAAAAAAGAAAGAACTGAAGATGAAAAAGTACACTCAGATATGTTTACGTTATAAAACTTCACTTAAAGGTGAATTTAATTGTCCCATTATCTGCAACTGATTTATGGACGGTCAATATTCCTGTATATCTTAAAACTAATTTTATTTATCTACTTATAAGATTGTTAACTGAGCCCAAAAGATTCTAGGTAGTATGCAAATACAGAATTACAACGTGCCATGGCAAATTTTTCATTACTGCCCCAGGTCTTATTGACAGTATGATAGACTCAGATTTATTTTCACAATGTCATTGGTGTAATATGCAATTAATGTCCAATTAATGTCTTAACAGTAAGAATAATTTCTAGGAAATTCAGATAGTTCTCGACTTACAACCATTCATTTAGTGGCTAGTTACAACGGCACTGAAAAAAGGGACTTATGGTCATTTTTCACACGACCGTTGCAGCATTCCCTTGGTCACATGATCAAAATTTGGGCACTTGGCAACTGGCATGTACTAATGACAGTTGCGCTATACCGTGGATTACGTGATCCCCATTTGAAACCTTCCCAGCTGGCTTCTAAAAAGCAAAGTCAATGGGGGAAGCCAGATTCGTTAATGACCACACAATTCATTTAACAGCTGCAGTGATTCGCTTAACAACTGTGGCAAAAAAGATCGTAAAATGAGGGGCAACTCACTTAACAACTGTCTTGCTTAGCAAAGGAAATTTTGGGGTCAACTGTGGTCATAAGTCAAGGTCTACCTGTATGTGACCTTTCAGTGGTAGTTTTGTAACGTAATTTCAGAGTGGCTTGCCTCGTTCTCTTGAGCAAGTTTCAATATTTCATCCAAGGTAACAAAAGTATCATTTCCACGACAAGCATCCTTCTCCAAATATCCAAGGTGAATGTCTGTAGCAACTAAAATTTTAAATGTGTCTTCTTCCTCTTCATCTCTAAAGTTAAAGAGAAACAAGCAAACAAAAAAGCAGAATAGTATGGCTGCATCATTTACTGTTTCAGCATCTAATACAATGAAGTATTCTGTAAAGTTGTAGGTTACATTCTTCAAATGCTACAGTATTCAGCATTCATTTCATGGAATTATAGAATTATAGAACAATTGGGCCTGTAGAAACTTTTCCTGCTATATTTCTACCATTAACTCAATCTCTATGATGCTTAGAAGAACCTTTAGTTATTTAAATTATTTCTTACAACATATATGCAAATCCACGAGAGCACAGGGTTTTTTTATATTATTGATTTAAATTACAAAAGTATTCTTTGCATCCCTTATATAATTTTCATTTTCAGCACTAATGAGGTGACAGTAAATTATAGGAACACCAAGATAAATGACTAAATATCTTCCCCACTGATGTGAATATTGTGGAAAATTTACCTGGAAGTGGTAGAACTCATATCTACAATCAGCCTGGGTCCAATTTATAAAAGGTCTCACAAAGCCAAATGACTAAAAAAAACAGACAGTCAAGACCTAGGAACAACCAAATAAAGAGAAGAATCTTAGGGTAATAAACTTGAAGCCAAAGTATCATAATATATTGTTTAAAATGCACTTTTCCAGTGAACAAAAAAACCCAGTTCAATCATAGAAAAATAAATGAAAAACCAAGAGTCTATATAACCAGGAAAACTCCAAGGCAATTGTGGTTTTTAGCTTTTATCACTATCACAATTTTTGGTGGTTTTTTTTTTGCAAAAAGCATTAAAGCAGGGATCCCCAACCCATAGTCCACGGACCGACATCAGTCTGCGGCATGCCAGAAACTGGTCCACACAAACAAGCAAAGCCCCATCCATAAAATGCAGGCAGCATGCAAAACCACGCCCTCTCAGGTCCACAGGAAAACCTCTCTCCACAAACCGGTCCCTGATCCCAAAAGGTTGGGGGCCTTTGCATTAAAGCTGCATGGCTGCTGCCTTTCAAGAAAATCCCAAAGGATTGAGGGATTTTATAGGAGAGTTTGAAGAAATCTTAATGTTTGTGGGTGGAATAATGAGATACCACAAAACTTTTCTGCAGAAATAAAGTAAGAAAGGACAAACTAATTTTTCTCTCTCCATCTTTTCTCATTTTACTACGAAAGAATGGAGGCGGTCATTCTCCTTTACCTACAATAGGATTTTGTTGAAGGAAATAATAATGTCCTTTCATTTTTTATAAAAGAGCAATGTAGCACACTCCATCCCATTTGTAGAACTTGCAGAAGGGAGACCTAATCCTAATAAGTGATTTAAATATTAAACTTAGCCAAAATCTGAGGCCCAATCTGGTGTGATGGTTAAAATACCAGATTAGAAGCTGGAAGAACATGACTTCTAGTTTTGTCTTAGGCACAAAGCCATCAGGGTGATTTTGGACCAGCTTCTTTCAAAATCTTGTCAAATAATGGACCAGTGCAGGCAGTCTTCAGTGAATCAAAGGCATCACCAAACTAAATAAATAAAATAAAAAGTGAAAACCTTTTTGGAAAGAATACGGAAACAGCAAATTACACGAAGCAGACATTGTCTTGAGTTTTGGCATAAGTGACTGATCCAAGCAATGAATGACTTTAATGGACTGTCACACATGACTGGTCTCTATGTAACACCGAGAAGGGCCTGTATTACTTCAGTAAAACTGATAATTATACAATTTCCAGAGCAACATACAATTACAATGCAAAGGAAACCAAAAACCTGAGAGAATAAACACCTTCCCAAATAGGCAATCCAGCGAGTCAACTCTGCTTCGGTAATTCTTACAACATGTAAAATGTTAATTCATGCAATGTAACTTCAACATTTAGAAATGTATAATATTCCAAAGAAGGAATAAGATATTATTAAACGAGCCAAAAATCTCTGCTCTGTACTGAAACAGGAGACATTGCTTAGCCCTGATTTAAGCTGCTCTGCATCTTTCATGCAGTGACCAGTCAGCGGACTCTTCTTCCACGGCCATCCCGTTCTTGGGGAAGACGAACGGAGAGGCTGACTTCAAACCAAAACGCTTAACCAGGTCGGTGGGAAACGCAGCATTCCCACAACATGCTAAAAACTTGGGGCTGAGGGTTAACCCTACTTGGCTTTCTCATGCGGGGCAACCCCGCCCCACCCCCCGCCAAGGATTATGTCAAAGCCAAGCAACCCAGCAGAGACGGGATGCATCAACTCCTCTCGAGGGGAGAGTCGTCTGCTGGCGCCCCGGGCTGGAATAACCTATTGCACCGAAAGGATGGTTGCGCATTCAAGCAGAGCCGTGCACGACTCCTGCAGAGGCACCGCAGGCAGCCTCCTCGCTGCGGTTCGGGACTCCGGCGATTCTTGGGCACCAGGCTCATTTCATCTCGTCTGCCAGCAAGGCAGAACAAGGTGGCCGCCCCCACGCTTCACCCCGCCGCCCCCCCAACCCNTCTCACCCCGCTTTCCCTTTCCATACTTCCGGGCCCTCTCCCGCGAGCGCCGGCAACCACTTCTCGCGAGAACCACGCAATTCCCGCCTTTCCCCCCCCCGAGGGGGGGCTAACCCCCTGCAATCGACTCTCATTGCGCAGCCGCAAGAGGTAGCCGCTTCCGGTCAGAGGCGCCCCCCCCTCCCCAGGAAGGAGTTAAATGTCCTAGACGAGAGGGGGAGTGAGGCCTGTCGGGGCGGTGGAGGAGTCAAGGCTTCGGCTACTTGCTGCTGTCGGTGCAACTGCTGTCGGTGCAACGCGGAGCTCGACACGCGTCCTGTCCTGGAGCCGGGGAGGTTTTGAAGCGTGTATGCCGAGGATTCTATTCATCCCATCATCCCTCCGTGCGTGCATGGATTTGTCTGTACGTGTCTAGTCTCTGCTCCCTGGATGCTCGTTAAGGCTTAATTGAGCCTCCTTAAAGGTAGGGGCTGGCTACTTGGTTTTAGCAGGTTGTTTGAATCCTTCCCATGAGGGTTGTGAGGCTGGGCTTTTAAGGAAGAGATTGGACTGGAATGGCATAGGGCAGTGTTTCTCAACCTTGACAATTTTAAGGCATGTGGACTTCAACTCCCAGAATTCCACAGCCAGCAATGCTGGCTGTGGAATTCTGGGAGTTGAAGTCCACATGCCTTAAAATTGTCAAGGTTGAGAAACACTGGCATAGGGTCTCCTGCTTGAGCCGGGGGTTGGACTAGAAGACCTCCAAGGTCCCTTCCAGCTCTGGTATTCTTGTTATTCTGACCCCTTTGTGTGAAGGAGCCAGTTGTGATTCTTTCAGCAGAGCCTGTCTTGGAGTCCTTGGTGACCCCCTTCCCGGATGAAGAACACCCCATTAGGTCTGTAGCCTTCATCTGTGTGTGTGTTTTAGCCTTGTTCAGTTATGTAGGACTGCCAGCCCTTCGAGGTAGTCCAGACAGAAGCCCAAAACCATGAGCACCAGCGTCACTGTTATTGTAGGTGTACAGGGACAGTATCTTGCAAGTCTGAAAGCACTTCTCCTCTTCCTTATGTCTATGGAGATTCTCAGTCATCCAGGCCATGGTTGTCCCAAAGATGATTTTTTCAAAAGGCAACTGGACTCTCTTGGTTTTTCCTTGAAGCCCTTTCACTTCTCATCTAAGAAACATCCTCTGTTCTGACTGAATGCTGGGAAATGGAAAGCCTGCAAGGAATATCCATCCTTCCATTCCCAGCATTCAGTCAGAACGGAAGAAGCTTCTTGGATGAGAAGCAAAATGTCTCCAAGAAAAAACAAAGTCCAGTTGCCTTTTGAAAAAAGCACTTTGGGGTCTCCTCTCCCTTGTTTTATTTTCCAGAGAGCTAGAGAAGATCCCTTCTGAGACGCTTTCTTTACCCTCCTTCCTCCTTTGGGCTCCGATATCTCTTATCAAACTAGGTTTAATACCGAATCCCCTTATTTGACAGGTCTCCCATCTGCCCTACCCCGCAAATTAGAATGGAATGTATTTGGTTGCTGGTTTGTAAAAAAAAAATGAAAGCAGCATCTTATTCTTGCCTCCTCCATCTAAATCCCATTGTATGGAAGAGAGAATGACCCTTTCCATTCCTTCGTAGTCAAATGAGAGAAGGAGGAAAAAAAGAAAGTTTAGTTCTTCCTTTTTTACTCTGTTTTTGCAGAAAGATTTTGTAGCACTTGTGGCTCTTCCTCCTGTCACTCAAGGTTATTTGGGTCAGTGGGTCGATGAACACGGCTGCTGTTGGTGATGAGCGCAGTCAATGGTTTCCTTGGACACTGGGAGTTTGTTTACCGAGGTTTTGTTTTGATCTTGTAAACTGCCCAGGGGCATAAAATATAAAATGGGTGACTGCATAGATTACATAAATAAAATGTTATACCAAGGAAGTTATTTCATCTTATCCTGGGTATCCAGTCTTTTGGCTTGCCTGGGCTGCATCGAGTGAGGAGGAATTGTCTTGGGCCACATATAAAATATATAATATAGTTAATATATATAAATCACAAGGTTACAATCTTGTGGGGCTGCAAACTACCTGTCCAGGCTATATGCAGCCTTTGGGATGCAGGATGGACACACCTGATATAGAGCATTATGAACAACTACATTTTTGGATATGGAATTGAGAGGATTAAAGTAATGCAATCTNATATTTCTTATCTGATAATGCCAAAGAAGCAATAAGATGGCTTTTTTTATGGACACTTCTGAGATTGCTATTCAAGATGCAGCAAATGCCTTATCTTCTTTTCCCCCAATCCTAATATTCCATTTTTCCCCTCTTTTTAAAGATGGTGGTGATGTTGCTGTCAGTTGCTTTTGTTACCGAACTCGGTTGGCAAGGCATTGAGATATGAGTTAGAAAAATAGAAGTGGAACTCTTCTGCTGTTTAGGGACGGGCAAATCAAAGCCTGCAAAATGAATGAAAGCATAACATCGGCTGACAATAATAACACAGATGAGGAGGGAAAAGACTTTGCTGACAGCTTTAACCAGCTTGAGCTACTGGAAACCCACCCGCATCTAATCCCTAGAGGAACACAGAGTCTTTGGTCTGGAGACTCTGATGAGGAAGATCAGGAAGAAAAAACAGAGGAATGGTACCAGGCTCAAGAGAAAAAGTTGGCAAATAGCCCAGATAAGCTTCTGCTTTGGGCAGCTGAAAAAAATAGGGTAAGCCAAATGTACTACAGTATATGAAAACTCTGCATGATAAATTCATCTCCCCTATTATTTCCTAGAGAGACTCTAGTTTGACATAAGGGGGCTTTCAAATGACATAAGGTTGGTTTATGCTATAGCCACAGAGATGCTAAGGTCCTTCGAGAGAGGTAAGTGCAAACTACGTATCAATGGTTTACAGGTAGTCCTCGACTTACAACAGTTTGTTTAGTGACCATTTAAAAACGGCACTGAAAAAAGTGAGTTATGACCATTTTTCACACAGCCGTTTTTGTGTCCTTCTGACAAGCAAAGTCGATGGGGAAGCCAGATTCACTTAGCAACCACGTGACTAACTTAACAACTGCAGTTGATTCATTTAACCACTGCGGCAAGAAAGGTGGTGAAATGGAGCAAAACTCACTTAACAAATGTCTTGATTAGCAACAAAAAAGTTGGGCTCGGTTGTGGTCATAAGTCGAGGACCACCTGTAGTTTGACACTGCTGAATTGTTCAGTCATGATGCAAAAGTTTTGTTTGTTTAGCCCAGGGGTAGGCAACCTTGGCTCTTTTATGACTCGTGGACTTCAACTCCCAGAATTCCTGAGTCAGCTACAGGAATTCTGGGAGTTGAAGTCCACGAGTCATAAAAGAGCCAAGATTGCTTACCCTTGGAACTTTAGCCTGAACTAACTGAGGGAGGAATGATGACTTGCTTTACAGAATTCCAGAGATGAAATTTATGAACCCACAGAAATTTCTGAATGAATGGCTGAACTTAGCTCTGCTGGTGAAGGATGTTGGAGATTGTGGTTTAGTGACAAATGGAGGATCATTAGCTT
The DNA here is from genome assembly GCF_001527695.2 of Protobothrops mucrosquamatus. Taxonomy (NCBI): domain Eukaryota; kingdom Metazoa; phylum Chordata; class Lepidosauria; order Squamata; family Viperidae; genus Protobothrops; species Protobothrops mucrosquamatus. Next base: position 90,986 of record NW_015386289.1, read on the forward strand.
TTCACACACAGCCCTTATTGTCTGTATGCAAGTCCATCATTAGGGTTTAGAAGGCATGGAAAAATAGTTGACTTGCATCTACAGAATCCAAGACAAGTCAGAAATGATTGTGATGCCTTTGGGTAATAAAAGTAATTGCAGTTGGTGCATCAGGCTTCAATATAAATGTTCGTTTGTTCAAAATCTTAAATATCTGAAAGTTCTTCACCGATTGCTTTAAAATTTTGACACAACGTTGCATTCGAATAAGCGCGTGTTTTTATATACCTACTATTATATAGATGTCACACCTGTGACGGGTAAAAACATGTTTTGAAAAACAGTGCCATCTGTTGGACGTAAAAGCAACACACTTCTTTTCCATTTAACCAGACTGAGCCACAGCAATGCTAGTTATGAATATAAAATGTGGTAATTACAGTGGCATGCACAAAGCCAGTCTGGATTGTTTTTAGAATTGTGAACTATGGCAGTGCTGTTTTGTCAAGTAGATTGATCTTTAGGAATGGGATTATGAAAAATTGAGGCATTGATACCTCCAAATAAATGAGAGCAAATGGATAGAGTTGCATTTTACTTGGAGTCAGTGTGAAAGAGTTTGCTTTCTTCCTGGAAACGTCATAATAAAACTGATTGTTAAAAGCAAAAAAAAGCTTGCTCAGTGTATCGTGAACTTTTAGTGAGCAAGTGATCCCCAGTTCTTTCAGAACTAAACTCAATACTCTACAAAGTCCTCTAGATTCTGGGTTCCCCACATCATCTTTGCAAAAATGATGGGTTTTAATGGCATGAATTTCTTTAAAATAAGGGATAATAAGGGCTAGAAATGTTGGTCTTTTCAACTCTGGAGATATTGTATCACCAGTCATTGCTTGTTCTTTGGGAGTCAATGCATTTTAGAGGAAGTGTGGCCTTCATTCAGTGTGCGAAAGTCACTTAATCTTATAGAAAGTTGTCTAAGCTAGTGGACTAACACTGTCTCCATTCCCACAGCTTAGCACGGTGCAAAAGCTCTTGTCTCAAAACCTGGTGTCAATAAATGTCCAGGATGAAGATCAATATACTCCTCTTCACCGCGCTGCCTATAACGGACACATGGAAGTGGTGCGTGAGCTGATTGCTCATGGGGCAGACGTCCACGCATTGACCGTGGATAGCTGGACACCTCTGCACAGTGCGTGCAAATGGAACAACACCAAAATTGCCTCGTTCTTGCTCCAACATGGGGCAAAAGTCAACGCTCAGACCAACGGGTTGCTTACACCTCTGCACTTGGCAGCCGGAAACAGAGAGAGCAAGGAAACCCTCGAACTGTTACTCATGAATCGATACTTAAAGCCCAATCTCAGAAACAACTTGGAAGAGACGGCTTATGACATTGCTCGAAGGACTGACAAATACCATTATTTGTTTGAAATTGTTGAACACTGCACAAATTCTGTCGCAGACTCTTAGGAATTGTATACCTAACACACATGGCCAGAGCTTTTTAAAGAAATCTATTTTGTCATTGCATTCTCAGCTCTTTAGGTCATAACTTAGCAGGTGGCTCAAATGAGGCTCTGTTGAGTAACACTGACATTATTTTTATAAGATAGGTTATGTGTCTATGGAGATTCTCAATCATCCAGGTCATGATTATCCCAAAGGTGCTTTTTTCCAAAAGACAACTGGACTTTCTTGGTCTTTTTTTTTTTTTTCCCCTTGTGAAAACGTTTCGTTTCTCATCCAGGAAGCTTCTTCGGGTCTGAACTTCTTGGATGAGAACGGAAACATTTTCAAAAGAAAAATAAAACCAAGAAACTCTAGTTGCCTTTTGGAAAAGAGCATCTTTGGGACAAGGTAGGCTATGCTACCCTTGTGGAACATTTTCACTTTAACTTGAAAAAAAACATGGTTATTTTGCTGCTGTCCCCATCCATTGTAAATGGAAATCATCACAGAGCCACAAAATAACATGTAAATATTCAGCTGGGAGAAGCAACACTGCTCAAAACATTTGCTGCTGCTTTTTAAGGTATGTGAAGTTTTAATGAGACAACTGGTGACTGATAATTTTCAACAGAAGAACATGGACTTTAAACTATTGCTAAAACCTGGGGTATTCACGGACATATCAAAGATAGCAGCTGCCAAAAAATGGAGCTACCTGGTTAATAATGTGATGTGATTCAGATTTCCAAAATCTACTTCGGTGTCTGTATAAGATATACCTGTATCTAATTCCTTAGTTGCCAAACATTACATTTTGTGTGTCTCAGGTTTTGCTTTTGAAAGTGACGATATGGCTGCCTATGTGTAGAAGCGTTTTGTTTACATTTTTATTGATCGGGTTTCTGAGTCAAGTTACCTGAGTTTTCAGTTATTTTTGAACTTCATGATCAGAATTACCAATTAATATGTCCAATGGTCATGTTGATTGGCAGTTCAGGGAGTTGCAATTGCAGCACATTCAGAAGTCAACAGTTTGGTGAAAGTTGCTTAATAGGCCTTTGCTAAAATCACATTGAGTTATTCAGTTTTTAAAATGGTTTGTGTTCTTTCAGTACCACTGCAGTTCACAAACTCTTAGTAATATTTCAAAGTTATTTTCAGCAGCAGAATACACTACAGCTGACTGGTCCAAAGATTGCTTGGAAGTACCTTATTGTACAACTGCTTGCCTTCTTAAATTATGTTTTGAATTTTTGGAAAACTTTGGGTTCTTGTTCAGAAGTAATCTCTGAAATTTATTCACAGATGCATGAAAAAATCATCATGTGTTTGGTTCACTAGCTCTAAAGATACTTAGGGCTGGTTCACATAATTCTTTGATACACTTGAGGTTGAAAAAAAAATTCTTTGCAATTTCTTTGCATTTTACCAGATAAAAATTACGTAACTCTTTCATGAGATTTTATGTGCATGTACGTGGTGATGTATAGAATGTGAAGCAGCATTTGTGTTTGTGAAGTGAAGAGTGGAAGATATGCTGAGTGTGATACAACTGAGCTTTCTGCTAAAATGGTAAGTTTGTAAGAATACAAGTATCTTTTGCTTCAGTTCAAATTTCTCCTGTGCACTCCGTTTGCTACTTTGAATGCTTTGTGTGAACCAGCCCTGACCTAAAATAAAATCCCTGTAAATATGGGATTTATGTGGTTTGCTGTAGCATGATGTACTTTCACTGTAAAATTAGCTGTTTTGGTTCATTAAAGTTATTTCTGAACAAGTGATTGATGGATGTAACAAATCCAAGCTGTTAATGCCTATGATATTGTAGTATGAAGTCCCAGTTCCGTTAACAACCATGCAAGTTTTATTGGCATTAGAGGAACTCTAACTGCAATTAGATATAACATATTGTAATATAATCCATAGCATATTAGAACTGAATGCCAATACATCGCCTTGATCTTAACTCCTTGGATTTCCAACTACTATATGCCAGAATTGGGAAAATATCATTTTGTTAAAAATTAGAAAATAATGCTAATAGTTGAGGCTTAAATTTTGAAGCAATCACTTATCTTAAGGCACTTCAACGTAATGTTTTATGAACCCTTCTAAATATGTGTTTCCAGTTTGGACATCCTTATCACATTTTATATCCAAGTATCAAATTAAGAGGGTCATCAGACCACTAGTTAAAGTTATACTACAAATTTAAACCAGCACAAAACCCATTGAGGTGCCTCAATTTTTCCAAATAATATTGTTAATTGTTCTATCGAAAAGATATTTCTACATGAAAAAGACTGCTAATTATATCATAAAATGACTCCCAGGATTCTCTAACTCTTAAATTTTCTTTATTGATTTATTTCTCCCGATGATATATATGCCCAATTTATAATTATTCTGAGGAGCTTACAGCAAAATTAAAATCAAATCAATACCTCAGATCTGAAAAACTAAAACTGCTAGCAGCTCTGGATGATCACTCAATTCCATAAAATGCTTCTTAAAAATATCTCTCTGGCTCACTCAACACTTTGACTCAATCTCTGTGGGAACAGCCAAATCTTCTGTGTCTTCAGGGTTTTATTCAGATTTAAAAAGGAATAGCCAGAGGGTGGTGCTCTGAGGAACACGTCAAAGCAGGACTCTCAGCCTCTCTCTCCCTACAAACACTGACTGGAACCGGCTTTGGAAGAAGAACCGCTGCAATACTATGATTCCACTCCTATCCTACATTGGTCCAGAGGGATACCATGATCAATGTACTGATCTCGACGGAAGGAAGCAAGCTCAGGATTCATTTTGCAGGTCCCATCCTGAGGCCTCCAGAGACCATCTGCAACTGTGATCAACGCAGTCTCAATATTATACCCAAATTAACAGATAATCCATTTCTTTCTGGACCTTCTTAGTTGCAGCACAGTTACCTTTTCCACAACTTTCTCTCAAAAGGGGAAGATGGAAACTTTGAAAATTATCCAGTACGGTATAATTAAGTCCAGTGATGGTTTCTTGAGTGAAAATGAACCACCATCTTAAAAGTGCAGATGGGACCACCACCCGCTCAAGAATGAGTTAATAATTGCCTGAACCCAATCCCATGTCATTTTACACAAGTAATATTAATTTCCATGGAAATCTGATCTATTGTGTGCAAAATCCATAGTAATGCGCTCCAAGAAACTCCAGTTTCACAGATAATCTGATAATTATAATTATAATCTGATAATTTCCACCCGTTCATCTTTTTGTTATTATATTGATGTATTTTCATTTTCTTTTACGTTGTTTGTTTTATTCTATTGTTTTACTTCTCGTTTTCACGCTTCATTCCTTATTATTATAAGCTGCCTAGAGTAGCCGCATGGTGAGATAGGCAGCAAATAAATTTCACAAATAAACAAATACCATCTGCTGTCCCTAGTAGTAAAACATCATTGGATCTTTAT
>NW_015386289.1:95974-99707 GCF_001527695.2 Protobothrops mucrosquamatus
AACACTAACTAAAAAGGAACCGGATAATTTGTGATTGAGTATGTCATGTCAACACAACCAGAGACCTCAGTGAGTGGAACAGGTTTTTTCTCCTTTAGAAAGAGAGAAGAGGGAGTGTATTTCATGATCCTGGCTTGTTTTTCCTGTTGATCACTGTATGCAGTCATGATATTCTTGATCAAATTTGCTTAAATAAAAAATGGTTGAATTCTAGAGGTAAGCCGAACTACTTACAATTTTTCACCAAAATTTTAACAATGCCCAAAATCATTAATTTTCCAACCTTTTAGTGGAGGGAACATTTGCAACTGAGGAAGGAATCAATTTACATCTGCTTTAGTTTTCAGTTGCCCTTTCTGACATAAGTGAACCACATTTAATTGGTCATAAAGGACATTGATGTTATTCCTCTCATAGCATGGTTAGGTTTACTGGTGTGGTTAATCCAGGTAGGAGAGTAAAACTGGCTGTTAAAGGGAAAATGGTGCAGCAAATCCCCTCGTTTGTAAAAAAAACAACAAGGCATTAAATAAGAGATTGTCCTTTTGTTCAATATGAATATTTACATTGAATTATATGGGAAAGGGAAAGATGTCCAGATAAGAGACTATTATATATAACCATATCATTAGCAGACCATCAAACACAGTTTGTTATGAATTAATCTGCATTTTGTTTGTTCTTGCGTATTTGTTTACATCAACCTTTTAGTATACCTATGTATTATGTGCTCTTCAGTCTACTCTAATCAACTCTGCTGATGCTTCATAAGAAAGAAGCCCATGATCATTACCTTAGCTGTTCTATTACCAAATACTGTACAATACATTTATTCTTGAACAATAAATATGTAAAGAACTAGTTCTTCAGTTTAGGAAAGAAACATTTGCCAATTACTTTTCAGAACTCAGTTACTTCTGCAGAGTCTAGAAACCTTTATTGAATACTTTATCAAATTATTACATTTTTGGTAAGACCAACAACCGGTACAGTCTTGTTTTATTTATACATATATACATACAGTCTGTAGGCTACCAAATTCATAACAACTCTAGGCAATTTAAAATTAAAAAAAAGAAAAATGTGTAAAAGAAACGATTTTGTTTATGTATAAAGAAAAAAACTTCCTGGCAATAAGACACAGTGGAATGATCTACCTACAGAGGTTGTGAGTTTTCCATTTCTGGTAGTTTTAAGAAGATGATGAGCCCCTATCTCTCAAGGAGAGTTTAATTGACTGGATGAGCCCTGTGCTCCTTTACAACTCCATAGTTCTATGATAAAAATAATCGACAGTAACATTCATTTGGGCTGAAGGCTCAACAGAATAAAACTGGGTTTAGTGATTTTCTAAATACTGTGAGAGAGGAGTCAATAATGATTTTTTTGTTCTATTTTCCACAGATATACACACATTGGAGACTGACTTCCAATATATTCTCAGAAATTATTGCACAAATTATTTCCTATCTGATATCTTTCACAAATTGTTCCTTCTTTTAAAATTGGATGCTACAAGATAACGTTACCAGATCTGACCTGAAAAACATCCCAAGCAATTATTAGATGACAGCAAAGAGCTGAAGTATTCTGTATCTTATGCTGGAATCCAGATGTTTGCAGCCTAAATCTGGAATAAGACTTAGAACAATAGGGATGTGCAATGAATTGACTAGGACAGTGGTTAGATATTTTATTTATAGTCACTTACATTACTCTAGACTAGAGCTAGTTTGTTAAGGTGCTTAGGGCACCAGGCTATAAGCCAGGAGACTAAGTTCTAGTGCTGACTTAGGCACAAAGCCAACAGAGTGACCTTTGGGCAAGCACTTTATCTCAGCCAGAAGGAGGCAATGGCAAATCACTTCTGAAAAATCTTCCTAAGAAAACTACAGGGAATTGTAAAGACAGTCTCTGAAAATTGAATACTATTAAACAGAAGCAAAAAAGAAGAAGAAAAAAAGATACGCTAAGCCATATAAACCGGGTTCTCTATATACTTTAAGGCAAAACCAAGCATCAAATATTTTATAGCCAAAAATTAAATAGCAGCTGGCAGACCTGAAAAAGCCTGCTTCTGGGAATCAGGGCAGTGCCATATCATCTGAGACCTTCTAGTAGGACGCTGGGATGTTTTTAAATATATGTTGCCAACCTCCATTTATTGGCTTTGGCAATGTTATACAAATCAAATAGACAGATGGCCTGCCTGTTTCTTTTCCTGTATTTCCTTGTTTACCTTGATCTTAAGATAAGAAGGCTGTTAGGGGTATGGAAGGGAAGATGCAATTCACAGGAGTCTAAAAAAGAAGTGCAAACCTGAAATTATTGCCTCTCTTCCTGCCAAGAGATTGAGCCTTTATAGGGATGAGATAGGCAGAAATTTGACAAGTGCAGTTTCCTAGCAGGCAGGTAGAAAATCGTCACCAATTGAAGTTCTTCCTGTGTCAGGGTAAGGAAATATGAACATTATATAGAATAGAGCAAAATCTTGAGTTTCCCATAGCAGCCTGGAAACCACAATACCCCAAAGATTAATCTGGCACAAAATGCTGACCAAATAATTTTATTTCAACACAATTTCATATAGCCTATTTTATTTCTCACAGAGTTGAGCATTTCTGTATTTGTGAGATACACTGAAAATAAAATAGAAAGACTATGTCCCCTGAGACCCCATGCTTAGTTTATTTATATAAGACAACCCTGAACAAGTTTACTCAACAACAAATGTCACTGAATGCAGTGAACTATATTCCTTGTATTTTACAGTAATATTTGGAAAATTACTATTATTGTTAAAAAAAATAGCTGAGCTTCTGAGATGCTTCAGAGAGTGTGTCTGAGATTACCTGGTCCCTTTTAGTCCCCCGTGCCATGTCAAATACTGATCGGGGGGAGGGGGGGGTCCTTGAATGTCAAAATACCTATAAAAATGAGCACCCCAGAGAAGTCCCGGTACATTTACATCCCTTTCTCTGTGTATGAAGGTGTCTCTCTGTATAAAATAAGTGTCTGTCTGTCCTTGACCTTATGACCACAATTTGGAGCAGAATTTCTGTTGCTAAGCAAGGAGGTTAAGTGAGTCGCACCTGATTTTATGCCCTTTTTTGCCACAGTTGTTAAGCAAGTCACTGTAGTTGTTAATTGAATCGTGCAGTCATTGAGCAAATCCAGCTTCCCCCATTGACTTTGTCAGAAGCCAGCTGGGAGGTCGTATAGGGCGATCATATGATCCCAGGATGCTGCAACCATTAGAAGTACATGCGGGTGCCAAGCGCCCACATTTTTTTCCCAAAACAATTTTTATTAGTTTTCCATTTTACACCAACACAGCTTAAGAACCCACGTGGAAACATGGTGATCAATTTTTTTTAAACAACAAACAATAACATAATAAATATATACACATTATTTCTTAAAAAATTCCCTCTCTATCTATATAGAATATTATTATAGTCAAATTAATACATTTTCAGATGAATTCATTCATTACTATGTCTAACCATCAACTGCATTATCCATAAAAAAAAATTAATCTATAAAAAACCTATATTTCTTAACACAATTAAACTTAAGCTTTTAAAAAACATTATAATCAAGTCACTATCTTTCTAAAACCAATTCATTCACTAATATGACATTTCATCCAAGTTATATAATTAAAAATAAACTAACATTCTCTATCTATTTATATTGTTATAAACTCATTAAAACATTTCTAAAACAAATT
>NW_015386289.1:100142-102892 GCF_001527695.2 Protobothrops mucrosquamatus
TTAATCTATAAAAAACCTATATTTCTTAACACAATTAAACTTAAGCTTTTAAAAAACATTATAATCAAGTCACTATCTTTCTAAAACCAATTCATTCACTAATATGACATTTCATCCAAGTTATATAATTAAAAATAAACTAACATTCTCTATCTATTTATATTGTTATAAACTCATTAAAACATTTCTAAAACAAATTTTCACTGAATATATCACTCTATATAAATTTCATTAATCAATAAAAGTTTACAAACTCATTATCCATCCCAAAGATCCTGTATCATGCTTTCTTAATTTTACAAATATTTAAACTTAAACTAACATATCCATTTACTATTCTGGTGCCCCAAGTGTTTTTTTTTAATTTAAACATTATTAACTCCAAAAATAAATTCTTCTCTTTCTGACCAATATTCTATTGTCTTTCACTGTTTTTCCAAACCTCCAATAATTAATTCCATCATTTCCCATATTTCAGTTCTTTTCTCATTATACCATCTCTAATAAAGTCCAAATCCAAATCAATCCAGATCGCCAAGCGCCCACATTTTAATCACATGGATGCTGCGACAGTAAATTATTGAACTGGGCGAAAAGATGAAGGTGTAAGGATAAGTATAGATCTATTTAATTCATGACATAGATGCAGCCTAAATAAATGATTAGATGGCAGGAATTAAATTTGCATTAAATATATCCCATTTGCCTTGCAGAAATGTTCTTCAGGTTTGATTACATATTGTAATTTGTGGGGTCCTTAGTGCTCTCTGAGCCTGGTAGGGTTTTTTTCCAGACATTTCATTACCAAATTAGACATTTCACTATCAAAACAATCATCAATGCTAGTACTTACCTAGTTTGGTAATGAATGAAACATCTGCAAAAAAAAAACAAAAAACAAAAACCAAAACCAGAGAGCACCAAGGATTCCACAGTTTTACCCTGAGCTACAAATATACTTTTCTATTGATAATGTAGCTTGGCAAGCAAAAGTAATTATCCAGACAACTGTGTAGTTCTTCTGTCTTCTTCTTTTTTATATTTTTTGATTGAAGATGTATTACACAATCAAATTTATTGATGAATGACTAGGTCATGTGAATAAGCTGTTCAGATGCAACATCACTGTAAATCAAGAGTAAGAAACTGACCTCATGTAGCCCACCAACTTTTTTTGTGGCCTCTTGCAGACAGCTTTGGAAAACTGCAAAAACTCTATTCCTTCCATGTACAAGGGCAATTTGGAAATAAACCTCCCTTTGGTTATCAATGACAGACACTCACAGATACAGAACTTTTATTATACACAACACCACACCAGAAGTCAGCATGCCCCGACGCTTGTTATGGATGGCTCGTCTGAGTTTTCGTAACGTTTCACAGTAGACTTCTGAATTGATGGTCGAACCATGCTCCATGAACTTCACTAGCAGAACTCCTTTGGCATCTTCACATTTGATGGGATTTTCTATGGCACCACTTCCGGTGTGGTGTTGGTTCACGATAATGCTCTCCCGCACACCGCTAGACGCGCCCAAGAACTTTTGAAGCAGTTCTGTTGGGATGTTTTTGATCACACACCCTATTGCCCAGATTTGGCACTGAGCGACTAGTACTAAAGAATTTCAAACCTTGCAAGATGTTATGACAAATGCCTCAATTTGAATGGCGATTATGTCGAAAAGTAATGTAATGTTGTAGTTTTCTAATGTGTATAATAAAAGTTCTGTATCTGCGAGTGTCTGTTATTGATAACCAAACGGAGGTTTATTTCCGAATTGCCCTCATATATAAATGTGCACATGTTGTACTGGTACCAATGGTTTTCTGATATTATAGGTTTTTGATTACAACATTCCTTTATCCTGATATTATTTATAAAAAAGAAAAGCTGAAGTCACAAAAACCTCTTTATTGGGACAAATGGTCCAATAGCTTACATTAAACTGTGTCTGATAAACATGGTGTCAACGCTGCAAATACTGTATATTCTTGCTTTGACAATGTGCAGAATTGTCTGGTATTTATATAGTTAAACCAGCAACCAGGAAAGAGGGAGGAGCATAAGGATAGCCCGGGAGAAAGAAACCGGAAGTAAATCACATCTTCCAAGTTGATTGGAAGATGTGAACCATGACCCTACAATAAGGGAGTGGAAAATGTTTGGAATATTATGCCTAACGGAAGAGAAGCAGATCTAAGCATTCCACCATGCTGTGCTGACGTATTGTAATCTTAATAAATGCTTTTAGGAGAAAAAATGCCTGAAAGTCCTTTTAAGTGTTTCGTTACGCAGACACATGATATTATGCTTAGATCTCATCTCATTCTAAAACAATATGGGGTCCCAAACCCCATCCACTGCCTCGAAGTTTGAGAGGTACTGGTAAAGATTTGGGGAACAACCAGGAAATGAAGGAGAAGGAACTGTCTGACACCAGCTTCCTCCTAGCAGCAGCAGCTTCCCCAAGGGGAGAAGCGACAGCCGGCAAGCTGGGGGAGAAAGGAATCTGGCAGATTTCCCAGCTGGGAGCGAGGCCAAAGATATCGAGAGGGACGTCAGACTGTGATAAGCCAAGTGAAGGCTCCGGACGAAGCCGTGCAGCATTGCCAGCAAAATTGGTGAGTCACAGTCCTGAAGACATAAAGAATTCCAAATTGAGGCCTTTCCAGCAACTGAGCTCACCACAGCTAATAGAAACCTTACGGCAGCTTGAAGTGATGCAACTGCCAGAACTACACCCGGTCAG
>NW_015386289.1:106121-107804 GCF_001527695.2 Protobothrops mucrosquamatus
TGCGTGTCCAGGAAACCCTTGTTGCCCGTTAGCAATCTGTCTCATGCTGGGCTTCACTCAGCTGTGATGACAAACCTAACAATCTCCTTTTTAGGGGGAGGTCAGGGAAATAATAAAAATTTCAGCATTTGCTTCCTCTTGGAGAAGTTCCTAAGCAAAATGTGATACTTCATCTTCTCAGTTGTACAAATGGAATACAAGTACTCCTTGACTTAATGACCACTTGTTTAGCAATTGATCAAAGTTACGGCAGTGCTAAAAATACTTCTTACACTTATGGCTGGTCCTCATACTTACAATCGTTGCAGTGTCCCCTTGGTCATGTGATCAAAAGTTGGGCACTTGTCAACCGGTGTACGTTTATGACTGTTGTAAAGGCCCAGGATCATGGGAGCACCAAGATGGCTTCCAACAAGCAAAGCCAGCCAATTTGTTTCCCAACTGCATGATTCACTTAATGACCACAGTGGCCACAATAAAATATAAGGCACGAATTGCTTTAATTACTGCCTTGCTTAGTGATGGAAGTTCCGGTCCCAATTATGGTTGAAAGTTGAGGGCTATTTGTATACAGTAGCCCATATTCTTTACCTCTGTAGCCATAATCCCAGAATTTTAAAGAAAATTTTTCCAGTAAAGGTTGTGCACCAGAATCGCTGCCACTGTTGAAGGCACTGAGGAATCTGATAAGGAAATATTTCTGACACGATGCATCAGATCACAGGTTGTCTGGTTTTTATTTATATTTACATTTATTGGTTGAGTAAGTTACTTTTTACCTTTACTGTCAAAATTCATACTGTCCAAAGGCAATTACCAGTTCCTTACTGCCAGCAATTCAAGGCAGCTAAGGTTAAAAGAAAAACTAGACAATGCAGGGATTCCAGAAATGCTAATTTATAGTTATAGGATACAATAACAAATTATTGAAAGTCCATTCAAGTTTATATCTGTCCCATCTACATAGAATCAAAGCAGGGTTATTTGATTTTCTTACCATGTGCTTGGACTGTATTAACTTTTCAGCATGTCCCTTTTTAATGATTCGTTTATTCCTTCCTAAAGGTCATCTTTACATTTTTTGACATTTATGCCCCATCCTCCTACATTCTCAGGTGAAGTGAATAGGAATATTGTGGGGAAAAAATAGCTAAAGGTGCATTGGTGAAGACTACATGAATTACTTTTATAGGAAAAGAATCAACACAATCTGATTATCAACAGATACTGATACAAAAAAGGCAATATTTAATATTTTTGACCTTGTGGTAAAATTTATTTTATTTATTTATTTATTTTATAGGATTTATATGCCGCCCTTCTCCCCATGGGACTCAGGGCGGCTCACAGCATTTTAAAACATCATACAAAAAAGATTTCCCCTACTAAAAACCAATTAAAACCCAAATATTGGTAGCTGTGGCTCTTTAAAATCGTTAAAAATTGTCCCTATTTAAAACTCACCCTAGGTCAGGCCCGCTTGTTGAAAAAGCCATGTCTTGAGGGCGCGGCGGAACGTTAAGAGATCCGGAATCGTCCGGATCTCGGGGGGTAGTTCGTTCCAGAGGGTGGGGGCACCCACAGAGAAGGCCCTCCCCCTGGGGGTCGCCAGCCGACATTGCTTGGCCGACGGCACCCTGAGGAGGCCCGCTCTGTGGGAGCGTACCGGCCTGTGGGAGGGAA
>NW_015386289.1:107930-130200 GCF_001527695.2 Protobothrops mucrosquamatus
GCAACAAGTAAGAGAACCTCAATATGAGAAAAATAGTTTATTATAAGAACCAAACAAAAACTGATGTTAAAAGTGTATTTCACTGTTAACTTTGTGTCAACCAATCAGTTTAATGAACTCAACTATTGATTGTAGTGGTTATGCTTGCTTTAGCCATAATACTAAATAAAAATACATAGAAACTAGATTGAATATGTACACTTATATGTATGAGGAATAGAGTTTGAATACATGTACATTTGATGCTATATATTTTCTTTCTCCTTTCCACAAATCTCCTTTCCAACAAATTGCTTTGCCAAGTGTCAGGGCTGTGATCAGGTGCCCAGGCAATTGGTTCTTTTGGATCCAGAGATAATGCACACTCCAGTGAATAAAAAAAAGATTTTAAGTTTTATTATTTAACTGTAGCAAACAGATTTAAAAGCATAACATTAAAAGCATTGCATACTGAGCAAGATGATACCCAGATCTCTTATAAGCTGTCCAGAGCTCCTTAATAATGACAGCAGAGATACTCTAAGGGTGGCTCTTTTCCACAGAACCCACTGGTTAGCTTCTGTGCATAAGCTCCCCACAAACAACAATCCCAAGGCTTTAACCAACAACCTGGCACCATGACTTCACAGCTCTGCTATGGTCATGAGATTGCAGGATCTGACTTTGACTGGATGGCACATGGTTTTAGGATGGGAACTGAAAGTCTGAGACTTTCACAGGTTTGCAGCTATGTGAAGATTCCTGCCCTCTTCTCTTTATTCAGCAAAGAAGAGTGAAAAACAAGCAGGTTAGCTCAGAATGAGCTCTAAAATTCTAGACTTTTCTTAACGTGAAAGAGAAATCAAAATATGTCACTAAACTTCTTGAAATAACAATGGTATTCTGCATGGCCACTATAGAAATCCCACTGTTTCTTTGAAGCATGTAAAAACCAGCACCAAAAATATATCCATTAACCGAAGCAATTGAGCATCATTTGATAATCATGCTGTAACTCATGCAATTATCAAATGTGCATTTAGATATGGGATTACGTTACTTCTTTGAATCAGGAAGCTGGAAATAAGCTAAGGCTGAATTAAGAGATTGAAAGCAAGCATTTGAAGTCTTAATACATGGCAATGGGAGAGATCAGAAATGGCAGCAAAACAATGGAATACAGCTTTGAAGATTTACAGGCTGGATGAACAGTGAAATATCACTGAAACTCATTGATATTTCTGTTCATTTTACCCAAATGGGACAGGAGGAACAAAGCTTTTTAGAGCTGCAGTCTCCAACCAACCTGTCATAGCTGCTACCAGAAGTTAATATTTTTTTTTTTTACATACAATGTAGGCAAGAAAGAATTGGAAATGCAACCTTGAGAATAACTGTGCTTTTTTAAAAAAAAAAATTACCATCTTATAAAACATTTACCTGTTTACTTGTAGACAACTGCAGTAAAAAAAATAATTCTGTGTCATAGTAACCTGATTTCAGCACCTTGTAGATAATATTTTGTTTCTTCAGTTATAAGGACAAACAATGAACAATAAGATACCTTTTTCCTGGGTCACTAGTAATTTTACTCACCAGCTATTCTGGTTCTTTTTAATTATTCATTAGGCTTTGCCCATTGTAATGATATTTTCTTTATAAAAAATAAAGATTATAGTTTTGAACAGATGTACCTCCTATTAATTACTATTAGACTGACAATTTCCTGGGCACATGAGGAGTTGGAGTAATTTGCATATTGAAAATTCCCAGTCTATTTCATAATAAAAAAAATTAATCTCATCTGAGATTTTTTTAATTTTGCGTTGTTTCAGTACTCTTCACATTTTACCTGCTACTCTGCTTTTTTCCTCACTAAAATTGTAATATATAAACACATTTATATATGTATTTTGAATTTAGTAATTCAGATGACATTGTGCAACAAGAATAAAAGATCTAATGTATAACACCAAAGAATTGCCCAACTATTTCTAATCCACATATGTGAATATCACTACTCTAAAGCTGCTCCTCCTTGCTGTATACACTTGTCCCTGCTGTCCATTTTCTCTCAGTTTTCCCTTTGAATCCTTTCTCCAGGCAGGTTACAACCAATAAAACAGCATAAAAATATTATGAAATGATATAAAATAGTATAAAAATCAACAACAATAAAATAAAAAACAGAAAAACCTGGCACTGCAGCTATAATAAAAAGTCTTGGAAAATGTTTGAGTCTCTTCATATAATGCTATAAAAAAGAAATTGTTTCAAATTTAGTCCAATTTATTCCTTACTGTACTTTTCCCCACTCAAAAACAAAATTGCTGCTGATGTCAAACATGTCCATGATGGGAACCTTAAAAAGTGTCCCACTGATAATCTTAGTGCATAGGAAGGACAGGCCCTTTGCTTTGGAACAAGCTCAGTTTGTGACTCCTTGGACACAGTTGCATCCTGTCACTCTTTCCTGAATTGCGATTTCCATTTTTTTCGGGGACAATCTGGTTCTTGCTTGGGCCCAGGCAAAAGTACAATTTCTTTCAAAAGGTGCCAATACACATATGTCAACAGTGGAACTGAAGCACTTTGCCTGTTTCAGATCAGAATAGTGGCCAGTTCAAAAACAGGTGACCCTATGAATTGCTCCCCTTCATGGATTATTGCCTTGTCGTGGCCAAGGGGCTTGCGTAATTCAATGAAGCTATGAGCTATGCCATGCAGGGCCACCCAAGACGGACAGGTCATAGCAGAGAGTTTTGACAAAATGTGATCCACTGGAGAAAGAAATGGCAACCCATTCCAGTATCTTTGCCATGAAAACCCCATGGACAGTATCAAAAGGCAAGAAGATATGATGCTGGAAGATGAGCCCCTCAGGTTGGAAGGTGTCCAATATGCTACTGGGGAAGAGCAGAGGGCTAGTACTAATAGTGCCAGAAAGAGTGAAGCGACTGGGCCAAAGCCGAAAGGACACTCAGCTGTGGATGCATTTGGTGGTGAAAGGAAAGTCCAATGCTGTAAAGATCTATTATCCATAGGAACCTGGAATGTAAGATCCATGAATCAAGGCAAGCTGGACGTAGTCAAACAAGAGATGACAAGACTGAACATTGACATCTTAGGAATCAGAGAACTAAAATGGACAGGAATGGGTAAATTTAACTCAGAGGACCATCAGGTATACTACTGCGGGCAAGAATCCCTCAGAAGAAATGGAGTAGCTTTCATAGTCAATAAAAGAATAGGAAAAGCAATACTGGGATACAATCCCCAAAATGACAGAATGATCTCAGTGTGAATCCAAGGCAAACCATTCAATATCACAGTAGTCCAAGTCTATGCCCCAACCACTGAAGAGGATGAAATTGACCGGTTCTATGAAGCCCTACAGCACCTTATAGAATCAACACCAAAAAATGATGTCCTTATCATCATGGGGGATTGGAATGCTAAAGTAGGAAGCCAAAAGATAAACGAATAACAGGCAAGTTTGGCCTTGGAGTACAAAAAGACTTCTGCGAGTCCCCTGGACTGCAAGGTGATCAAACTGGTCAGTCCTAGAGGAGATCAACCCTGACTGCTCTTTAGAAGGCCAGATCCTGAAGTTGAAACTCAAATACTTTGGCCACCTAAAGAGAAGGAAGGACTCTCTGGAGAAAAGCCTAATGCTAGGAAAGATTGAGGGCAATAGAAGAAGGGGACGACAGAGAATGAGGTGGCTGGATGGAGTCACTAAAGCAGTAGGCGTGAGCTTAAATGGACTCCAGAAGATGGTAGAGGACAGGAAGGCCTGGAGGAACATTGTCCATGGGGTCGCAATGGGTCAGACACGACTTCGCAACTAACAACAACAATGAATTGCTTGGGTTTAGATGATGTAATGCTTTTTCTCACTATTCTACAGGTGTAATTATATGTGGAAAGGACCTTGGGAGACGGGGCCAAAGGATGCTGGCCAAGGGAACAGTCAGATAAGAGAGATCATAGCCTACAGCTGGATATTGAGTGGGGCAAGAGGATCAGAAGGGATCCTCCCTACTTCCCTGGGCTATAAAGGAGACAGTGGGAGGATTGTATTTTTAGACTTGCAAGATTCTATTAATGTAGCTTTACAATAAAATAGAATTGGCTGTATGTGGTTATTTTTCTTGTCTGATCTACCTGGGAAAACTGACAGGATAGCACACTATTGTGAGTGTCTTGAACTAGCCTCAGAATGCAACAGATAATCCATGAAGCTGTTTCAAAAGAGGACTAATGAGGAAGCTTTCTGGTTCTCCATGCTGCTGCTGCTGCTGCATTCTAAGTTAGTTGCAGTGCTTGGAGAGCTATCAAGGGATATTGCATGAAGAGCACATACTCCTTTCATACTCTGCATCAAGAGCAATACTCCACCCTTGAGATTCCTGTCAGCCCTGCAAGGTAGCCCAGACAAGAAGCACCCTTGGAATTACTAGTTCTAACTTTATTGTAAGGTTTACACTAACAGAATTTTGCAAGTCTGAAAGTACATTTCTTACCTCCCCCACTTGCCTTTCCAGCCCAGGAAACTAGGGAGGGTCACTTCTGAGATGTTTGCCATCCCCCCCACACCTTCTGTGGATTCAGCTGCTGCTTATCTGACTGTTGCCTAGCGCAGTGTTTCTCAACCTTGACAATTTTAAGGCATGTGGACTTCAACTCCCAGAATTCCACAGCCAGCATTGCTGGCTGTGGAATTCTGGGAGTTGAAGTCCACATGCCTTAAAATTGTCAAGGTTGAGAAACACTGGCCTAGCGGCTCTTCCCTGTCTCCCAAGGTCATTCCCGCATACCATTACAGCTACTAACACATGAATCACCAGGACCAATGCTCACTGCTCCTGTAGGTTTTTCTTTTGCTTGTATTGTAGTATTTCATAATACATGAAACAGCAAAATGGAGTGAATGTACAGCCGTGAAAGAACTGAACATTGAAGGGAATTGCTCTTTGTTGTTGATTTTTTATTTTAGAAATTATTGTAGTTACAATTGTATTCGAGAGGACTGGGATGCCGAACCAGAGTACAATAAAGGAGAGAAACAAGGAAATATCCCAGTTGCAAGGCTCCATACTTATCCCTTCTTATTCCATTCCTAGGCTCATACTTCTACGCCCTCTTCATTCTTTCCATGCCTTGAGCACTGCAATCAGCATGAGGGGTTGCCGCAGAACCAAAAACTCTCCTGTTGAAAGACACTCTAGCATTTACTTATTGATTCAGTGCTATCACCTACTCACCTCTGTTATCACTATGCCGAGTTCCATGAGAACGGATAACATTATATTCCATAGTAACAAAGAGAACATTTTAGTCCTGTGACGAAGATTACAAAGAATATAACATGACCTCAGCAAGGAGCAGGAAATCAGACATCACTCCAATTGTCACTTTAAAAAGAACCTTGTCCCTATCTTTTCTCAAAGCTGATACCATACAAAACATGGAGTAAGAAAGATTTATTCCTGTTTTTCTGACCTTTTTATCCATTAAATCAAAACTCCTAGCAATAAGTGAAATACGGCTGTATGAGGAAGGAAACACTTTTTCAAAAATCCAGCTGGGAAGTGTTACTGCCCCATTAAAAAGGGGGACGTAGCTGTGATTGATCATTTGAACATTTATTTATCTAAAATTACAAAGAACAAATTATAGACGCCATTAGGGAATGGCCTTGAAGATCCATTACCAAGGTAATAACGAGACAAGCCCATTCCAAGAAACTAATTTCAGAAAATGCCACAGATCCCTCCCTAAATCACACAAGGATAAAGAGAGGGAGCAGGGAAGCACTTTTAGACTTGCAAGGTTGTTACTGTAGCTGTTCTAATAAAAATAGTTGTAGACCCATATGGCATTGGTTTCTTAGTCTGATCTACTCTCTAGGGCTGACAATTCTCCCTAATTTATTTCTTCCTATCTCAGTTTTTATTTTAAAATAATGGTGATTTGACTGAATTTCCAAACATTTTAAAATGTGCAGATAAAAATGTCATGTTTACATGCAACAGGAGTTGATATATTGGGGGATTGTGCCAGCTTTGTAAAGTAAGCTGCTCTTTTGCAGGCTGGGAGTGGAAACAAAACGGTAATATATTCTGCAAAATAGTCCTATATTGTTATTTAGTTTCCTGGTTTAACAGGGGGATTAGAGAAAATAAGATGCAAGACAATTATCAAAATATCATAGTAATGCAAGCAAACATTTGCTTAGGATATTCCAGAGAGTAGAACATAGGGAAGAAAATGCCAACTGAAGATAAAGATTCCGCAAAGGCAATGGGACATAGGTTTATTTTATTAACAAAGCGGACAAAAGAACAAGAAAAATGTAAGAAACAGATTTAACTTTGCTTTTTTGATCAAAGTAAGGCCTTTGGCTATGTAGATGTGGATTGTGGAACACATTAAGCATAGAGCGGTGGTCCCCAACCTTTGCGGCTTGGGGGCCCGGCAGAGGGGAAGACTCCAAATAACCTGGTTCTAAATAGGCCACAGCCCGGTAGTGGGCCAGAGCTCTGGGGTTGGGGACCCCTGGCATAGAACATGCCAAAATATCTTCAGAATAAGGAGAAAAAGATGTATATTATCCCCATATATATTGAATACATGGTGAATATATTTTTAAAATGATGGTAGAGATAAACTTGGAAGCTAAAATATTACCAGTTTTGGATATGCAGATTTCCAAACATTTCTTGTTAGCCAAAGGTAAAGAAGACTTAGGAAAGCTCAATATGAGAGTTAGAACGGAAAGCGGAAAATCTATCTAGTTTAATGTTAAATATTAAGAGGACTGAAGTAGCATTAATGTTAACTGGCATATCCAGTAAACTTAAAGTTGACAGCAAAGAAATTACTTTCTAATTTTAGAAAGACAGGCAATTACAGATTTAAACAAGAATGCGAAGGATAAGGATATTTCTATGATAGCAAATATTAATACAGTTAAAAGAATGGTCTTTTCAAGCTGGACAGTGAGAAAGAGTGGAAGAAAACAATCCCTCTGAATTATAGAACTGAGCACTGTATAATTATTAAGAACACCGACTAACCAATCAATCCTTGACCAAATAAAGACTGATCACACCCGCGAAATGTTGATCATCAAAAAATAATTCATATAATTTATGGATATGTGAGGTGAAGGTAAAGAATCAGAAAAAAAAAACCCTCTGGCAAAGTTGAAGGATGTTGAACTGGAAGAGAACAAAAGATTATGAGATGGGATCAAAGAGGCTCCTGCACTATTCTTGAAAGGACTGCAGGATATTGCATGAGGCAGGTTGAGATGGCAGCATCCCTGCAGACATCAGAAGCTGAACTTGACTCAATAGTGCCACACTGATGTGAATGAGATGCTGGGGAGCTGAAGTTTGTACTTTATTGAAAATTTTAGAAGTATTTTTAATGGTGTCAAACAAGCCTGCATGTTCTCAAATTCCTTTAATGGTGTCAAACAAGCCTTAGTACTGATGCTGTCTGACATGCTGTTGCCCAGTTGCTTGCTTCTTGGTTTTTTGGCTAAGATCAAGTGTGAGGAATTAGTATTCTCTCCTGTGTTATTGCAATGCATAACTCTGTGGCTGTATTATCTGAATCTTTCTTTGTTATTTAAAGGACAGATTCTAGGGATAGGCTATAAAATGAACCTATTATGATAGAGACAAAGGAATCTGAAGGAAATATTTATTGAATAGTTTCTGCTCTCTCAAATGGTACTTGAGTTGATTAGCAATAATTAAAGAAAAGAGAATCAACAATTAAACATAAATAACTTGATTGAAACAGTTAAAGCCCATGAATAAAAAGACACAAAACCACCCACTCATGACAGTCAGTTTGGCACAGTAGTTAAGGCACTCCTGATAGAAACCAAGAGACCTTGAGTGCTAGTCCTACCTTGGACACAACGCCAGCTACAGTAGGTGACCTTGGACTAATCACCCTCTCTTAGCTGTAGGAAGGAGGCAATGGCAAGCCACTTCTGAAAATGTTTCTGAGAAAATTACATGGACTTGTCCAGGCAGTTACCAGGAGTCAACAATAACACGAACACACACACACATATACAAACACATACTGTACATCCCATTTCAGCAGCATAAAAACTAGTTTAAAAATACTGCTTGTAAAAAAAATGATTTTGCATCCTTGCATGCAGCAATAGAAAGAGAAATAACCTGACTATCCTTAGCAGGTAGTTTTGAGACTCTGGGTGCAGCCACTTAGAATGCCCTTCCCTGTGTTTCCATCTATCATGCCTCCATGATGGTAAAATCAGGTGAAGAGTCTCTTCCAAAAAAACCTTAAAGTTCCCATAACTTATCTGGGACTCTAGAGCAGACATGTCAAACTCGCGACGTCACATGACATCGCGTGACGTATCGGAGCTTTTTTGCCATTGCTGGCAATGGGGTGGGTGCGGCTCCGGTATGATGAAACCGGCCCGCGGGCCGGCAGTTTGACACCCCTGCTCTAGAGTCTTTCAAATAACTAGTCCTAAATTAACAGGACTTTATAGATTATAACCAGCATTCTGACATTATTCCCTTAAAAAAGTATTAGCCAGAAGAGTTGCTTCAACAAAGGATTTCTTATGATTCTTATCATTAGTCCATTTCATAGTGTGAACACAGCATTCTGAACCAAACACATCAAGCATCAGACAATTTTATATAGAGTACATTGAATTAGTTCAAGTGGGTATAACTAAAGCATGGTGAGATCTGACACCATTATTTCTGTCTGATCTTGTAACTGGATAGGTTGGATATCAGATCCTCTAATATATATATATATAGACTGACCTTCATAAATCTGTATATCAAACTTCCCCTTTGTTTTTCCAAAGGTAAATCTAAAACCCACACAATAAATAGATATCTGGAGCAGGAGCAAGGGGGCAGTTCAGGACACATTGTATTAAATTTCTGTTTCTTCATCTGTCTAGGCCTACCACACATTGGGCAATAGTATTTATTCTTCCTTTCCCCACAGCAAAAGACACTTCTTACAAAATCCACACCTATTCTTTATAGAATGCTCACCATTGTTTCACTGTTTGGTAATAGAACTTCCATTTAGTACACATCAATTCCCAGTTGCAATCTCTGACTTCTTTGTTGAGTCTAGGAAAGGTTCCTGTTGATGACCTGGAATAGTATTGTCAATCAGTGTAGAGAAGAAGATTCCTGTTCTAAAACATGCAACACTCTTTGTCACAGATGATGGAAAGTCAACAAATTTATGAAAAGGATAGTCTAGCCAAAAGCCATCTTAAAACTGCTGTCCTGTGTTTCTGTCATGGACTATGAAATAAAGCAATGATGCGGTATACAAATTAAAATCACATTCTCAGCGTACTGTATCATTCCCATACCCAGTAAACCTATTGCAGACTTCCATAACGTTAATTAATCCCTCACCCTTTAAAAAAATCTAGTACATCCCTTAATAATAATGGGATTGCACCCAAGGCGCCTATTACTAGTATCAATAGCAGGGGTCTTCAAACTTGGCCCTTTTATGATGTGTGGACTTCAACTCCCAGAATTCCTCAGCCAGC
This sequence comes from Protobothrops mucrosquamatus, assembly GCF_001527695.2. NCBI lineage: Eukaryota > Metazoa > Chordata > Lepidosauria > Squamata > Viperidae > Protobothrops > Protobothrops mucrosquamatus. The sequence goes on from NW_015386289.1 coordinate 117,505, forward strand.
GTGCCTGGCTGAGGAATTCTGGGAGTTGAAGTCCACACGTCATAAAAGGGCCAAGTTTGAAGACCCTTGATCAACAGTAATAGGCACCTTGGGTGTAATCCCAAAATTATTGGAGCACCACTTTAATACCATTGGCATTGACAAATTCACCATTAGTCAGTCGCCAAACTCAGCTTTACTGGAACAACTTACATCCTGCAATTATATCTCTAATACCATCAAACTTTAACATCTGCTTATCCTAGGTCTTTGGGAAGGACTGAATAGGTGGATAAAAATGCCAAATCCAGTATGAACATCTGGATGACTATTAGACAAACCACAATAATAATAACAATAATAATAGAATGGTTGTGGCAAAAGAAAGTAAAGGGAGTGTCAATAAGAATAGGTGCCTTGTGCACAATCCCAAAACAGCTGGAGTACCACTTGAACACCATTGGCATTGACAAATTCACCACCAGTCAATTGCCAAAGGCAGTTTTACTCAAAACAGCTTACATCCTGTGGCCATACCTCTAACACCCTCAAACATCAACATCTGCCTATTCCAGGCATTTGAGAAGGACTTGAAAGGTGGATAAAAATGCCAAATCCAGTCTGAACATCTGACTGACTGTGGGACGAATCATAATAATAAAACCTCCAAGTTAGTCAGTGTCAGACTCTTAGTCTGCATTTGGCCATTTGGGGACCAAAATAAGTGATATGCATTTGTTGGCAGTAGCTTATCAATTACTTAATATCACATCAATGTCATTTATATTTTAATTTTATTTATTTATTAAATTTATTGTTCACCTATCTTACCACAGGGTAACTTTGTAATAAATCTAAGTTTATTAAATTTATATGCTACCTATCTTACACTGCAAAGCGATCTTTAAATAGTATTGTGCATTAAATTAATTGAATTGTACTTCTTCCCATTATATAAAGTAAAATAATGCTGGCACTATCCTGCAAAATTGCACAACTGTCAGTCTTGGGTGAAACTTTTTTTATGTAAATCAAGGTGGAGAACATAGCATTTAGTAAAACTATACTGAACTGTAGGTCTTGTTTATCCATTCCATTTATTTCACTTCCTTCCAGCAATTATTGGATTATTATTTTTTTATTGATGAAAGCTGTTCTCTAAAATCTTTTCTCTACCCATCACTATTTTACAAAACACCTACAGATAAACTCAGCTGAACTCTTCTTTGAATGTTATAGCTGTTTATTGATAATTATGATGATAATACAAAAAACTGATCTCTATATTGTCCTTGTAATCTCAATTGGTCCTGTTTCTATTAGACTGTTCAGTACAATTCAGAACTAGAAGAGCTTAATACAAACTATTTAATACAAAGGGCAAATATAGTGTCTAAAAACGTTGACATTTCAGGTTCAAATCCTTTCCCTGCCATGTTTCCTAGGTAACTTGAACAAATCCAGTTTCTCTTCCCAGATTAGTACTCAATAACAATTACTGTTACTGAAATTGGCTTAACAAAGCAGAAAAACAAGCCAAAAATATTTGCACCATTTCTTCTCAGCAATTCAGAACACTTCCTTCTCTAGTACATATCAAGTTGTTTAATTCCATATGCTGTTACAGGCCAACTACCAAGTCCTGTCAAATTGAGGGTAAAAATGAACCAAATATTTTAATATTTAGATAATTTTGAACGACTTTTTAACAAGTGAAATTTATTGGGGATAATGCCAGAGGCCTCCAAACCCAAAATCAGAAGCTAAACATTAGTTTGATTTTGGCATAAAACTGCTGCGTAGTCTCTAGTACAGGGGTAGTCAACCTTGGCTCTTTTATGACTCGTGGACTTCAACTTCCAGAATTCCTGAGCCAGCTGTGCTGGCTCAGGAATTCTGGGAGTTGAAGTCCACGAGTCATAAAAGAGCCAAGGTTGACTACCCCTGCTCTAGTAGCTTTTGGACAATGAAAAGCTGAATAAAAAACTGGGACTGTACCTTTCTGAGGGCATCTTTACATCACTACCACACTCTCTGGCATTTTGGAGACCTAATTAATTGCTTTTTTAAAAAACATGGCTCCTGATGGCCAAAGGGTGGGGGGAACACTAAAAAAAGCTGCTGTACTTAATTTTGTAAAATGTTTATTTCAAGTTCTGAAAGGCACAAGAGTGTATCTATGGGTATGGAACCAGAGAGGGAGTAAACATTTTTGGATGCTTTTCTCCTTTGAAGATTTTGTGTGAGAGAAGGAAGAATGGAAAATTTCCTTTGAGCCTTACATGTCATTATTTTAAAAATCCTATAAAAATTAACCAGATAATATTTGTACTGATTTTAAACCAATATTCTTTATATTTTTTGTTCTTTTGGTAGGAAATATTAACATCACACAATATAGGAAAAGAAACTATATTGAGTTTTAATATGCCTATATTTATTTATTTATCAGATTTGTTTATTACCCATGCACTACTTCCCCCCCCAAAAGGGGAAAATGCTACCAACGAAAATGAAAGAGATGGAGCTAGAGTGCTCCTACCAAGTACCAGACCATGATTTGTGGGGGCAATCATGTGTATGTGTGTGTGGGGATTTTTCACAAAATGGGATTGGGAAATATATTAGGATTCTGGCAGATGAGTATCTAGCTGTTTTTTTTGTATGTATATTGTATTTGATACAGTTCATTGCTTTAATGATTCAGAAAGAGAATTAAAGTAGCAGGCATTCCATGAAAGCATGATTCAAACAATGGCTTTTAAAAACCCTGAAAGTATAGGAAGCATTAAAACAAGTAAAACAGTTGGAACCATGAAAGGTTGATTATTACGTATAGTTTGAGCAACTTCCTAAATTGTAACAAAGAGGAGGTTTGCTTCAACTCCAGTGGCAGATTGTTTTATATTGTGGTCCTTATTGCAGAGAAAGCGGAACCTACTCTTAAAGGTGAAGACTTGTAAAAGGTATTCCATGGATGATCTGTGGAGTGGATTGTATGGGAGTTGGTGGGCCTGTAAGTCACTTTGGTTTGCTTTCACTGCTCATTCTTAAAGAAAAAAAAATCTGAATTTATAAGATTAATTTTTCAATGTTTTTCTTCAGTTCTCCATGACAATTGTTTCATTATGTGATTTGCCTTAACTGCAGCCCATTTTTCTTTACTCAAGGTTAAGCATCTTTTTTTCCACAGAACACCCATTCCTTATTTCAGAGGCTAATATAATCTGATGAGGTTACCTAGTTTGAGTAATGAAACATCTGCAAGAAAGCATCCAAGGTCAGAGAGCACCAAGGACCCCTCATTTCAATCCTGAGCTACAAATATTCTCCTTTATTGCTAGTACAATCTTTGCAGCACTCTACTGAAGAATGGCATCTTTGAGTTTCTTGTTTTCCTGAGAGGAAGAATCAGTGATAAAATGGGTGCACAAAGACAAAATGTTTTCTAATTCATCCAGGAGCCTTTTACTTGTTCTGACACTTAAGCTTCACAATACAAATTTTCAATTTTACCTCAAGAATTTACTTTTTGAGAAATGTGATGAAAACTAAAATGATTTCCATATGGAGAGTCTCTTCACTAGACCTCTAAGAGAGAATCCAGTGCTAGGAAACAAACTGGGCTACACCAAATTCAGCTTGCTTTTCCATTTCAAAATTGAGATCAAAATGAGTGATTTTGGGAAAGGAAAAATGTTTTTCTAAGGGGAAGCCTTTAGTGTTTAGAAAGTTCACCTTTTGTGGTTGGTAGTGGCTGCCATTTTAGAGACATGTTTATTTCTAGAAATAGTCATATGGTGATGCCAAGGCCAATCAGAAACTCTGTAGCAAAAGTCCTGTTACAGCGCCATAGTTATTCAGATTCAGCTATATATAGACATCATGAATGCAAATTCAAGGCGATTTGAGAAGGTGCCATGCTTCCATGATAAGTAAAGGCTAACTTAAAAATGATCAATGGCAAGGCTCCCTTGGCATGCTGCCAAAATTCTATGAAAAACCCAAGCCTAAACAGTAGAAGAAAACAATAGGAGAGCTTACCTATGTTCTATGGCTCCAGGAAGGAATGAAAGAGGACTCTCTAAAAATAGAGCTGTTGTTGTCCCAACAATATTTCTGAGGACCTTGCATGAAACCAGGATGGCCCTAGAATTTCTTTAGGATTTCTCTGTAATCAAAATGTAATAGCCATATTCCCTATTTTAATATGATGTTTTTAGTAATGTGTCAAAAATCACCTCCCAGAATTGCTGTATAAGGAAGATGGGCAGATTCTAAACATGACATAAAATTAAAGCAAAATAAAAAACAAAACAAAATAAAATAAAATGGGGATAATGGAGAATGTATTTCACAGAATTTTATAACAGCAAGATGAATTTCTGGCATAAATCATTTCTAGATATCACTAAAGGGAAAAGATGGTAAGACACGCTTTCAGAGCTTAAAAACTGCGCTTTTAAACATGATAATTAGAAAACGCCTCCATTGCGAGAATGTTTGCATCCACTGAACTTCCAATTTGCCTAAGCTAGTTAGTGCTAGTTAGTGACAGATGAATGCCAAATATTGTAGAATAATATCTACCTTGAAAAATGGGCTGTAAATCTGCACAGTCAATTATCAGCAATAATTTACTTGTCTCTATAACCTATTGAAATGCATACTTCCTAATGTAATAAAGAAGATAGAAGATTGCTAAGAGAGAGCTAAGATATGGCATTGTATTTGATTACACCTATTTCTGTGGAATTCTTCACACACCGTTCTAGAACCATGATGCTATTAAATGGCACTCACCTACAATGGCAACAAATGTATAACATTTTAAAAAGCATTGCTAAAATGAGTGTGGATATGTATAACAGGCATCTTACCCCATTCTCCCAAGATAGCACAAAAGTTGGCAACTTCCTGATGCCCTTCGTAGCATAGCATTACAAGTCTTATATGAATTATTTAATTTCAGTAACGTACTTCCAGGAACTTAAGAGAAAAAGATTTCCAATATATTAAATACTGAGCTAGTCTAATTAGTCCTTCAAACATTGAAATATTTAATTTGGTTAACTAATTTGATTAATATCTCCCTCTGCATGTCAAAAAATGGATTGGTCCAAGGAGATCTACAGAGTTTTTCCATTAAAAAGGCAAAGTATTTAAGACTCTCCTCATTTATATTGTGTGAGCTTCAGAAAAGGGAAAGTTACAGTAGGCAGCGATTGCTGTTTTTATTGTGGCATTCATGGGAGCTTATAAAAATATAGCTTCAGTCAAAATGCCCAGTATACAGTTCATGCATGAGATAATGGAACTAAAGATACATTTGTATTTCCAGGTAACATTTTAAAAATTGATTTATTGATTGATGCTGTTGGGAACAAACACTTAGCACAACTAGCAACTACAACTCTTAGATCAGGGGTCTTCAAACTTGGCCTTTTTATGACTTGTGGACTTTAACTCCCAGAATTCCTCAGCCAGCGTGCCTGGCTAAGGAATTCTGGAAGTTGAAGTCCACAAGTCATAAAAGGGCCAAGTTTGAAGACCCCTGTCTTAGTTGGTTATTTCAAAACGATATACAAAATCCATCCTTCTCACATCTATAGCTCTATTTAATATTTATTAACTTTTTTTAGTCAATAATTTTCTGACTATCTCTTTTTCTAATTCAGTTGAGTGCACCAAGATTCTTTCCTCCAAATATTTTCAATGTTTGACATCTCCTTTTCTAGGACACTTCATCCCATCTTTGGGTTTCTTACCCTAAATCAGGGCTCTCCAAACTTGGCAACTTTACAGCTTGTAGACTTCAACTCCCACAATTCCATTGCTGGCTGAGGAATTCTGGGAATTGAAGTCCACAAGTCTTAAAGTTGCCAAGTTTGGAGACTCCTGCCTTAAATCACAAACTCTTTTGCACTGAGGGCAATTGGGCTAAACCTTATGGGTCTGCCTGGAGAGAGAGCCTAGAACAAGGAATGGGTAGCATCACTCAGTCTCTAACAAGCTCTTTTTTTCTTTTCTTACATCCATTTCTCTCTTCAACTCCACCTCCCCCAAAACTGGCAAAGAAGGTGCATATTGTTGTTTAAACTGATCTTTGGTGCCAGGATTCTGAAAATGTGACCTAATATTTAATCTGCAAAACAAGACTTCTCAGTGTCTGAGATTGCAGGAGAAAAGCCTCATGTAGTTCCCTCAGCTGGTGTAGCCTTGGGCATCTAGTCCTCATTTTGCCAGATGAAATGTGCTGTTTGGCAAGTTAAGTTCAATTATTGCACTTTATATTGACATGCTGCTGAGCTAAGATACCACACACTGAGCATAATCTAAAATAAGATTAAATTTGAGTTGGTTGTAGAAAGAAAACATCATCTAAACTGCATGTTTTTCACTTTAATCTACTTCAGAGGTACAAATGTAGAAAGAAAATGTAATTTCAGTTCAGCTGCACCTTGTAATTATACCAAAGTGCAGTCATTGGATACAATACCAGTTAAACTGTCATTAAAGAAAGCTAATTCTTTTTATTTTACTTTCATGAAGAGAAAAATTCAGAAAACTAGGTGATCTATCAAATACTTTCCTAATTCTTCCTTCCTGAGAAGAAAAGTAAAAGTTATGCTTATGAAAAAAGAATGAAATGGACTTTTAAAATAGTAGTCAATTGCAAGTTGAATATGATCTGTGAATTTATGTAGTTATGTTTTTCACAGCAAAGGTTGGCCCAGTATTTAATGCTGTAAGAAAGCTTTTGTATGATCTCAAACATCCGTGTTCCACAATATGATTATAAAAGCGTAATTTGTTCAAATGTCATCTCTCATTCTGACTGGCTACAATTCTCCAGATGTCTGGAGGGGATGTTGTAGCAAGAATACACAATTTACTAGTTTTACTGGGCTTTAGTTTGTGCTAATTTGGTAGGCTTTCAGTAATAAGCTGATTATTTTTTCTTGTGTAAGTGGAGGATTCCTACATATATATTAAAAGGCCCTGAACTTGTGAAATTAAAATTACCGTAAAAGGTTTTGCTTTGTCAGTGCCACAAGATGCATATATTATTTTACTATTAGGTAAAATGGTAGGATTTTATTCTGTTCACATTTCCAGAATTCATTTCCATTCCTAGCATTTAGAAGGGAACATCCAACTTCAGTCTTAGAGTTCTGCTTATTGCTAAAAGAACTCTTCTTCATCATAGCCCCCCCCCCCCGAAATTTCATGGGATTGTATATGTAAAAAAGAAACAAATACTTCTATTTTTATTTGTATTCTTTTTGTCAAATAAATAAAAAACTTTGGTTCAACTCACCTGTATGACGCATAATTCTCATTCTTACTTTCAAATTCCAGTTCAACCCCTGCTTCTATTTTTAAAAGGACACAAAAATAAACGTTATAAAACAATTCAATATTGCCTCTAAATATTGACAGGTTTCAATAAACATTGCTAAACATGTTTGGTGTTTCAGCATATAAAATTTGCCCTTGAATGTTTATATTTTCAGGTTGTTTAGGTAGGATATATTCATTTTGAGGTCTTCATTTAAAAATCTGTTTCCTTAAATTTTTCTTTTTTAAAATCTGACCTTTTGACTAGCACTTTAACTTTCAGTTGCCAATTTTTATTACCTTCTTTTGTCTCAATATCTAACTTAATCTATTGTTTTATTTTTTTTTCTTTTTAAAATGTATTGGTACAGTATATCTCAGAAGGATTGCTAAGTATGTGACTTTTGAAAATATATATACAATAAAATATTTTTATAAATAAAATGAAAATTTTTAAAAAATCAACTGCTATCAGAATAGTACAAGTTAAAAGCAGATATCAGCCTGAACTTTATGTAGCATACAAAGAGTGTCCATCACAAATGACTTAAATTACAACTTTCAATATTGTGGGAAATAGTGATGGATCTGATAAAAGAGAATATTTGTAGCTCAGGGTTGAAATGTGAGGTCTTTGATTTTCTCTGAGTTTGGTTGTTTTCTTGCAGACATTTCATGTGCACTGATGATGCTACCTAGTTTGGTAATGAAATATCTGCAAGAAAACCTCCAAACACAGAGAGCGCCAAACATCCAACAGTGATGGATCTGCTAAGAAATGTTTCAGCTGATTTTAGACACAGCTGGTTTTTAGTCACTGAATTCAGATAAAGTTGATTGTATGTCTACACAGAAAATGTTTTGTCCCTGCTGACACCTAGAATTTCAATTACTGAATTGTTCTGATAAAATTTAGCATGATGTCTGCTGTACAGGAATTAGTGTTTTGTCATATTGATATACATTCTCCACACCATTTTTCAAATGCCATGTTACAGATAAAACAATGCATGAAATAGTCTTGACAAAACTGGGATGGTATCTTGAACAAGAATAGCTTGTGAGATAAATAATATGTTCTACAATATTCTGAGCAAGTTAGTTTCTTGTTAAATAATGTATTCAACAGTTATATAGTAGCTTGAGGGAGAAAGAATAGTAGAGGTCTGGCTAAATTCTGAATGCCTAGATAAGCCTGATTTGGCAAATAAATATATAGGGAATCATTGCAAAACCTGTAAGAATTGAGGTTATTTCAAGATGACTTTTGCTACTCAGAAGTCAAAATGTATTAAGAAAGGCCTTAGAAATATAACATGATGAGTTCTGTTTTCCAATATATTCTGCTAACTAGCAGAGGGTGAAATGAGGCTGGAAAGACAGACTTCACTAAATTTAAATTATCTGTGGGAAAACTTGAGCAAGAGAGAGGTTATAATATAAATATACATTTAACTGCTGTGAAGAATATTGGAACTACTTCTTTATACCTTTATATCGATGTCATTTTATTTCTTTCTACATCTATGCATTTCTATATAAAAATGCATGGTGACCAAATCATCTTAGTTTGGAATATGTATTGGGAGGGAAGATTGATTCAGAGTTGAAAGCAATATGGAATGAAAGCATGAGGACCGGATGTTTGAGGAATGGTTTTGTATTTAGAGAGTCTTGTCCTACTTGTCCCTTGCATTCAGATTACCGTATTTTCCGGCGTATAAGACGACTGGGCATATAAGACGACCCCCAACTTTTCCAGTTAAAATATAGAGTTTGAGCAAGAGGGGGGGGGAGAGAAAACTTGATGAGTAATATGCCAAACCACATGTGTAAAGGAATAAAATAGAATACCCGTATTTTCCGGCGTATAAGACGACTGGGCGTATAAGACGACCCCGGACTTTTGAGAAGATTTTCAGGGTTTAGAAAGTCGTCTTATACACTGGAAAATACGGTACTAAACCATGTTTTAACGTTATCAATTTTTGTAAAATGACTCCTATAATTATTGGAATCTTTATCCTGTTTCTTTGTAGGGAATTGCAGATATGACAGAGTGCTGTCCTCCCACTCAAGAGTTGACAAAGAAATATCCCAGCATGAAAATGTGTATCCCCTATCTCTGTTCTGATTCAATTGCCTCTATTTCCAGGCAAAGCTAGTCACCTGACTTTTCTTTTTAAGTTATTGGATGTCAAATCCTAATTGTTCTTACATACTTTGAGGCTGCCCAAATGTGTATGAAGGTTTTGAATAATTGGGAAATATTACATTAATATTGTGGTACTGAGGACTACTTAAGCCTCTCTCACTCCTGAGCTATAGATGAGATGTACATGTCAGAAAAAGGATGCTGCCAGGTTATATTTGTGCTGGAGAAAGGCTGGAAGGCAACAATCCCAACACTGGGGAATGGGGAGAGAAAGTGAGGGGTCATGAGTAAACCATTCTTCATGTGGTCATTGTGACTGATGGAATTATAGACAAAAACCCCTGTTACTTAATCATACCTGTAATCCTCCCCACTTTAATAAATTTCAGAACTCTCTTATCTTCAGTTTGAGTGCCATGATTCTTTCAGTGGTGTGATATAAGGTATTCTAAATGCTGCACAAGACATAAATCCCTTTGTTTTAATGTACAGGTGATTATCCACTGATTCTTCGTCTGGATTTCTAGAGTCTTTTTAAAAAAGCATCTTGAGTTGTTCCAAAGGTCAGTTTAGTTAAATTATCCTTCAGATGTTGTCCCCATAGAAATTTAGTGCACAGTTGCATGTCTTATATTCCACTGACAAGAATGTAGCTGTACTCAGTTTTGCCTCTAGCAAAGACGATCATGGAAATTCTACATCCACCTTGAAGCTCCATAGTTTCTCCCTGGAGTTCATTTTGATTTCCTATTGATTTCAGTGTCTTTTTTCACTGGAGGGAACTTGAAACTGTCAGTGTTTCAACAATAGAGAAGCAAGTTTCAATATATGCTACCAAGTCCACACTTCTGCATACAGTTATCCTTTCGAGACCGTTTTTTTTCTTAATAATGAAATACAGTGGAATGCTTTAAAAAAAACCTTTAATTACATACTTGAAAATACAATGAACTTTAAAAGGTCTTCATTATTGAAAAATACAATAAAACATATTCAAATATGTATGAAAATACACAAAAGTATCTTTAACTACTATGTCCTTCCATGCCCAGATATGATTAAGAGCAAAGGACAACAAATGGCTCCTCTGCTGAGTCCTCCTAAATCTCATAAGAGGGTACATTGCAAAGTGAATTGCAAGTGAGGGTGCATTCCACCCCATCAAGATTCTTAATTGTTTCTGAAACCTACTTGAAGAAAGCAGGATCCTTACTCCAAAACTTCATCTCCAACAGCTGTAGATCACTGGGGATAGGCAACAAGGTTGAGACTGAATGGACAAGCATGGAAAGATATGTTGAGGTAGTCATCTAATATGACTATAAACTATAATTTAGACATTTTAAATATTTTATCCGCTGATAGAACATTTATATTTTTAATAAGAACTTTATCTTTACCAGCTCCTGAAGAGACAAGAAATAGAAGGGAACACACTTGTTCAAGTAATTTTCCCCCATCCCAAATTTAAGAAATTTCAATTATGTCTGAGTGGCAGCAATTTCCTATCAGTTCCAGAAGCATTTAGTAAGTGGTAATGGATTTTTGTAGTTTCTTTTTCCTCTAGGAAATATGTACCTCTTGCTTTCAGACTGAGGCATGAATTGATACACCCTGTCATGGCTTCTGCCTTCTTCATGTTTGACAGATTCAGAACATCTGGAAAATACTCTTTCTTCCCTCCTCCCCCCCCCGCCCCCCAGTCTTTATCTGGGATTGCAGCAAATGTGTATTTCTTTGTGTCTGATCATTTTGTTAAGCTTTGACTGTTTCAGCTTGGAGGCTAAACTCAGCTCAACAGACTCTGTTGCTCATCATTGGTATTTGTCGCCAGAGAAATTGTCTAGGATGTATGATAGTGCTTTGAATCTTTGCTGGAAATGTGAACAAGATGTAGAGACTTTTTCATGTTTGATGGACATGTAAAAATAGCCAAAATTTGAATTTTGGATTCAAATACACATATTGGATTCAGTTTTAGATTCAGATACATACACTGATTCCAAAGGTTGTAAAACTTAAATTTCAGTTGAAACCAGAGACTCTTCTTTTGGGAGTAAAGGATAACCAACTTAAAAAAAAAGTCTTGGAACTTATTTTATACATAGGACAACTGCAGCAAGCCTATTACATGCTCAAAAGTGAAAAGGTTCAACATCACCCACGATGGAGGAATGATTGGTGAAGATAATGGAATTTGTGGAAATGGCTAAATTTAACTTCTTTGATTAGAGAAAATATCTACAGAAACCCCTTATAGATTTTTTTGCATAAAATGGGAGAAACGTACTTATGATTTGAAAAAAATTGGGTAACCGAAAAGAGTGAGCTTTCTTTTATAAGCTAAAGCAAGTGATAATTTTGTAATTGTATTTATATTTGCTGCAAGGGAAACTAGAAACTTCATTTTTTTTCTTTTCCTCTTTACTGCTTTTATTCTTTATTAGTCTGCAGGTAGTTTTTATGTTCCTTGTAAAATTTTCAAGAAACATATATTTAAATAGGAGGAGGAATGTGAGTTACGTATGTTTGCCACCTTGAGTTATTTGTAAAAATAATAAAGGTGGGATATACATAAATAAAATAAAATAACTGGAAGGAGAGTTCCAGCACAGCCAACCTTGAGGTTTTCTAGATGTGTTATGCTACAATGCCACTTACCTGTGTCAAGCCTTTATTATACTGAAATCAGCTGAGCATAGCTTTGCACCTGATTAAACATTCAGGGAAACTGAGCCTCTGCCCTAGAAATGATAGTAGATAGAGTAGTTCAACAACAGATTTACAGCTAAGTGACCTTTACTCACTCTGTGTGCTTATTCTTTCACATCTGAGAGATTCTGCTTAGCCACTTACTGTCACCTTTATTCTCATATATTCTTTTCCCCCTCCCTACAGTGCTTAAGAGATTCAATGTGGTGTAGTGAGTAAGGTATCAAGTTAAAAAATGGAAAAATTCAAATTCTAGTCCTGCCCTGGGCACAAAACTATCTGGGTGACTTTGGGCCAGTTGCCTTTTCTCAGCCCTGGGAAGCAGACAAGAACAAACCACTTCTGAAAAAATTGGCAAGAAAACTGCAGGGACTTGTATAGGCAGTTGCCAGGAGTCAAAGACACTGACCTGAAGACAGAGAAGCAAATGGACAGAAAGACAAAGAGAGAGAGAGAGAGAGAGAGAGAGAGAGAGAGAGAGAGAGAGAGAGAGAGAGAGAGAGAGAGAG
>NW_015386289.1:130300-141143 GCF_001527695.2 Protobothrops mucrosquamatus
TTAATTTTGAGATGGCATATGGGATGTCACTTTGGCTCTGTTAGATGCCGTGGTATGGTCAAATGGGCATCAGGTTTACTGGCCTGAAAACCAAGCACTGTGTACATTGTTTCTTCATGAGAGCAGCCTAAGGCAGGCATCACTGCCCTTGGGAATATTCTGCAGGAGGAAAGTGTAAACCTTCCTTATCCTGGTCACTATGAGTGAGACTAATCTAGTTTGCTGCTACTGTTATCTTCTTTCTCTTGTCTTCAGCTTCTTTTGTTTTTAATGACTTGTATAACTTGAAAGATTATACAAGCAGCTGGAAAGATTTCCAGAATTCTTCCTATAAGAATGTTTAGAATAGCCATTTCTTCTGCAGAGATAAGATAAGATGAGATGAGATGAGATGAGATGAGATGAGATGAGATGAGATGAGATGAAGTAAAGTAAGGTAAGGTAAGGTAAGATATAAGATATAAGATATAAGATATAAGATATAAGATATAAGATATAAGATATAAGATATAAGATATAAGATATAAGATAAGATGATAAGATAAGATAAGATAAGATAAGATAAGATAAGATAAGATAAGATAAGATAAGATAAGATAAGATAAGATAAGATAGCCTTTATTGTCCTTTTTTTACTGTAGGCGCAACAGAACACATCAAAAATGAAATTTGATTTCTCTCCTTACAGCTGCTAAGATGATCACTGGATCCAAAGTTGGGAAGGAAGAGGAGAAATGTAGGATTGTTTGGGTTGTTCTACGGCCTTTTTTACCTCGTCTTGTGCTACTGTTTATCTTGCATTTCAGGCAGCAAAAAATAAAGCCTCAAACCCAACAATTAAGAACAATTAAATGAAAGTGCTAGTGAAGCCCTGCCATGCTGCAGTGGTATACCAAATTGCTGAAGTGATACCACGGGGGCAGACACTGAGTCAGGAGGTGGGGCGTCCATCCCAAAGTGTGGCCATGATTGGGGCCGAGGAATGTTCTTCTTCCAGCTCCCAAATGTCTCTGCTTGCACCTTGAACTGCTCATCCGATTTCACAAATGCACACAGAACCCAGGCTATGGTTTTAGGGGGGGGAAAAACAACTTAGGTTTTCTCTCTGGCAATAGCTCATTGCAAAGCTGGTAGAATAGTGATGGCCAGCTGACCTAACAAATATCAATGGTTAATCTAGCATGGAATTTGAGACTTTTGATGAATAGTAGCTGGAACAATCTGACAAGGCCTCTATGGCACATACCATGAACTCTGTTCTGTGTTAGAGAAGGGGTTATAGATCAAGAGAGTAGGTACAGCAGCATGCGGGGGGGGGGGGGGGAGGAAAACAGAGCCAATCTGTAACTTCTACTGTAATAGCAGGGATTGGAAAAAAATTTATTCTAGTGACTGGGTTCAGAACTGTAAATATAATCTCTGGAGCCTGGGCTTGCTTTTTAACAGCTCTCTCCACACCACTTCCATGCTTTAGCTGGTCTGTACAGTATGTCTGAGGGAGAGACTAATATTTGGAAGTCACTTTAGAGTCTTTGACTTAAAAAAACCACAAATATTTAAAAAGCATATATTTATTTCCATCTATATCCCATTTTTTTTCAGACAACACCTAAGGTAGTTCGTGACAATGGAAACAATAAAAATGCCATAAAACAACTCTGAAAACCAATTATACTCAACAACATAAGAGAAATGTATCTATTATGCAAATTTCAATTCACAACATATGCTAGATGATATTAATAATCAGACCTTTTTAATTCTGTTACAAAGACCTTCTTAGGTGTTGCCAATTAAAAGTAGTTTTTTAATCCTGTTTAAATTCAGTTGTTACCTGAGCCAGAACCTACTTCCATTTTATATAATTGAACTATGTGAATCAGAATTAGAATTCTGATCTTCTTCTTCTTGTGCCATATTCGTTATCGGACATTGGCGATCATGTTGGCGATCCTGTTTTTATCAGCAGCCACACGAAAAAGTGCTGCTGAGTTTTGTCCAAACCAGTCCCTTAGATTTTGAAGCCACGATGTTCTTCTTCTGCCTGGACCTTGTTTGCCTTAAATCTTTCCCTGGAGGATTAAATGGAGTATGCCGTATTTTTCTGGGTGTCGCATCACATGTCCGACATATTTTAATTTTCGTTTTTTAATTGTTTTGATGATTTCCCTTGGCTTTCCCAGGCAGCTGATCACCTCCTCATTTCTGATCTTGTCAACCCAGCTTATACATAACAGCCGCCTGTAAATCCACATTTCAAATGCTTCTAGTCTCTTCAGGTGGCCTTCTGTCAGAGACCAACTCTCTACTCCATAAAGCAGGATAGAAAAAATATAGCATCTGACAAGCCTGATTTTCAGTCTTAGGCTTATGTTGTGACTGCAGAAGACCTTTTTCATTTTGAAGAATGCTGTTCAGGCTTTTTCTATCCTTGTCTTTACTTCAACGGTCATGTCCCAGCTTTCATGTAACTTGGAACCGAGATGTGTGATCCTTTCAACTTTTTTTAGTGGTATTCCTTCTGAATTTATTGGTGGTAAATTAACGGGTTGTTTGCTGACGACCATGATCTTGGTTTTTGAGGTGTTAAGCTTCAAGCCATATTTTTCAGATATTTCTGTGACTCTGTTGATGAGGAGCTGAAGGTCTTCATGCTTACTGGCAAGCAGAACTGTATCATCAGCATATCTTAAGTTGTTGATCCAAACACCGTTTACTTTGATGCCGGCATCGATGTTCTCCAGTGCCTCGTTGAAGATTGACTCAGAGTAGATATTGAACAACAGTGGAAACAGAATACATCCCTGTCTGACCCCTCTTCTTATTTCTGCATCAGCTGAGTATTTTTGGCCTAGTCTCACATTTGCTACCTGATGCCAATACAGATTCTTTATTCTTTGGATGTCTTTGTCATTCTAGTCCCCCTTGTTTCAGGTTCTGAATAGTTCTGAATTCTGATCAGTACATTAATTCTGACAGTGAATTCATTGATTATGTGCCATTAAATCGGTATCAAATCTTAGTGACCACATTCTGATCAACCTGCCTCCTATGAAACATGACGCAATGTACACCATGGTGAAAGAAATAGTGATACACAGCGGGTAGAACACAGTTTTCCCCCACTATTAACTGATCTTTGGTAGAGCATAAAACTAACAGTCCCTTAGGCAAATGATATATTTTTACACACAGGTCTAGCTTTCTTTCCAAAGAGCACTAAACTCATGCTTATACAAAGTCTGGACAAGTGCTTTCAAAATTGCCAGTCAGGCATTACCAGACAGATGATACTGCCGAAGCAGATGTCTGGTCTTGCCTGCAGCCAAGCCAAGATGGACAGAGAGAGCACTTCCCAGTGAAACAAGGATACAACTACAATAATCTGAAGTGGCCAGTAGGTGCTGGGCAGATCCCAGTCCATGATAGTGTCAACATCCACATCATGCCAGATCTAATGCACTGCAGATATTGTGTAAGAAAAACAGGCAAAACTCTAAATCTGGAACAGCCTAGGACAGCTTTATACTGCCTAAATGAGATGAAGGCAATGCAATGAGGCTATACCAGGAAGAAAGTAAATGTCAGAGAAATATGGTAGAGTACCTAAGATCAGCCTTTAGCTGTGCATAGAACTAGCAGCACCCATGGACTGAAATCATTCTGGATTTGCCAACTCCTTCACTTTAGCCAGGAACCAAAACAGTATTTTTATGATAGAAATGTATCACAAGATTTGTTAAAGCACTTTAGAATGATGGGGGCATGTCACAAGGCAACTAACTTCAGGAGCAGTGATACAAATTTGGTTGGAGGCATTCGAGAAAGAACGAAGAACATTTCGTCTGAAATATGGCATACGCATTTTGTATTTGCCATCCATAATTAGACCTTGAATAGTTTTATTGTAAGCTTGTCTTTTGGTAACAAAATAAGTAATTCTAAGAGCTGATTTAATTAGGCTGGAAAGCCAAGTGCCCAAAATAGAATCCTTTAATATGGAATAAGTGTGGCATTGTGCATTGATTTCTGTTTCTGAACATTTGTATTTGCTTTTTAAAGGCATATCTTATTTCTTTTATACACAAGATTCTGGTCATAGGAAACTTATTTCTGAGCATTTGGTAGCTGATATCCAAGATGCTGTCAAACCCGATACTCAGAAGATATAAGGGTTGCCTGGGCTGAGTTTTTGAGGAACTGCTGATCTGAAATTCATGGGGTATTGATTAGCACCCAAATGTCCATAAAAGAGGGCATTTCATTTACTTTCACTTACCCAAAGAAAGTGGGAAGCAGGAAAGCAGTTCAAAGAATCCAAAGAAGTGGCACCAAGCATTTGATACTGCTGATGATAATGGTGATATAACTGATTGTGACATTTTTGTTGCATTTCCTTTTCCATGTTTGTAATCTTAATACTGCATGAAGGCTCAGAGTGGCATGGAGGAGGAGGAGGAGGAGGAGGAGGAGGAGAATGTATATGCTGCTCTTCTCCCAGTGACTCCGAGTGTTTACAATTGTTAAAACATTTTAAACTGTTTGGCTTCGTTTTTAAATATTAATAATAATACTTTTTCTTTTTTCTGCGCAGCTTGAATTGGTCACTGTAAATAGGCAAGAGATTCAGATATCCACCTTGGCAACTTCTAAAACTTCCAGTCTGATCTGAGCAAGACAGTCTCGTTACTATAAATGAAATCTCCCTATAATCAGTGGGTAAGTTGCCCACCTTCCCTTTTGTTGTCCCTCACTGAACTTCTTTAGCACCTGTTAGGATGGCATGGGAACCTCTGTGTCTCTAGGCATCTGCATTTTCTTTTCTTTTTTTAATATATTTTATTGATTTTTTAGAATAACAATCCCTAGTGCCTAGTAAGTAGTGTGTTGTCTGGGGTCATATAGTTAACTAACAATCAATAATGATTAATTTCTATAATTCCATAATTAATATATTACTTAATGGTATGTTTCCTTGATCTTCCCTTTTTCCCATAATATTCTCCTCTGTCAACATTAAACAAATATAGTTCTTAATAATTTCAATGCATACAAGGTTGGATGTAAACATTTTTTTTATATTTATACAAATAACAATAATGTCCATATATAGCATCTTTTCTGGTTGACTTATGTTTCAATTGTATTTGTAAAAGTCATCATTAGATCACTTTCAAAATTCTTATTTATACTTAATTTCCCCTCATTATTCAAGCCATTTCTTATCAGTCATAATTTTCTCAAAATTGATTACCTAAATATCCAAACTTTTCATTTACATACACCATCCCAATATTTTCATATTTCATTTATTATAAAGATACTATACTACTTATATGTCTTGTAACATCCACCTATAACATCTTTTCTGATTGGCTTATGTTTCAATTATATTTATAAAAATCATCTTGTTAGGTCACTGTATGTCCTGTTTTCAAAATTCTTATTTAAGCTTAATTTCCCCTCAGTATTCAGATCATTTCTCTCAGTCATAATTCTTTCAAAGTTAATTACCTTTAAATGTCCAAACTTTTCATTCACATACATCATCCCAATATTTTTACATTTCATATATTGTAAGAAATACTATACTACTTATTTCTCTTATCCTCTTACTATCATCACTGGCATCCTTCAGTCTCGAGAGACTATGGTATCGTGCTCTGGAAAGAGGTCCTAAGGCAGCATCTGGTGTGGCTAAAAAGGCCAATTCAAAAATGGCAGTCCCTTCCACACTAAGGGCAGATACAATCTGTCCCCTGTCCAGCCCCCAGATTTCGCTGGTTCCGGGACTGCCTCTTTGCCTCAGCCTGCCGCACAAGCGTCTCTTCGAATTGGAGAAGGCCATGCTGCGTCTTTAGCCTCCAGGCTGAATAATCAGAGGTCAAGGATTCTCAGCTGTTAATATCCATTCCCAAGGCCTTCAGATCCCTCTTGCAGATATCCTCATATCACAGCTGAGGCCTCCCTCTGGGGCGCTTTCCCTGCACTAGTTCTCCATACAGGAGATCTTTCGGAATCCGACCATCAGCCATTCTCACGATATGCCCAATCCAGCATAGACGTTGCTGTTTCAATAATGTATACAGTATATACTAGAAATTCCAGCACATTCCAGGACTGCGCTATTTGGGACTTTGTCATGCCAGGTGATGCTGAGAATACGTCAGAGACAACGCATATGAAAGGTCTTACTATAGGGCCCCTTTATATCCAAAATTATCTATTCTTTTAACCATATTCAAACAAGGGTTTATTCATGTAGTACTCCATCTGATAAGATGAATCAAATCTCTTGAATCTAACTCTAGCCTTCTTCTTTTGCCAAATAGCTTTCCAAGTTAGCATATTTTGCTTGCCAGGGGGTTGTATTTTTGTAAGTATTTTGGGAGTAAGAAGGATAAGTTGAGTAGGATGTATGCTTTTTGTTTCCCAGAATCTAGTGATTCTCCTGGCAGTTCTATAATGCATTTTGTTAAATCTTCTTTCTTATCCTCGAATTTGTTTTGAAGTCCTGACGAATAAAATATCTTTTCCATTTTCATTGTTGTGACAAGATCTTGTAGATTTTTTTCTGTTTGTGTTAAGTTGTAGTTCTCTTCATTTGTAGCTTCCCTATTTAAGTCACTTTCTTGTAGTTTCTGTTCTGTTATCTGATTTGTTTGTTCATTCTTTATCGTCGTTTTCTGAGGGTTTTTTAATTGTAGGATTAGATTTAAGATGTGCTCATTTATGTCATCAAAGTTGTTTTTGATCTCCTCGTGGTTTGAATCCATTGTCATTTGAATTTGTCATAGCATTGCATAGATTTCCTCCTGGAAAGTATTTGTCTTATTTTGGAATATTGCTCCTGTAGATCTCTGATGTTCCAGGCTAAATCCTTCAGAAGAGGATAGTAAATGTGGTTTCCTGTCACTTTTAAATAAGTATGAAATATCCATTTTGTCTACCTGCCTCCAAATAATCTTTCACCATTACCATAGTCTCAATAATTAGCCTTGTCAAACCAACCAATCTCAGAATCCAAACAACCAAATCTTATATAGTTCTTATCTTTATATATGGTTTTTGTAATCCAATGCATTTCCAATTATCAAGGCATCAGTGAAGGTAGTGTTTTATAATAGTTCTTCTATTCAGGGGTCAGTTATCAATGAGTCAGAATTACAGTCCAGAATGTTTAGCCACCTTAAAGCCTTCCAGTAAATTCCCCCCTAGAAGATTTTTTTTTCTGCAAACCATTCTTGAGCTTAGACAAACAGAAAGTTTTTCTTTTTCTGCAGACACTTCTTGAGCTTATAGACAGCCCAGTATGTTTTCTTTTTTTGTTCCCAGCTGTTTTCTATTTGGTTAAGGGTTATTAAAGTTCAAGGGAACAAATTATTCTTTGTTTCTGGGCGTCTTGCCAGTTTCTGAGTTGGTATTGCTATTGTTCTATGCTCTAATTCTCCACTAGATGACAGCAGTTGTTTATTTTCCAGCTTTTTCAAACATTCTTTTTTTATATATAGTTTCATCAAAACTCTTTAGGATGTAAAATCTTAATGGTTTTCTTAATTTTCAGATTTAACCAGACTATGGTGTTATTAATTTCATTTCAGTATATTTCTTCCCTCCTTAAAAGTTAATTTGCCGCTTCCATCTATGGAGGGGTGGGAATGTAGTCCCCTCCCTTCACACATTCAGAGGATTTCTTGCTTTGGGGATCTTTTTTGGGAATGCCATTATTTTCTGTACCTCTGAACTGTTTGAAGGATTAGGCCAAATAACAAGACACTAGGTAAACGGTCTTCATACATCCCTGTTTCTCATTCTCATTTCATCTAATAATAGTTAAGCAAGTCACTGTGTTTAGCAGACAAAAGGAACATCATGTGACTCTTCTGCTTCCCTCTCTTCAAGGGGCAGTTCAGATAAAATTGAACCTTTTCTGTCTTCATCTACATACTCCTTAAATATAGCTATTATTTCAAATACAAAGAATCTATCCATATTGTATTCACTGATGGCTGGGCTAAGCTCATCTCCTACATTCAAGACAACTATGTTATGAACATTTTTTATGAGATGTTCCGCCACTTAATTTTTCAGTATTCTGCAGGCATTCTGCTGTTCAGGAGCACATCTGTCACAAGGGACCTGGCTGAATTCATATCTCCAGCCCCAACATCTGCTAAGTAGGTTCATAAATGAAATCTACTGAGGAAAACAGGTTAGATGATTCTATAAATGTCAATAGATCAACAGTTCTTATCCTGCTGATATTAAAATCAGAAAACACCAGGAAAATGTCTTTTTTATTAAAAAATCCCCTCAAAATGGAAATTAATCCTAAAAATCCCAAGAACATAGGGATTGAAAAGAAGCAGCAGCTGGCTTTTACAAAAAGTAGACAGTAATCTTCAACCAGTTCTGAACTACTCTGATATTATACCAGTTGTGTGTTTTAAAGAACCTTATGAATATGCATATTCATTTGAGAAAAATATCTAAATAACATTTATGTGCAGCTTCCTTTGCTAATGTTGATTGTATAGCAACAGTGAATGCCATTTGTATATACTGTAAGCATTTTGAAATCTGCATGCTAGCAGAGCAATTTTGAAAGCAATTAAATGTATTTGGATGTATAAAGAAGCAGCAGGTTTACAATTTTTCCTGTCACATGCTGCATATATAATTTGAGAAATGATTGCTCCTGGAAAAATGGGTTGGATTCATTTCAACAGAAACTTTTAAGATTCCTTCATGTGGGATAATTTCCATTGCTTTTACAAATAAGCAAGATATATTGGAGGGACAATCTCATGCTTAGCATGTTTCATTCCACAATATAGGAAGTTTAGTTTCTGAGTAATAAATACACAGATAAAGTTCATTTCTTGCATGCAAGCTATCCATCTTCTCTAAATATTTCTCCATACTGCTTGGGAATTGGTGGAATTGACCCAATACATTTGGAAAGCACCATTTGAGAAACCTACTTTTTCTTTTCCAGCCAGCACATAAAATACATACATTTAGTATAGTTCACCAAGTATCACACTTAAGATGTTTCCAAATGGGTCTAATGCCTGCAAAATAATAATTTTGAAAATCATGAATATTTTGTGGAGGCAACAATAAAATGTTCTGACTTGTAGGGCTGATGTAAAAACTACTGAGATAATGTGCATGACATGTCCTCAATATTTAAAAGTCAGGGCATTTCCCCATGGCTTAATTAAAATGTTCTCCACTTGTTGAGATAAAAGAAAACTAAACTGAAATAAAATTTGGTGTCCCTACTGCCAATCTCTATTCTGTTTTTATAATCATTGTTCTAGCTTACTGCTACTGTTCTGTCAGAACACTCCTGGGTTTCAAAGAAGGTGTCAAACAATAGCTTGATCTACACATTGTCAAAATCTAGTACTGAGACACAGAATTGCAGGATAGGAAGGGAGTTTCTAGTAAAGCATCCTTTCTGCACTGGGCTTGCAGATAATCGTACGTCACCACCCACGACCGGACCTTTTGTGTGTACCTAGTCTATCAGACGTCGACCAGGTGTCTACCTTACTCTCCCAGGGTCCAAGACAACCACGAGTTTCGTTCGTCTGGAGGTCGACTACTTACCTCATTCCCTCGTAGTATTCTGGTCGAAATCGTTGGTCGAAAGATTAGTAGACCTCCACACGAAACTGTAGGGTTTCACTTGTCTTGAAAAAGCACTAAAAAGATTCAAAACTATCTGTGCTCAACTATAAAATGGTTTTATCAAATATTATCCCAACCCATTAGCTGTCTAGTGGTTTGTTTAAAATAGAGTTCAGTACACTAAATTCCTTTATCATGTAGCTCCCTCAAATTGTTGACCAGTGAGGAGCTGTGAATACTGAGCAGCCATTGAGTAGTAGCTGTGCCTGCTTTTTCCCTCCACAGAACATAAGAAAAAATGGGGCCAGAGGAGATCACCCTAGATCTCAGTGGATGGGATATGCATAGTGCAAGGTAACCAATAGGTGATGGGTTTCAATCTATCTCCTATGGATCAGCTGACTACCACCAACAAGCCACTGGTTACTCTCAGAATAAGAGAAAAGTATTACTATAAAATTGGAACAACTAAGGATATCTTAGCCTGATTTCATTTCATAGATATTTTATCGTGTAGAGTTTCACAAATTATACTAGATTCCGATTTAGCATTTACAATGCAGCCAAACATTGATTTTTCAACCCCAATTTGCTGTGCCATGCTAATGGTCTTTAATCTGCTACATTGAGTTTAATTCTTAATGATTAATTCTTTCAACCATCTTTTTGCAATAGTTGGACGGAGCTGCAAAGATTTCTGCATGTTTTACCAGTAGCAAATAAAGTAAAAGAACAGTCAGAGCATTAGTTGTGTAAATTTGCTCAGTCAATATTAACCCTGTTTAACCCTGTAGATATTAAAGATTTAGGATGCCGTCTTACAATGATAGTCACTTCAGTTAGGGGAGTTAGGAGTAGTGGAAAAATCCAGATATCTCAAGAAATGTGAAACTAAACTCATAAAGATACCACCAAACATTACAGAAAGGCTCTGTTTGACACCTTCTAACACAAACAAAATGAATGATGTTATGCAACGCCAGGTCCGTGGTAAACAAGGCCCCTCTCATCCAAGACCTTATTCAAGAGGGGGGTGCGGACCTGGCAGGTATCACCGAGACCTGGCTGGGCATGGAAGGGGGAGTGCCCCTCGTTGATATTTGCCCGCCGGGTTTCCAGGTATTCCATCAGCCGAGGACCCGGGGTAGGGGCGGTGGGGTAGCGGTCATTATAAGGGAGAGCCTATGTCCGAGGGAGACCACTG
>NW_015386289.1:144259-190314 GCF_001527695.2 Protobothrops mucrosquamatus
GTGTTCCATATCAGCTGTCAATCCTTATGAGATCCTCATATGACTGTTCATTTAGATATTCAAATGAGAAGCTTTTGTTCGCAAACAAATTGTCAGTTGTGTTTATATGTATCCAGCCTAGCCTAGCCTTTCCTTCTATTCCATTCTTTATTAAATGTATGTGGCTGCCTATCTTGTGAAAAATAACTGGGCTGTTCACAACAGTAATAAAACCAAAAATAGTAAAAATAGAAAAACTAAAATAGAAAAATCTTATAGCTAAGTCCATTAGACTGGATGGATGAAAAATAGCTGTTTATAAAATGAAATCTTCAAGGCAGCTCAAAACTGACATCATTCATAGAGGGTGATCTCGTCCCCTAAGGTAAGGGACATAAACAGCCCTAACCTCCCTCCTTATTTAGGCCACTCTACTTAAAACTCAAGCAAAGGTTAGATAAGAAAATAATAAAGTATAAAGAAATAGTTAAATCATCCAAGTTTCCTAAAAAAGGAAGTCCATGATTTTTCTCTTTAATGATCATCCTGATATGTTCAGGAGATTATGGATAATGTATTATGAGGCTCTCTGACAATCAGTTATCCGCTTTTAGGAGGTTCATAAGATAGCAGGGCTAAAAGAAGGGTGGATTCCAGAAAACTGCAAATTGTAGCAAGTACACTTTGGAGGAAAAATGGTCTCTGATAATTATAACAGGAAGTAATTTATTCTTTCAAGCTCAGGGGAGAATTGCTTTCCTTATCACATTTATCTTCCATTGATCATTTACCTCCCCAGTTTGAAGGATCTAGTTCTGCAGCTATAATTATATCTCTTCTGTTGGCAAATATTTGAAAAGGATTATTCTGCTGATTTATTTTAATCACAGCTGCCCTATTTGGGAGGGAACCCACAGTCCTGTACATGTTGCTTACTCAGAAGTGCAGTAAATGTATCTATGTCAGGTATGAAAGATCAGGAATACATGTGAAGTTCCAAGTAAACTGATTTATTACTACTCATGCCTATGCACAGGAATCTACTCAACTAAATATTAGCACTATTTTGACACTAGTCAGCAGAATTCAAAATGGATTGGACCTAGTCCATTTGTGGCTATATAAAGACTCTAGGCTAGGCTGATTCCTCTTTTGACTTTGCCCCCAAATTCTGCTACCCCTTCTCCTATATTCTCTCTTGATTTGCAGCATACTTCAAGATTATATTTACTGTAAAGCCTATCTGTCCCCAGTATCCTCTTCTATCAATCAGCACTATCCTCTCTGCCCATATATTAACCTATCACCAACTTATGAAAATTCCCCGCAGCTTGGTAGCTGTTGCCTCAGCCTTCAAAGTTAAGAAGTTATCAGAATAAGATGCAACCTTGTTTCAGCATTATTTTTGAGTCTGGTGATCAAATGTATCATGAATAGGGTTTGCTGTTGTGCAAAATACTGGAGTATTTCCCCATTGTTTCCTATTTGTTTTATTGAAGGATTACCATTTCAAAGCAATTGTTCTCTCCAAAAATTACAAAACTATCTCAGAAACCTAAGCACCCTGTGCTTTGCTAATCATTGATCTAATTGCTAATTAACTCCATTCAGTTTTCCCTTTGGTGATTTTGTCTAGGCTACTATGTATGTAAGAAAAGTGGCAAGGAAGAGAAGATAGGGAATAAAACAGCTCAGAACAAAAGCACATGCACTTTAAGATGGAATAAAAAAAAGGGTGAAACAAAATGGCTGGTTGTTTTGGAAGTGGCTTTAATTACTTGAGCTGAATAACAAGGGAAATTTATTAAACGTGATAGGACCCACCTAGTAGGGCACATTAAATCCAGTATTTGAGATATCTGAGAGGTTCCATACTTACGCAAGACTAACTTGTAAGAATTTTAACCTTACTTTCAGCCAAAAGATTTTCACCTAGAATTTAACTTCAAATAGATATGCCTGTGTTTTGAGTAAGGACAAGGAAATATAAAACTATTCTATTAGCCCACAACTACATGCAGTTAAAGTTTAGATAATAATTTCCAAATAGATCCCAAAATGTAGTCTGTTCCATTAGCTACGTGTATTTAATGTGCGAGGAGATATGCTCTGAGTGTGGCAAATCAGAATTTAACCATATGACAGGCCAGAAATGCAAATCAAAGCAGCATGACTAACTTCTGAATGTTATACTAAACATCTACCCCACCCATCAAGCGAGCAAATAATGGAAATAGCATTCTGTACTGTTTCAGTAATGCACAATCAGCCAATTGCCTCAATAGGAATGCTCCAGAAAATTTGATTATCTCAGCATGACACTAAAGATGCTGATGTCAAAATCATGAAATTATAATTATAACGTATTTTCAAAAAGGGAGGTAGAGCAAAAGGGTTGCTTTATAAATAGAACATTAAAGATCACCTGGCTACCGTGCTGAATTCACCTGCCATTTGTCCTTTGATGATGATTCTTAAAAACTCTCCTGCAGAGCTACATTTCGTCAGGAGTTGGATAAGCTATACAGACTTGTTGAATGATTCGAATGAGTTTTTCAGATTGTGTTTTCTAAAGTACAGTTCAGGCATTTCTTGCTTAGTTTACCCCCATTAAGGAACATAATGTTACTGCATGTATGAACATGATGAAAACTAAGCTGCAAATTTTGGTTGAATATGAGATTAATAAAGTCCATCTCTAACTGAATGGTAAGGAGATGGCTTATGGATATCTGATTATTTTCTGAGGCTGTTTTAATTCCAGGTTGCGAATGCATCACCAGACAAGGAAGAAAAAATGAAAGACTGCTTTTCTTTTTAAGACAAAGTAGCCACTCCTGGTTAAATTGGAAGTGTTCTTTACCGCTGACTTTCCTTTATTTTCTTGTCAAGAGATGGCCATCTTGTAACGGATTACACGAATTGCTCTGACATGCATCTGTTTCAAGAAAGGAAACTAAAACAAGTCTTGACAAACAGAATGTAGTCAGCAAAGAAGACTTTGGAACAACCAACTGATTCTGCAGAGATTCACCAAACTGGGACAATGCTAAAGAGTGTCAGAGAGCATAGGAGAAAAAGAAAATTGAGCCTTATTATTTGTAAAATGACTCCGGGGACAGGCTGTCTGTTTCCCTGCCATCGTGGTCATGCAAATTGGGAAAAAGCTCCACATGGAGGGGCCCATTCTCACACTTGCCATGTCGTATAGAAGATATACACCATCATGCTACTGAAACCTCCCACAGTCTTGCTAGGATTTAAACTTGCTGTCAGCCCACCCCAGTTCCATGAGTAGATGCCACAGTTCGACATGCCTGTGGAAATCTGGTTTTGACAGGAAGATGTTTTGAGTCATTAATTCCAAGTTAAGAAACCCTCTCAGGGGAGAAATCATGGTCACTTTATCAATTATTTCAATTTTCTATGACATCCTGACAACTTTAAAAGCCATTTGCAGAAACTGAAGCAGGTATATAGAGATATCCAGAACATTTTAGAAGTTTCATAGCTAGAAGCTGAATTCTACATCACTTGCTGTACTAACAAAATGAGGACCATGGGAGCTCTTTCCATCACTTCTTCAATGTATCGGGTTGCCTCTGTAGATTCTAGGTGGCTGAAATGACACCAAGAAAACCATAATATCAAAATATTCAAACATCAGGCCCAGCGCTTTTTTTGAAAAAAAAAAAAAAAAAAGGTGCCGGAACTCACACACATCATACAACCCGCCTTGCCTACCCTACAAGTTTCCATCCAAAAAAGGTGCCGGAACTCCGTTCTGGGCATTCTATGAGAAAAAAAAGCCCTGATCAGGCCATTCTACATCCTACATAGCAACATACTTTTCCACATCTGGAAAGATGATACCCTGTGTCAGCTGATACAAAATAAAAAGCCAGGCAAATATTTTGAATCAGAGCTCATTGTTTCTTGCAGCTCCTGCAGCTGCCTGACCGTCTGCTGCTTCTGCAGGCTGACAGTCTGTTCGTCTCCATGTTCCAGCTCTGATTCAAAGGCTTCAGATGAGACCATTACAGATAACAATTTTCAAAATATTGCTTTTTTTGCTTTCCAAAATATGAGTGAGGAGGGTCCCGATCTTAACCTGAGATGGCAGGCCATTTAAAAACAGGAAGGCTGCTACCTCACTACCATCTCAACAAACTTCTCCCAAAAAAAAGGAAGTTGAAGATAAGCCATAGGACCAACTATATTTGCTCGTTCTTCCCTTCCTTCCCTCATTCTGATCTTCCTACATTCTGTACACGAAAGCCTTATTAAATAATTGCAAAAGTTCACACAGAATGATGTCCCTGCTTCCAGGAATATTTCATATTTGACTTGGATGGGATTGTACTGCCCTATTCAAGGACTACCCTTCTGCACTCACATCTCCTGCTAGATAAGCAGGTGGTCTTGGCTCATCTCAACCTTATATGTCATTTGTCCCCATTTGTCACTTATAGAAGCTTCAATTAATCCAGAGTGTAGCAAAGTGGACAGTTATGTGGACAGTTCCTCTGTATGCCTATGTGATGCCTATGCTTTGTGAGCTGCATTGACTGTTTGCTTTCTGGTACAACCCAGCCTCTAAAAAGGAAAGGCTTCCTCTGCCTTGGTCAGGCCCAAGAAACCAGGAATGACATGTGAAGTTACTTTTGAGCAGCTACTTTATTGTGTTCACCTATTGACAAAAATCTTTCCAGGTTAAAGCAACTATCTACATAAATATTGGGGGTGGGCGGTCTGCCTTCCGCCCTTCCTGCATGCCAAAGAATCCAAGCTCCGATGTCTCTTTGCTCTCTGGGAAAGGGCTCCTCCCCCTGCAACTCTGGACCACCACATTCTTATTCCCCACAAGAAGAAATAGAGTGTAATGGTATATGGGAACGACCTTGGGAGATTAGGCAAAGAGATGCTGCCTAGAGAATGGTCATAGCTGAGGGAGCATAGCCTACAGCTGCATAGAGCAAGAGAGCCCCAACCTAAGGCTATGAAGATGATAGTGGGAGGACTGTACTTTCAGACTTGGAAGATTCTGTTAATATACTGTAGATTCACAGTAAAGTAGAGTGCGCTATTCTGGCTGTCTGGTATATCTGGTAAGGCTGACTTAGACAGAAAAAGTCTAACTATTTGCTTATTTTTTTACATATCAGATCTGAACTGAAAAAGTCCAGGTTGTCAGGAGATGACAGCAAAGAGATAGGGAAAACCCTGTTCTCTGTTGCCATCTAATGGTCATTTAAAGTTTCGCAACTCTGATGTGGTATGCCCAGTTCATCTACTGCAATATCATATTCACTAACTGGTAGCAATTCACCATGGTCTAAGACAGAAGTTCTTCAAATGAATTTATTTGGTTGGTACTTGAATTTCTAAAGATTGAAGATGCTCCTTTCCCATCTATTACTCTGTTAAGTAAAATTAAATAAAAATGTATGCCAAATAAACTTGCAAGTAAATTTTTTAGCCTAGCTCAAATCTGAGTTTATTCTGTTAAATAAAAACAGGCTGGGTTTAGGGCTACATTCCCTGTCAGGGGGCTACATTCCCTAGAAGAAATGAATACCAATAAATCTGACTTATCCCTTTTTGCAGTATTCATTGATTTAAAGTTTACATTTGACCAGATTTGAGAACTAAACCGTGGTTTAAAAACATGTGCTGCTTTTGATATTTAACATTCATGAGGAATTGTGACTGAGATTCATGTACAGCAGCCAAGAACCTAACTAAATAATTACCTATAAGGATAGGAGAGAGTCATATATTTTGGCTTCAGTTTTATTTAATTATTACATTATTTCCTTGATGCAATGTCACTTGCCATCCTCCTAAGTTGGTTTATAGGCATAACAGTGTACTATTATACACAGAGGCTGCAGCAATTTTGCCCTTGACTACCTGCTGGCCTTAAAACAGCTTCACTATTGTTCCTTTCTTACTGCAACATGGAGGAAATAAAAATAAGCCTAGCTAAGATTGAGATCCTTACTTGCTCCAAATATCCAAAGCAGTGAATTTGGCAGTTAGGCAAATATACCACTGAGCAGGTTAAAGCCTTCAAATACTTAGGGATAGTTTTCCAGGTCTCTGGAAACTGAAATGCTCACTTGGATTATATATTTCCAAATGCACAGAAATCCACCTCAGTTGTCCAAGCTTTTCTTTTTATACTTACTGCAATTAAATTATTTTGCAGCTGACACCTGAGTACAGCTGCTGTATAGGACTTGACTTGGCCAGCAAAACAACATGGCTATGCTAGAGAAAGAACCTAAACCAATTTCAGAGAAATATTTTGTAGGGTAGCCATTGTGTTCTAA
Organism: Protobothrops mucrosquamatus; assembly: GCF_001527695.2. Taxonomy (NCBI): domain Eukaryota; kingdom Metazoa; phylum Chordata; class Lepidosauria; order Squamata; family Viperidae; genus Protobothrops; species Protobothrops mucrosquamatus. Next base: position 150,574 of record NW_015386289.1, read on the forward strand.
ACACGTGCTCCAGTGGGAGACAGGAGTTAATAAAGTTGGATAATATTTTTGGATAATAATATATTGGATCATATTTTTACTTACTGGCTAAAGCTACTCCATAAGCCCACTTAAACTGGCCTATCTGACTTGGCCAGATAATTTCAAATGTTCTTAGACAATAGTTGCCCTAAAGCAGTGGTTCTCAACCTGTGGGTCGGGACCCCATTTGGGGTCGATCGACCATTTCACGGGGGTCGCCAAGCAAGGCTGTCTGCCATTTTTTTTGTCCGCCATTTTTTTCCCCTTTTCCAGCGGGTGCCTTACCTCCCTTGGGCTGGGCCAGCTGGTGATCGGCCTGCTCCGTCTCTGCCGCTTGCCAGCTACGCCTCGGCCGGCGCAGGGGGCGGAACCACGCATGCGCGGCGCTCCTGGGCAGGGAAAGTCGACTTATGACCGGTTGGGTAGTCCTCGACTTACGACCGGTTTAGTCCTCGACTTACGACCGGTTTAGTCCTCGACTTACGACCGGTTTAGTCCTCGACTTATGACCAGTTGGGGTCGCGGCATTAAAAAGGTTGAGAACCACTGCCCTAAAGATATTGAATTATTATGGCTTCTTCTGCTATGCTCTTTTGCCACTGGGGAAGATTAAGCTAAATTAACCTTAAAATCAAGGATTTTTAGCACTGAAGGTCAATCAGAATCTGCTCTCCCCTCTCTCCCCAATGTATTTATAAACAATGAATGTTCGGGCCTCAACCTCCCCTGATCTGCCTCAAGTAACAATCCCTCTATTTAAAGGAGTTCTAGCACTGGCTTCCATCAATGTGCTCTGCACAATACTTGTGGAGGAAAAATACAGGAAATTCTCTTTGCAGCCTGGTGCTGTCCTTGTGGCATGGGCCCTACTGAAACCACAGCCTACGTTCTCCCCTGGTGCCAGTTTTAGAGAAGGATTACCTGTATCGGTTTAGTTTTATCTTTTAGCCTTTAGCCTTTAGTTGTATGGCTATTGCTCTCTATATACCACAGTGTTTCATATTATACTATATTGTGGAGTAAGAGCAGCGTGGTGGCCTAGTGTGGAAAACACTTGACTCCCACTCGGAAGGTTGAGAGGTCAGTCCTAGGTAGCGGCAGGTGTTTCTCTCATGAAGTGCAAAGAAAAAATATCTGCTGCGAATTCTGCAAGATGGTATCTGAAAGGGCATCTGGCCAGTAAAACATTCAGCTCCATCCAGTTGCCCCAATTGTACCCTAAATTAAAGAATTACAGGGTCATAAAAAGGGAATTTATTGTGGAGTAGTATTAAATTCTTATTACTACATAGCTTACTATTGCTATTAAAACAAAATTTTAGTGATACAGTACAAAGTTTCTCTGTTTAGGCACCCTCAGTGTCACAAAGATATGCATAAATGGATGCCGCAAACATTTGGAATGATCTGTGGTGCTTCTGTGAGCTTGCTTCAACATCTGGAGGCATTGCAACAAACTGTGTGGGAGCTGCAGATATAGATATTTTATAATTTAATCTAGCTTTTTCTGTTTTCATTTTGGTTATTATTCTGTAAATTTATACATTAGCATTTAAATCACAGTTTTATATTGTACTATAGTGCAATATGGTTACCATCTTTTTAATCCTGAAGTTTTAGTGGAATTACAGTTTAAAAATTTGTGTTAATTCCAAACCTTAGTTATATTCCCTTATCTTTTACAGACTAGATTGTGCAATAAGATATTGTTAAACTCTAGTCCTTAATCAAGATTACATCTTTCCTCTGTGTTATTGTTATTTCTTGAGTCTAACTCTGGCACAGCTCATGTCTCCTCTATAATAATGCAGAAAAGGAGGATGTACTAACAGACTCATCTCTTATGACCTAGTTTTTTCCCCTTAAAATAAAAAAGATGTAACAAGTTCTATAGAATAGGAAAGTACAATATATCTCTTTCTTCTTAGATCTGCTTTTATCTGAAGTGTTATGGATTTGGACCACTTCAAAGCACCTTGCACATTTTCCAGTAGCCACCAGATGTGAAAGTTGGCTTCATCTCCTACGTTAAGGGATAGCAGAGAGTCCATTAATAGGTGTTGTAGCTGATCACTCCTGCATCTAAAAGCAGGAGTGGTTCAGAAGCTAACACTAAGGAAATTCAATACAGAGTGTGAAAGTCATTCAGTGGCAATGCCAGCTGGCAAATAAAAAGCTACTTTATAAAAAGCTCCCATTAAGGCTAAAACTCTGTAATTTCCCATGGTGTCTCTACATACATCTGTTGGGTGACAGCAGCCATAACACACATTTCATGCTCAATTTGTTCTCACTTTCGCCTTCTAGTTATAAATATAATTAGAGATCATCTTGTTGTGATAAAAATATTGTAATTCCCAGGATTTTTAAGGTTCATTCTCCAAAATTCAATCTGTACCTCATTGCACCTTTTGATATGCTAATTCTAATCTGAACAATCTGAATCAAGATTGAAAGACAGTTTCTCAAAGAATCTACCAAAAGCATTCAAGGCCACTTTGCTGAAGTATATCAATTGTATTAATTTTTATGATCTCAGTCTGATTTTAATTACTTCTCTCCCATGTTTCAGCTCTAAATCTCCCTTTAGTTCCTATGTAAAACAGTCTGCATGGTTTGAAAAAAATCTGCCTTTCTAGGTAATGAGAAGAAAATTGGTCTTCAATGAAAATTCAGTGTTTAAGAAGTCCTCTGTATCTCTCCTTAAAAGCTTTTTGGTATTAAGAAGAAGGATGGAAGAAACATTAAAAAGGGAGGCGGGTGGAGGAAAGGATTTTAAGTGGACCAAAAGATTCTCAGAATCCCTCTTAAAATTCTGCATTAAGGACAATGCCTACACACATGAGCCTCAGCTGAAAACAACCAAACTATTCTTTATCTCTCTTTCCATTGCCAATATTTTTCAAGAGACCTACATATGTACATATTACACTATTCTTTTTTAAGGTAAGCAACTTAATGCCGAGTGTAGAAAATGACTAAAAAAAATAATAAGCCAAAAGGTTAAAGGGGGAAGGGAAGGGACTAATGTAGTCTACAGCAACCCTTTTCACTATATTTTTTCATATTCTTCTATCCAGCAGATCTATACTTCCATCATGATGATACATTAGTTCATGCATTGTTTTTGGTTAACTTTCTCACTTCTTTCTTTCTGAGGATCTCATCAACACCACAAATCATGACTTTTCATGGGACTGAACATGGGACTGACTTTTCATGGGACTGAACATGGGACTGACTTTTCATGGGACTTTTCATGGGACTGAATTTTCTTTACATGAGAAAACCACCTCTTCTTTTGTGTTGGCTACCTAATTTTTTATTCAGTTCATATTCATACATCATTATTAACACTTTTTGTTTTACCACACATACTTTTTAAGTAGCCTATTCCCACTGCATGCAATTTAATTTATTGCTTATCCTGTAATACCAAATTCTCACTTCCATGTAAAATAGACAAAAGCACACTCTTATACACTGCCATTTTTGTTTCTTTAAGCAATATACATATATGTTTCCCATAAGGGACCACATGGTATCTGCTACATTTCTATCAATATTTGCATATGTTTACAAATCATAATTCATTTGCTCATGTTCAGTAAACATCCTACCATGGTAAATACATTCATCTACTGTTGTTTTTTTTACTATTTATACATACTTTAGATTAAGTACTTGGTTACATTATACAATCTAACATTCCCTTGGATTTGGTGAAAACAACATGGCATTATCTGAATATATAGCTACATTCTTATTTGTAATCAAAACATATCTAATATTAGCACAGACATTCCTTATACATTTATTATAACAAATATAACTTTGCTTGGAACTGGATTTTGAATGGAGACATTCAAAATCCAGGAGTTGCTCTCAAGGAAGTGGACAGGGTCCTTGAGGCTGTGAGCTTAGCCACCTGGGTTCTGGACCCCTCCTGGTTAGTCAAGGCCTCCTGGTAAGTGGCATATGGTTGGGTCCAAATGGTGATTAATACCTCTTTGCAGGAGGGGCTGGTACCACCTGCCCTAAAGGAAATAGTGATGCACTCCTTTCTCAAGAGGCCATCCTTGTACCTCACGGTATTAGACAACCTTTGTCAAGTCTCCAGTCTTCCTTTTTAGGGAACATGGTTGGCACACAGCTACAAAGGGCACTGGATGAAGTGGTTATCAGGATCCTTTTCAGATCCCTGCTATATGGGGTGCCTCAGGTCTTAAGTCTTTGACTTCTCCTTTTTGACATCTACATAAAACTATTAGGGGTGGCCATATGTCGATAAGAGGTCCAGTGTCATCAGTATGCTGATAATACCCAATTATATATCTTTACCCCTAGCCAGACAGGTGATACTGTGATGTGCTAGCCAAGTGTCTGAAGGCTGTAAGGATATGAATAGGGAGGATCTGGCTCTGACTCAACCCTAGTAAGATGGAGTGGTTCTGTGGTTTTGGCTCCAGGCCCACATATATTCCATCTTTGAATTTGGATGGGGTGTCCTAGATTTACCCAATTAACACCTTTGTTGTGCAAGCTGTACTGGCTTCCAGTTTCTGATACAATTCAATGTGCTTGTTATCACTTTTAAAGCCCTATATGGCACAGGATCAGGTTATCTACAGGACTGCCTTTCCATAAGAACATCTATACATCCACTTTAAGGGAGCTAGAAAGTGTGCCTTTTCTGTGGCAGTCTCTGCCCTATGAAATACTTTTCCACCTGAGGTTTGGCAGTTGTCTATCCGCTTAGCCTTCTGAAAAGCACTGAAGACTTTTGGCTTTCCCCCCAGGCCAGAGGTAGGCAACCTTGGCTCTTTTATGATTGGTGGACTTCAACTCCCAGAATTCCTGAGCCAGCCACGCTGAGGGGATAGGGAGAGGTTTCCAAGCTGAGCCAGGCTGGCTCGGGAATTCTGGGAGTTGAAGTCCACCAGTCATAAAAGAGCCGAGGTTGCCTGCCCCAGGCACTGGCGTAGAATGAGATGACTGCCTGTTGAAGCTTGAATTGGTGTTTTTAATGTTTATGCCTTTAATCGTTTTTATATGGTTTTTATGTTCTAATTCTTGATTGGGAGCTGCCCAGAATTTGGTATGAGATGGGCAGCTATATAAATGCTTTACATAAATAAAATATTCATATCTATATAGTAAAAACCAAGAGGATAGCATAGATTCTTGTTTTACTCCCTCCTCAATGCTATACCATTCACATGAACATTTCATTTTTTTTCTCATATAAGCTTTCTTTCTATCATTTACCGCTTCTGTTGTATTTAGTAATTAGCCTTCAACTCTGTACACCCTGAAAACACTCCATAATTAAAGCCTATTCACTTTATCATGCACTGTTTTGAATCAACAAATGTACAGAAAACTTTATTCCCAGTGATCTGCCAAAACTCTGGTATAAAATCACCGTTGTTCTGAATTTTTGCTCATTATCACTCTTGCAGCTCTTCAGTCACAATTTTGCCAAATATGGTATCAGACATACTTTACAATCTAAGCCCTCTGTAGTTTTTTCATTTATTTTTACTAGCAAGCTCTTGTAGAGCATAAACAATTTTTACTAGCAAGCTCTTGTAGGGCATAAACCTATGCAATCTTTACATATTTAGTAAAGGGGACTTTAATGAATATGTAATTGGTCTGTAAAGATTGCATATACAATGTAGTCCTTGACTTAAAACCACAAATGGGAGCAGAATTCCCATTGCTAAGCAAAATGGTTGTTAAGTGAGTCATGCCAGATTTTATGAATTTTGTTAAGCAGTTGTTAAGCAAATATTGCAGTTATTAAGTGAATTATGCAATCATTAAGCAAATCCAGCTTCTCCGGTTGACTTTGCTTGTTGGAACCTGGCAAGGAAGGTTGCAAATGGTGATCACGTGACTCTGGGATGCTGCAACTGTCATAAATACATGCCAGTGGCTAGTTCCTGAATGTTGATCACATGAGAACGCTGCGATAGTCATAAGTGTGAGGACCAATCATAACTCACTTTTTTCAGTGCCATTTTAACATCAAACAGTCATTAAATGAATCATTGTAAGTCAAGGACTACCTGTACTTATATTTTAATAATTCTCCTCTTATATCATCTATCCTGCAGCCTTGCTATTTTGGAGGATTCACACAGTATTTATGAGTTTCTTTTCACAGATAATATAGAATAGAATAGAATAGAATAGAATAGAATAGAATAGAATAGAATAGAATAGAATAGAATAGAATAGAATAGAATAGAATAGAATGGGATCTTGGAGTAGTCCAGCCCCCTGCTCAAGCAGGAGAACCTATATCATTTCAGACAAGTGACTGTCTAGTCTCTTCTTAAAAACCTCCAGTGATGGAGTGCCCATGATTTCTGAAGGCAAGCTGTTCCACTGGTTAATTGTCCTCACTGTCAGGAAGTTTCTCCTTAATTCCAGGTTGCTTCTCTCTTTGATTAGTTTCCAACCATTGTTTCTTGTCCTGTCCTCTGGTGCTTTGGGGATTAATTTGACCTTCTCTTCTTTGTGGCAGGCCCTCAAATACTGGAATACTGCTATCATGTTACCCCTATTTCTTCTTTTCTTTAGCCAAACCCAAGTCCCATAGCCATTCTTTATATGTTTTAGTCTCCAGGCCTTTGATCATCTTAGTTGCTCTTCTCTGAACTTTTTCCAAGGTCTCAACATCTTTTTTGTAGCATGGTGACCAAAATTGGATGCAGTATTTCATGTGTAGTCTTACTAGGGTTTTATAAAGCAGTATTAATACTTCACATGATCTTGATTCTATACCTCTGTTTATACAACCTGGGATTGTATTAGCTTTTTTGGTTGCTGCTGCACACTGCTGGCTCATATTCAATCATACACTAGGACTCCAAGATCCCTCTCATAGTTACTGTTTTTGATCCAGGTCTCGCCTAATCTGTACTTATACCTTTGATTTTTTTCTATCTAAATGTAAAACTTTGCTCTTCTTCACATTAAATTTCATTTTGTTGGATAGGGCCCATTGTTCAAGTTTGTCAAGATCTTTTTGGATCCTGAGCTTGTCTTCTGAGGTGTTGGCTATTCCTGCCAGTTTAGTGTCATCTGCAAATTTGATGAGTTCCCCTTTTATTCCCTCATTTAAGTCATTTATGAAAATATTGAAGAGTATTTGGCCTGAGACGGAGCCTTGTGGTACCCCACTACTTACTTCTTCCATGTGGATGTAGTAACATTAAGGACTATTTGTTGAGTGCGGTTTGTCAGCCAGCTATAAATCCATCTGATGGAGATGTCTATTCCACATTTTTCTAACTGACCAAGAAGTAGTTTGTGGTTTACTTCAGGCATGTCAAACTTGCGATGTCATGTGACGTCGCGCAATATATCAGGATGGTTTTGCCATTGCCGGCAATGGGGTGGGCGTGGCTTCTGGATGACACATCCAGCCCACGGGCCGGCAGTTTGACACCCCTGGTTTACTTCATCAAATGCCTTCCTGAAATCTAAGTATACTATGTCCACAGCATTTCGCTGGTCTACTAATTTAGTCACTTTATCAAAGAATGAAATAAGATTGGTTTGGCATGAACTGTTTTTAACAAACCCGTGCCGGCTACTAATTATAATTTTGTTTGCTTCTCGTTGTTCACAGATCTGGTTTTTTTATTATCTTTTCCAGGATCTTCCCAGGTATTGATGTTAGACTGATTGGTGTGTAGTTTCCTGGGTCTGTTTTTTTTCCCTTTCTTGAAGATGGGAACCACATCAGTCCTTTTCCAATCCTCAGGTATTTCCTCAGTGCTCCAGGATTTTTGAAAGATATGTTACAGTGGTTCTGAGATAACACCTGCTAGCTCTTTCAGAACTCTAGAATGTAATCTGTCAGGTCCCAGTGATTTATATTTGTCAAGGTCAGATGTAGGTGTTCTCTTACCATTTTCTTGCTTATTTTAACTTTTATTTCTAGTTTGTCTTTTACAGAGTAGTTTTTTTGGTACGTTGGGCTAAAATTTGTTTTTGTGTGAAGACTGATGCACCTCCACCTCCTTTTTTTGTAGATTTGTTTCTTTTGAACAATTTGTATCTATCTATCAGTACATTCTATTCATGGGTTTCGTCCTATCAGATTTCTGTAATGGCAACTATGTCATACCTACCCTCATGTACTATTGCTTCTAGTTCACCCTGTTTGTTCCCTAAGCTTTGAGCATTTGTATATAAGCATTTAAGACTTTTATGCCTGTCCATGGGTATGTTTCCTGCATCTCCTAATTATTGCTTGATGTTGTTTTCTTGGATGTTAACATTTGTTTTATTTTCACTTTTGGGCATATTGTTCCCATACAAATTGCTAAAGTCATTCTTCCAACAATCTCTTGTTTAGTTTAATCTCAAATCAGTTTTTTGCTGTTATTTTTAATTCCATTTATTGGGCTGGAGACTTTTTGTTTAGCCCTTTTACCCACCTCCAAAACTATTGTCTTTTCATCAAAGTCACTCAGCATTTTCTTGCCTATTTTAACCTTTTGTGATTCCTGCTCTCATTGCTTTCATTCTTTGCAACTAACATTTTTTCTGTATGCAGTTATCTCCTTCTGTCCTAATTTTTGCAGCAATCATTCTGTTATATGTACTTTTGTAACCCATACCCTTTTTCGGTTCACAATTCCTTTTTCATACTTCCCACTAGTGTTATTCACCCACTTCCATGGTACTGTGTAATGTAATTGTTTTCATTCTTTTCTAATGATTCCACAATCTCGTCTAGGTTTCAGAACATCTTTCCATTTCATTCTTATAGGAGACTGATCTGTCTTTTAGTATGTTTTCATTCAAAATTTCTACTTTCTGCATTTTTTTTTCTTTCTACTAGTTTTACTTTCATTCATGTTTCTTTTATTTCTTTACCTTTTTTTCTTAGAAACATGTTTCCATGTTCAACTCTTGACATTGCCAAAAATGGTATTTCCCTCATTCAGAAACTCTTATCCTTCTTATATCCTTCTCAAATTCTCTCAGTTTTTCAACTTAAACCATGAAATCCATCCTGCTTTTAGATTTACATTCATTTCTCTACCATGCACAATATATTTACAAATGTGCTCATGTTTGAAACAATTTATTCAAAACAAATAGATGTTTTTCTAAGCAGATGCTCTCACCCTGTAATTTCCTTGGTTTCCAAATGACCCAGTCACTTTTTCCAGTACTTTCTCCTCTCATCCCCACTCATCCATTTATGTCACCTAACTAAATTGTTTTTCTTCCTTGATTGCACTCATTTAGAAGGTTGAACATTTTTCCAAAACTCATCTCACTTCCATTATCATCAATATATGAATCACTTTCAAACATATTTATAACAACCTAAATGGTGCCATTATAAACTTTCTGACATATATAGTAACTCATTCATACCCATTTATTCATAACAAAATCTACTGCTTCACTTCTCTGCGTGTATTCATCAACTTAGCTACACAAGATGAGACCATATTCATTTATATCTATTACATCTTTCCCTTTCTCTGTTTTACAGACACACAATGTATACATTTTTCTTTCTCTTTATTCATTTATTCATGCTCTTTACCAGTTACTCTTTTTACATTCCAGGTCATAATCTTCTACATATGATGGGCATTACCAGATGGTTAATAGATATTGATCTCAATCACTTACCAGGTATTTATTTGGTCAACTGGGGGTTTCACATTTTTTTCTAATATAGAAAAAGAACAGACTAGGTTACTAGCCTTAATCTTGTTTGTGCTATATGCAGCATTCCTGCTACTGATCAGGATGATCCCAATCAGTTTTGACTAATTTGCAGCAAATGCAATCAAAGGCCAATTTAATCCCAAGCATGCTCGCATTATTCTATGCAAGATGGAACTATAATGTAGATTAGTGATTCTCAACTTTGACAATTTTAAGATGTATGAACTTCAACTCTCAGAACTCCCCAGCCAGCATGATCTATACATTCCTAGCAAGCCAATGTATTGCCCCTCCACTAACCGGCTCAGAGGTATATAGATACATGAACAAGATTCTGCAAAATAATCCTATACTACTATTTGACTACTGTCTGCTTCAAATTGACAACATTCCCAGTCATATTTTAAAATATTCATATGCAGGAAAATGGAGCTGTTTTTACATTCTCGCAGCCAGAGAAATTTCATAATCAAAAGACAGTGGTTTATCCTCCTGACTAAGGAATTGGAACATTCAAGAATATCACAAGATTACTTTCCCCTCTTTAGATAGTTTAAAGAAAAGCAGTATTTGAAAAGCCCTCAAAAACATAAGGGAATTGATATTTAATTTTGTCTTTGACTTTGTGACTTTGAAACACTGTATAGTACATTCTTCTTTGTAACTAATATAAACTTTTTTTCTGCCTAAGCACCATGAGAAGCCTAGTTTAATCATATGTCTATTTACATGCTATTTCAACCTTTTCCCTCAGCTCCACCCCAAAAGTGCTGGCAAGGTGACTAACAGCCAAATAACAATAAAAATTTTATTTCAAGAAAATGAAGGAAACATCAGAATCATAAATAAGAGCAACAAAGCCAGTACAAACAAGATGAGCATATACAGTAGCAACATTAACTTTTAGACCGTTTTTTTAATAAAAAAAATAAACTAATAAAGTAACTTCCTAGAGAGAGATTCTGATCTAACTAGAGGAACATCTCTAAATCACGTTTGACAGTCAGGATATAATCCTAAATTAGTTTCTGTTTTTTAAATCTGTAAGGCTAAGCTCACATAAGCCTCCCCTCAGAAGCCTGGATAGGCCTTGCTATTCTGGCTATTGCTCAAACAAAGTCTACAAAACTGATCTTCACCCACAAAACTGGACATGAATTTAGACTGACTGAGAGATTGTAGCTGAGCAACTCCCCTACAGCCCAAATCCATTACAGGTTCTGTTACGCCAATGGGCAACAGGTAGTCTTCAACTTATGGCCATAATAGAGCCCCAAATTTCTGTTGCTAAGTGAGACATCTGTTAAGTGAGTTTGCTGCATTTTACGACATTTCTTGTCACAGATGTTAAGTGAGTCACTGGAATTGTTAAGTTAGTAACAAGTTAGTAGTTAACAATTTAGGTGAATCTGGCTTCCCCATTGACTTTGCTTGTCAGAAGGTTGCAAAAGGGGATCACATGACCCCGGGGCGCTGCCACTCTCATACATACATGCCAGTTGCCAAGCATCCAAAATTTTGATCACATGATCCATGGGGATACTGCAATGGTCATAAGTGTGAAAAATGGTCATAAGTCACTTTTTTCCAGTGCCATTGTAACTTTGAATGGTCACTAAATGAAAAGTTGTAAGTCAAGGACCTCCTGTACTTTAATACCAGCTGAGCCCCTTTGAGTATGGACATCTCAGGAAGGATTTTCTCTAAGAAATCTATTGCCCACATTCCCAGTAGACATTACTTCATGCATCTTTGTTAACTTTTCCACAGCTGCCCTGTATTTTTCCTGGACCTTCAATTTGGGGGAAGGCTTGAGGATATTTTCTGCTTTACCCAGTCCCCAATTTGCTTCTTCTATTGTCATAATTGGAACAGTATGACTTGGTAAAATATATTGCTGAAAGATAATTCTATCCTGTCAACTAGGAGTAAAACATGCTGAAACTAGTGTATTCAGTAAGTGATATATGGGCACAAAAGGTCACTTTGCTTCCATTTCATTCTACTAGAAGACTGTTCTGTACTCTTAGTTCATATGACTCATTCAGCTAGATGCCTCAGTTAGCAAATGTGCATGTATTATCTCCAATATATGTTATGTTTTTCCGGAGGCTATAGATGTATTGTGTTGATCTATCCTAACACAGACACCTTCTTGTGTGTTGTAAACCCAATACTGGCAGACATTTAGATTATGAATAACTTTAGCCTCCCAGCAGTCCACACTTAACAACAATGCCAATTTTAAGCACTGGATGCAATTTTGAGAACTGAGCAAGGTAGAGCATACAGCGAATACTTAACTATTGACAAAAGAAAGGACATGACATTCTTATTCATATAGATGTGATTTTGCTTTTTGGTTCTTTATGTGATTGTAGGAGATGCATGATCTGCTTTGGGGAGGATGCCCACAAATGTTAAAAATAATATAGAAACCTACTCATCAGAAGATTGTTTTAAAACAGCAAGACAATTGCATTATTTTTATTCTTCTGTTCTTTTACACTGATTTAATTCAGTAGCAAATTGTCTTTTAAAATATCTTCAGAATTGATCCTACATTCTAGCCTTTATAAAATGTCCAGAGTTAAATATTGTATACCAGTGAGCCACCAAATACTGAACCCTAAATAAATATGATTTATGAAAGTTTTTTTAAATGGTTTAATTTGCTCTGTATTTAATTATTTCAGTAGATATTAAGCATAGTTGAAGATCGGGCCATTTTTTTCACCTGACTATATTAATCCTTTGTTAGCTTAAAGGTGACACATAGGATGTAAAAATATGGACCCAATCACTACTTAGGAGTGATGGTTGATACAAACTAGAGACCCAAATGGGAGATTAATTAGCCCTAAAATCACTATGGCTTCACCTGTAACTCTGCCTGGGATTCAGCCCAATATTTAAACATGCCTGAACAGCCTCAGTGAACAAGTGAATAATCGTTTCCCCAAGTTCATCTTTTTACCTCTCTATGGCTCTCTGCATCAACCCATTAAGCCAAAGTGCCACATTTGATTTGTGATATGCTACTATGCCTCTCACTCCAGCTTTCTTCAATGCATGCAGTTTTCTGTCTTCAATTAAATTGCAGAGAACTTCCCCCCTCCTCCCCCCCAAACCCTACAAAGCTGTAGATTTGCTATTGGGTTTTTAGTATCATAATACTAATTGTATCTTTGTACCATATACGAGGTTGATAATAAAACAGAGTTCAGTGAGGCTTCTGACAGCAACCTGGACAACTGTACAGAGAAAATTGGGTGTCATATCGTGGTTTAATTTGCTCAGTGTGTATATAAATAACTCAATATACAACTGAGTTTTAACAACGGATGAGAAGCTGAGCTTAGTAATAAAGAATATGCTTTACATGCAAAATCAGGCGCTGGCATCAACAGATAATATACACTGAGCAGGCAGAGTTGGGATAGACATGACAATCATAATAGACCAGCCTCAAATCTATTGTTTCTACAATTTCCCAAATACTGGAAGTTATAGTACAATACATCTGGAGGTTCCATGATTTATGGAAGGTTATAGATTACACAAAGTCACCTAAAGTACCTTAATTTCTTCATATTAATTTGTTGAATATGGAAAGCATTTATAGATTAGCATTACCTAGAATATATGATCAGCATTTGTGACTTTCACTGCTGGTTTCTGACAAGCAAAGACAATGGGGAAGATGGCAGAAGGTTGCAAATGGTGATCATGTGACCACAGAACATTTCAATTGTCATAACTGCAAACTGGTTTGACAGGTACCCCTGATTGTGTGACCATGGGGACCCCATAACAGTTGCAGCTATGAGAACTGATTATAAGTCTCCAACATTATCAGAACGTTGAACATAACCAAGGACTACCTAATCTTGGTTTCAACAGAGAATAGGTCATTCCCTTAGTACAGGAGTATCAAACTGGCAGCCTGCGGGCCGGAGGTGTCACGCACAAGCCATGCCCACCCCAGCTCCGCAAAGGCAAAAAACATCACAATACATCATGTGACGCGATCGAGTTTGACACCCGTGCCTTAGTACAATACAGTTGGTGTCTGAAAGAATGTTTGCATCTTGTATCTGAAACAAAGTTTATAAAATGTTCAGAGAAATTAAGTTGGTGGGATGGGAGGTATCTAACCAGTTGCATTAAATAAAGCATTATGTCCTCAGAATACAATTTCATCAGTAACTAAACATTTTAGCTTGCTTTGGCCTCAGTATCTTACATAAGGAGCTTGTGTTAATTTCTCTGCATGTATTGTTTTCAAACTTTATTCTGAGTTCCAAAAATAATGAAAGATGAATGGGAGGTGACTCTAGTAATCCAAAGTAATTAGATTAGTCTAATACTAGTTAAGTAACAGTAATTTTTCACTATTTCTGCATGTCAAGTGACAGCAGTGGTGATGGAGAACTTCCTAAACTTAATGAAAGGTTAAAACCAGGATCTTTTTTTCTGTGAGCCAGATGCTCCAAAAGCCTTTCCCTTTCTACTAAAGAAATTCCTTCCTGGATTCTTCAACCTTAGCAGAGTACAACATTCCATTGATTTGCTTATAAGAGGAAGCCGGGGTTTGAAGCTGCTTTAATATACTACTGAATTTTTTTAAATTTTTGAACATTGAAATATTAAAGTTGAAACATCTTAATTTTAATGAATTCTTTATTAAGGTTACAAATCAGTGAAATTAATATGTTTCTATGAATTTAGTGCAATATCAAATATAATATGGACCAAATACAATACAATACAATACAATACAATACAATACAATACAATATAAATATACAATATATTCTAAAATACTTGTCTAACTAGAGTTGATATTCCTTAAGGCCGTGGTGACGAACCTATGGCACGCGTGCCACAGGTGGCACGCAGAGCCCTCTCTGTGGGCACGCGCACCGTCGCCCCAGTCCTAGGCCTTCAGCTGGGTTTTATAAAACCTTTTCGCTTTAGGCCTCTGCCGCCGTGTGCAAAAAAAAAAAGGTTCAATCAATCAATTTCAACTTCTCGCGGGGAAAAAAGATCTCGCAGAGCTGGAATTGATTGAACTTTTTAGTCCCACCCAGTCTGCCATTACTACTGCAGCCACGCCTACCCAGTGGGCCACACCCATCCATTGGGCCACACCCACCTGGCACTCGACGATACATAAGTGGGTTTTGGGTTGCAGTTTGGGCATTCGGTCTCTAAAAGGTTCGCCATCACTGCCTTAAGGGATCTCTATATTTGGCATATTATTGAACAGAATTTTGCTACATGCCAGTTAATTTTGGGATCTTTATTTTCA
The DNA here is from genome assembly GCF_001527695.2 of Protobothrops mucrosquamatus. Lineage (NCBI taxonomy): Eukaryota > Metazoa > Chordata > Lepidosauria > Squamata > Viperidae > Protobothrops > Protobothrops mucrosquamatus. The sequence goes on from NW_015386289.1 coordinate 165,623, forward strand.
AGTAAATATTTTATCGAATTACCATCTGGAGCAATCAGAATATTTTTCATCAAAGGGGCTAGCAAAGCTCATTGAGTATGCATGACATATATAGGTATCAGCACAGAAATATATGGGCAAGTATTGTCAGGTCACATCCCTTCATGGAGAGAATCTCTATTTACATAGGAAAATTCAAAATCTATGTTCTCAAGGATAGTTGATAGGAAAGGAACACAGCAAGCAAAAATGAAAACCCAGTGATACTTTTGAAGATATTGAGCTGTTTGAAGAATATATATATCAAGTGATTAGCTACTATGCTTTCAAAAACTTTGCTTTGATCTTGTCTATCTGCTTGCCTACCTGTATCAATTAGTTTGTTTCAGGATATTTCCCACATGGTCATATTCAATTTCCAAACTCATTATAGTACATCAATTTCTGCCCCACTCTAATTTTCCAGAGTGCACGGCAGGAATCTATCTGGCTATAGGGCCAAGTCTTGAGATGCAGAAGACATGTCATTTCCTCACCTAGGTCAGGAGTAGGCAGCCTTGGCTCTTTTATGACTCGTGGACTTCAACTCCCAGAATTCCTGAGCCAGCTGGCTCAGGAATTCTAGGAGTTGAAGTCCACGAGTCATAAAAGAGCCAAGGTTGCCTACCCCTGACCTAGGTCCTACTATCAACTTTGGGCTTATCTGCATCAAATTGCAGTGCTGCATTAGGTATACAGTTTGCCACTTAAAAGACTTCTTAGAAACCTAAATTAGATAGATTCAAGTAGTGATGTCTGCCTTGCGAGCTCTGATTCTTCTCCACAAAGAAGTTGTGGCCACAAAGAGCTTAATGGCAGCTGGAATACATTCACTCCTTTATGTAGAACAATTACAGAATGGCTTAATTGCTTTTTTGAGCCACCTGGGTGGCATATAAGAAATGATCTTTCCCCATTTCCTTTTAACTGAGATAATACAAGCACATCATGAGCTCGGATTTCTGCCCATTCACAATTCAATACAGTCTTTGGGGTCTTTTTGAGAAGGTCATAATCTTTATTTTGTTGCAGTTCAATTGTAAATGCTAATAGTCTAGTTGTTCAGGCACCAGATTAGAAACTTGGAGATTATGAGTTCTAGTCCCACATTATCCAGGAAAGCCAGCCGGGTGACTTTGGGCCAGTCATTCTCTTGTCAGCCCAATTCACCTCACAAGGTGGTTGTGGTGGGGAAAATAGGAGGAAGAAGGAGTATTAACTACATTTGCTGCCTTGAGTTATGTATAAAAAATAATAATAAAGGAGGAATATGAATAAATAAACAGAACAGAAGGATAAAGAATGAAAGTCCCTTTTTAGCTCTACTGAGGTCACTGATAAAATCACAGCATTATCTGCACAGGAGAAGTCATGGGTCTGCGATTTAGTTCGTACTTATTTTCAGGCCTCTTGTGTTGCCTATCAGCTTTGGGTTCATGACTGTGATTTGAGTGCAAAGGACCAATCGTGTATGCTAGTTAGCCCAAACTGGTTAATTTCTCCCTGTCTCTGTCTCAGTTTTGGCTTCTGTATGAGGCAAGGGCTATAATATCTTCCTTTCCCCGTTGGTGTGACTGTGGGGCCAAGTTAGGATGGGGGTCAGAAACAGAGCACCATTGCATACCTGATAGGCAGTTGTCCCTTAAAGGAACCATAGTAGCATAAATACATCCAACTACAGACGAGATGAATATATCACAGCAGCCCCCAAGGCAGGTCAGTTTGCTTCTCTTCCTCATGGTCTTGATTTATTGCATTTGATTCCTGACGATTTGATGTAGCTGCTGCTGACAGAAGCATTCATTATCCTGCCATCTGTGCTTTTGATAGCTCTGTAGTGGAATTTCATCCTGCTTTCAAATGCATTTGGGTTATTTTGGGCCACGTAGAAGATCCCTTGGGGTATGTAACAGTGGCCATTCTAATTCTGCTGTTATGCCCAAGCCTACCGCTATCTTAGATATAAAGGAAACGGCTCTGGATGTGAGCCCGGTGCAGCTGTGGAAAATGGGAAGACTCAAAAACCAATGGCCTCCTTCTTTGCATGTGTATTTCTGGAACGGTTTATTTCTCTGAAAAATGTGGGCTGTCAATTCCTGCATTTGCTAAATAACCCAAAAGTGGCGACAGGACATATTTGCATAAAGTAATCTTTTTTGCTCTCTCATTTTTTTTTTTTTGTATTCAGCTTCTTTATCCAATCTTTCAAAAACATTTCAGATTATGGTTTTTAGGTCTCTGAAACAAAGCGGTACAAACAACAATAATAGCAACAGTAGGAGTTATATATAAACAAATACAGCTTACCCACCTCTCTGTTTTCCCTTTACAACGCCTACCCCTAAGCCATTTGCCTCGAAGCTGGAAATCACTCTTCTTTCCAGCCATATTTTACTTGCTTCAGTCTGTTCCATCCTTTTTCTGCAGCTAGCGGAGAATTATTTTGACCTGCCTGAAATATTTTATTTAAAAGCTTATTTCCAATTAAAATTCATGGCAAAAACTGAATGTGACAAACATGGGCTTAGAAGAACCAATTGGGTTGCAGCCCTTTTTCAAAAGAGTTCCTTAAACCTGTCTTGCTTAGGTGCAAAGTCTTTTGGCTCTTATTATTGCTGGTGTTCCACTTTACCGAGACTGCGGTGGCTGCCTGGCTGCCAATCCATTAGTCCTTAACAATATTTCTGACATCCCTGGTGTGACTGTTCAGCTTCACTATAACTTGCTTTCATTTTGCTGCTGTCATATTCTTGACCAGGGGTGTCAAACTGCCGGACCGCGGGCCGGTTGCATTATGCGGAGATCACGCCCACCCCAGCTCCAGCAATGTGAAAAAAGTCATGCTATGTTTGACACCCGTGGTCTTGACTATCTCTCCTCCCCCCTCCCACAACCCATATCTCCTTTATTGAAGAAGATTCTAATTTTCATTACATATATTTGGGGGAAATAACATCACTCAAAAGATGTACATGGTATAACAAAGAGTCTGGAAATCACTGGAGGTAGGAGAAAATATCTGGTGGGATAATTGCACAAATGAGCACTGACATTTATAAAGCATCTACAGGCTTAATGCAAACGAGAAGGAATAATGATTTAAAGAGCAGATGGTAAATCATCTAGAGATTCATGTAGATTAGGAGATCAAAATAGCTTTTGCACATCACACATTAGTAGAGCGCTTTTAGTATTTCCTGAAAATTTTTTCCACAAAGCAAAATCCCCCTTGTTAAATAATAAATGTCACAGTAGAAACCAGGGACTCTGAGGGTCTCTATGAAATGCTGAGTTCTTCACCAAGAAAACCCATCAAGTCATTTTGTGTGAGCTATTTGCTATAAAGGAGTGTATTGATTTGTAGTGATATTTCCATAGATGTGAGTGAGGGTGAGAAGGAGAAGGAGACGAGACAAAATTGAACTATAACAATGGGTGGGAGAGAGGTTTTATTGGTAGAAAGGGAATGGAATGAAAACCAATGGGCGACAAGAAATAACAAGGGACCATTTCTCCTGGTGCTCCTGGAAAAGGGGGTAACCAAAAATTTCAGTAGCAATGAGCAATCTGCTCTATAAGAAAAGCTTGGGAAGTTTCGGATGTTTTAGCTTGGAAAAAAAGATGACTGAGGAAGGACATGACTGAGGAAAAGTGGAGAGGGAGAAGTTTTTCTCCTTTTCTAAAAGCACAGGGGCAGCTAATTAGAAAGACAGAAAAGAGGGGGGTGTGTGTAAAGTTGTAGAATTCATTGTCACAAGATAATCCAAGGCAATAACTTGGATAGTTTTAATGGGAGATTGGATAAATACAAGAAGGACATATCTATCAAGAGCTATTATCTTGAAGACTTAGTGTTCTCAGTGCCTAGAGACTACAGGGGTCTGGATGGAAGAGAGGTTGAATCCTGGTAAGTCAGAAATATATTAGGGTTCTCTGCCACACCACCAGAGTTAGTTTATGATGGGCAGGCATTACCCATCAATTTGCAGCCTGCAGGTGGTTCTGGACTTATGATTCCTGTTGGATCAGCAGGTAGGAGCTCTGGCTTGGCATACAGACACCTGCAGACACCTGGAGGGACCACCTGCTCCACTGCATTGGCCAAACCAATTCTCTTTATCAGGAATAAACTTCTATACCTCCAACACTGTTAGGCAGCGCTACTTTTCTATTGTAGCACCAATGTTGCAGAACAGCTGCTTGTGGAGATGACACTAGCTCCTGACCGGTTCAAGATTGATTCAGCTTTCCATCTTTCTGAGGTCGGTAAAATGAAGGCCCAGATTGTTGGGGGCAATATGCCGACTCTGTAAACTGCGTAGAGAGTGCTGTAAAACACTATGAAGCAGTATGTAAGTGCTATTGCTATTGTAACTTTTTAAAGTAAGCCACCAAGAAGTTTTTGGATTGCAGTGGCATAGAACTATAATAAATAAAATTAATTGATTGCCTCCAGCCTGGCAGCTGCATGCATTCAAATGCCAGTTGCAGGGAAATAAAGGAAAGGAGAGGAGTTATGCTGGTTGGGAATTCTTGGAGTTGAAGTCTATATATCTTCAAGTTGCCAAGGTTAAAAAACACTGTGCTGGACTAAGTTGTGTCTTGGATTACTCCACCAAGAAATAGAGCCCATCCCTGAAGGCCTGGTCAAACCTGTGGTTTAACTAAACCGAAACATTCATCTATGTTTGAGAAAACCTAGGTAAACTTCACATTGTGTTTTGTGGAACAATGAACATAAAAATGATTTTGTTCTCTGCTATCTCCAAGTGACTTAAAGCAGGTTTTGACAGATCTAAACCATATTTTAAAAAATGTGTGCTTGCTGCTAAATTTTGGTGTTGCTGCCAGCTGGAACCAATTCCAAAAAAAGAGAGAAAGAGTGAGAATACATTGTTTCTCAGAAAACATACAGCTCATGCTGTGAATGAATTAAGAGCTGGTATTCTATTTAAATGTGCCAGACTAAAAATACTGTTCAGGAAAGTGAACCACGATATGTCTTTAAATGGCACAGGATACATACTAAAGGTTCAGGAGAATTTTTAATAAAAGTAATATCTATATCCCTTCTCAACCCTATGGGTGAGATGTGTCTTTCCCAATCTTGGCTCTTCTACCTGAGGCCTGGGAGTTTGAGGGTCCTGCACAGCATCTTAGCTGTTCCTAGCACTGCAGTCTCCTGGAGAAAGAGCTGTGATGTTGTTCCTGGGATCTGTTGGAGTCACTCTCCCAAACTTAGGAGTCACCGTCCTACCACTCTTGAGAGCATTTTGGCTTTTACTTTTCACAACCTCTCCAGTTTCTCTTTGATGCCTGGTATTTCTATAGCTTTTCATATTCCTTCTTCCTGGGGTTGCTTTCACTTGGCACTGCTACTGTTATCTCCAGCATGGTGTTCTGCTCTTTGTCTACTACCACAATGTTTGGTTGATACTGGATCTGGATGTCCCATAGGATCTTAGCCGTTATTCTCCATGACCTTCTGTGGAATCGCCTATCTGAACTTGGGAAGGTCTACCAGCCTACACATTGTGCAGATGTTTCTGCACCCAATTCTAGCTACTTGGCTGTGTCATTCAGTATGCTAGACTGTTCCTGCATGCCTTTTACACTTTGCCACAGTCCAACTTTTGAGAAAACTCAATCTTCTGTGTGGTTATGTATGACATTTCATTAAAAACTTTCTTTCACAAATTGAAAAGTCACATACCCACCAATGATAAAAGCAGTGCTCTTTTTGTAAAAAAAAAAAAAAAAAAAAAGGTGCTGGAACTCACACATGTCATACAACCTGCCTTGCCTACCCTACAAGGTTCCATCCAAAAAAGGTGCCAGAACTCCATTCTGGGCGTTCTATGACAAAAAAGCCCTGGATAAAAGAGTAATATTATAGTTATAATATAACAATAGCCTAGTTATATTCATTGAATATTTTATATACGACCTTCTTACTGCAGTTTCAAGCCACGAATGTAAAAAGCTTATTTTCAGTCTAGATGCTTATCAGACTCCCCTGTGATGCCATAAAATGGCCGAGTTATCATCTAATTATTTCCCTACACCATTAAACCTAAATCCAAGTTTCTTTTATACCTATGATAAATTTGCCAAAATCCATTTCAAATAAGATTTGATAAACAGTAGTTTTGAAATTCTACCTTTAATTTCTATGAAGAAAATTAACATTAATTTTTCAGAATTAGATGTCCATTTCTAAACTCTACCATTTTTTAATTTCATAATCTGAAATTTATCTGATGCTACAAAAGTCATGATACTATATGTTCTAATGATTTTTCAGCTGGCTTTAGATTGTAAGATATGAGTTTATAAAAAATAATACTTCTATAAAGGCATAACTCTATTTTAAATGTGTTGCTCCGTCTTGATTGAAATTAGAGTATGTTATGAAATATTGGACTTAGTATTTTTCTATAAGGCAGAGTATTAATGCAAATTATTGTAGATTTTAGTTCCTGAAGTACATTTTCAATAAACTGAGAAGGGTGTATTGTACTGATACGAACAGTATGGCTTGCTTTGGAAGATATTCTGGGAAAAATAAACATTAGAAATGTTGTGGGTCAGATTCTGTTCATTTCATATGCAGGACAGCCTTAAGCTGAATTATTCATTTTCCTGCCTCCACTAACCACTTCCAACAAAAAACTGAAATATGCTTGTTTTGGAACAGCTATATTTCCTTTTCTTTTAAAGATTAAAATAAAGGCTTGCACCCAAGACTGTAAATATGTTAGAACCCAGAATTCTATTGAGTATTGTATATGTAATTATAAAGTTATATGAGTGGAGTTGCAATTCTGACACTTCTAGCCCAATATTGTGTTCTTCCTATTGTTTAACCATAACCATTCAACTCTAACAAAAATCTAATTCTGCCCAAGTTCTATTTGCTTTCTTCCATTCAAGACATATAGGATTTTTTTGGTTGCAATTGTGTGCCATATTTTAATGATGTTTTTAAAAGTAGCCAAGTGCAAGTGGAAAAGTAGCACAATTGGGAAAATGGTTTTAAGGCTCTTTTTATGCCTCAATATTCTTCTTCCTGTTTTCTGAAAGATGAACATATTTTGTCACCTCCAATTTTTTCTTCCTTTTTTTGCAAGTGCAGATCCTACTTTCCTTAACCACTGTAGTGTGACTTTTATTGCAATTGGTAAACTGCATCAAGAACAAAATTGCATTTTATTTATGAAAGAAGTAACATGGGGGAAAGGTTTTAGTGAAATGTAGCTGACAGCTAAGTGGCATGGATAATTCAGAAGTGACAAGGATGTGAAAATAAAATAGTTTCTGAAGGAAAGACATTTTACATGGCCTTTGAGCTCTGCCTATGTTGAGCTATAAGTAACTTTTTTCAAAACCACTTCCAAGAAGCTTTTACTTCTCATCAAGAGTTTTTTCACTAATTTACAGAGTTTCTGTGTAATCACTTGCAAAATATCTATATTCAGAATGATGAATGGTATACATATATTTCATTTGAAGGTAAGAAAACCCCTTAATGTTATATTAAAATGCTATACTAAGCACAAGAGGTATTCTTGAAAACTTTAAAAATATTTGGAAGGGTGACTGGAATCTGAACTTGATAAATTTCATTGGAATTCTTTGTGATAGGGAATGTTTTAAAACTATGTTCCAGCATTTCCTTAATAATTTATCATGATGACAATCTATAGATTGCTAAAATTAAATTATGTGACTTGTAATTACAGTACCTTGTTTGGTGGTGCTGCAAGCAATTTGGTACTTACTTCCATATCTGGTGGCAATGTCCAAATCATCATTCCTTCTGGTTAAAAGTTTGTAAAGAAATTAGCAAGATTATCTAATAGTTTTGACAATGAATTATGCAGGTGGTTTACTATCCATTTTTCATAAGAAACTGACTCAACTCCTCTTACCAGTTGCTACATGTATCCCAATATACAACTGAAGTATAACTTTCCTTAGATCAATGGCATTTATAAGAAATTGCTTTGGCCAAAAACAAGGCTTTTGAAGAATGCTATAATTAAAAAATAGGCTTATTGAAATCTCTCAGCTCTCTATTACAGAAATATCATTCATGATGGAGGTATTAAACATTGATATGTAAATGATTTAGTATTTTTTGATGCTTGTTTGCTTAATAAAAAGTCAATTTAAACACTTGGAGGTGGAATTCTTTTCCTGATTTTATATCAAGAGTGAAAGTAAAAGTTGTTTTGCCCTTGGGAAGAAGTTGTTTGCCTCCAGGCATTAATGTAGTTTTCTCTACTGTATGGATTTCCAAATATGTTTATGCAAGAAAAATTCCTAGCAGGTAGATTCACTTCAGCTTCTATCAAGAAATGCAGTGGAAAATTATCCATTGCTGACATTTCACTCCAATCAGATTGACACATATATGTGTCAATTATTGTTTTTCAAAATTATTGAAAATGTGTCAAAATTATTTTTTCAAATGTTGAAGAGGTTCTCAAAAAAAAAAAGGGGGGGTGTCATTCTTTGATTTGTGGTGGCCATGCAATAAAACTATACAATCCTTTCAGCATAAAAATGTTAGGCAGATAAGTACCATTACTAAACAAAGAATTGCATGCTCCCCAGAGTTAGGCTTACTATTTATAGGACTAAATGAAACCTTAAAAATATTATTTGTTTGTCACTAAAGTAATAGTTGCCCAACACTGGAAAACTTTAGATAATTAAGATGCAGATTAACAAGACCTCTTCCATTTCCACATTAAAAAATGCAGATAAAGTTAAAATAAAAATATATCAAAGACACAAATCTAATTCTATCAAATCCGGTTTATCTTATTATAGTTTATCTCAATAACAATAGACTACAATATATGTATGTATGTATGTATGTATGTATGTATGTATGTATGTATGTATGTCTCTAATTATATTAAAAATACGAATCCTGGGTAAAGCCATGCAATAAAATACTGGAATGCGACCGCGGGAAAGCGACCAGGGGGAGAAAGGGGGAAGGGAAAACAGCAACTTCACAAACCAACAGTGTGACAGCGGACAGCTGGGTGCATACGAGGAAAGAGATTGGAGGAAGGAAAGGGGAAAAGGGAACAGCAGTTTTGGAAACTACCAAGGGAACAGCAAACGCGTGCCCTTTAAAAATAAAACAATTAGAGACATCGAGTGGACCAATGACCAGGTCAAAAAGCCAGGTGGAAAGCCGGCTAGTAACATAAAGAGAACTCCCATTAACTTGCTTTTATGCTCTGATGATGTCGGCAGTGCTGGCCGACGAAAGCTCAGCATTTGTATTAAACAGCTTTTAGTTTGATATTATCCTGGTGTTCGAATATGTATGTATGTATGTATGTATGTATGTATGTATGTATGTATGTATATGTATATATATATAATCCTAATAAGACCACACCTGGAATATTGCAGCCAGTTTTGATCACCATATCACAAAAAATATATTGAGGGTTTGGAAAAAATTCAGAGAAGAGCAACTAAGATGATCAAAGGCCTGGAGACTAAAACATATAAAGATCGGCTGCGGGACTTGGTTTGGCTAGTCTAAAGAAAAGAAGAAATAGGGGAGACATGATAGCAGTGTTCCAGAATCTGAGGGGCTGCCACAAGGAAGCGGGGATTACGTTGTTCACCAGAGCACCAAAACGGAGGAGAAACAATGGTTGGAAACTGATCAAAGAGAGAAGCAACCTGGAATTAAGGAGAAACTTCCTGACAGTGAGGACAATTAACCAGTGGAACAGCTTGCCTCCAGAAATCATGGGTGCTCCATCACTGGAGATTTTTAAGAAGAGAGTAGACGATCACCTGTCTGAGATGGTATAGATTCTCCTACTTGAGCAGGGGACTGGACTAGAAGACCTTCAAGGTCCCTTCCAGCTCTGTTCTGTTCTGTTCTGTTCTATTCTATTCTATTCTATTCTATTCTATTCTATTCTATTCTGTTCTGTTCTGTTCTGTTCTGTTCTGTTCTATTCTATTATGATAATTTTTATATATCTGATAAATTCGCACATATTCAGTACCTCTCTTTACTCACTTTTTTAGCAGATTATTATTGTAGTTTTATATCTGTTTCTCTGTGCATCTTAGTTATATTAATTTAGTTGCTTGATTATATTCAATAAAAAGTTATATTTATCAAGTTGAAAACAAAAGTGTTGGAAAGAATGGGTAATATAACTCAGTGAATATATAATAGATGGTTTTAAAAAGCAAAATGAAAAAAAAATAAAAATAAAAACATGCTTATTTAAATATACCTTTAAACAAACAAACAAACAAATAAATAAATAAATAAACAAAGAAAGAAATAAAGAAATAAACAAATAAGTTAAGTAATTTAGTAACTCCCTAGAACAGGGGTGTCAAACTCACAATGTTACGTGATGTGTCGCGATGTATCACGACTTTTTTTTCATTGCCGGCAATGGGGTGGGTGCGGTTTCGGCATGATGCATCTGGCCCATGGGCCAGCAGTTTGACGCCCCTGCCCTAAAAGATGTAGCTTAGAAAAGACTGCACTAATGCAATTGCTTGCACAAACTCCTAAGCAAGTGAAATGTGAGACTAGCAATTAAATTTCTGGATCAATCCTTACATAAACTCATGGGCAAACATTTCCAAAAAACTGCCTGCATTTACTTTCTTTATTCCTCGTGTTTCCAGATCCAGCTCTGTTTTTAAATTTAAGCAAGATTTCCACTAGAAGCTTCAATCTAGGGCTTGGGTAGCCATGTTAATAATAAAGGAGATGCCATCTAGAGGTATTAATGAACCATGTATCCCATTGATTGTTATGTTTAAGCCCCTTCCCCCATGGTTCTAAAATAGGCCAGTCACTAAAAATCAATGACTGCTTACTACATGAAAGGAGCAGGGTGTTCAATTCATCAGAAACATCAGAAAATCTATTCTAAAATATAAAGGTAGAAATGTACCGGTCTAAGTGTAGTGTGTACTTAATATTTACTGCTTCAAAATCAGGCCCTCCTTAGTCTAATGAACCCTACTCCCAAATAAATGTGTATATAATTGCAGCCCTGGTTGATTAATCAGGATGAAGCCATTATAATTACTGAGTGCAAGTTTAATCACTGGATTGTGAATTAAACACATGCTTGTTCTTCCTTTTTTTTTTTTTTAAAAAGGCTATTTTGTTCTGGAGAGTTACACTAATAAGAAACAAAAAAAAATACATTTTTAGGATAGCTTTACTTAATACTGAGAAATTAATGTTGAATTAAGTCGAATTACCATGCAAGTTTGGGAGTTGGATTTTTATTTACATATGCTAAGTCAGACTATTGGTAGAAAGAATGTAAAGAGTCTAAGATAGATGAATTTAATCTGTTCCCAATAGGCTGCAGGCTGAAATGAACAGCTTGAATTAGTGATTCTGCTATTACATATCTGGGTTATTAGAACTTATTCAAAATCTGAGAGAATATAACCACTAATCGGTTAACTAGTCAGTTACTTTAAAAGAGAAATGAGCCATTCGGTTGATTTTTCTGGTAGCCCTTGTCTGTAGCAACTGGACTGTATAATAATAATAATAATAATAATAATAATAATAATAATAATAATAATAATAATAATAATAATAGTAATAGTAATAGTAATAATAATAATAAAGTTGGACTCTGAGAGGCCACTCTCTGACATAATTACTATTTTTGTTATTGATACCAACACGTAACTGGTGGGTCAATTTGCATACAACTATTCTGAATTAGCAATTCTTAGTTTATTAAGCTACGAATGGTGAGGTATACATAATTATCCTTCCATTTCTTGCTTTCCCTTACGCATTTGCATATCAATCATACTATCTTGAACCCATTTAAATTTAAAATTAGAAATTTTTATTTAAATTGGCTTATTAATTAGGATTATATAGAATACAGAAGCTCTGGAGTATGTCAGGATGCAACAATAAGACCAGGTTCATAATGGAACCATCAAATTGGATCCCACACTTGGCAGATTTCATGGTTCTTCAAACTCTTGATAGAGCCCTCTTAGATACCAATCAAATCTCTCTCTCTCTCTCTCTCTCTCTCTCTCTCTCTCTCTCTCTCTCTCTCTCTCTCTCTCTCTCTCTGGGGTGTGTGTGTGTGTGTGTGTGTGTGTGTGTGCCTTCAAGTTAAACCTGAGTCTATGCAACATTTCTACAGAACATTTTTGGATGAGGTTTGCCTTCTTTCTACACTGAGAGTAAGTGATTGGTCAAAGTCATCCAGTTGGCTTCCATGCGTAGGAAAGACTAGAGCTCATATTTTCCTGTTCCTAGTTCAATGCCTTAATCATTAGACCAAACTGGCTCTCAGTTTGCCTTCTTAAATGCTCAAAATTACATCTAGAACCTTGAGAAATACAAAAGCATTGCTCCAGGTTCATGCATTTTTTCAGTAAACATAAAGGGTTTTTACTTTTGTATCTTTTGTTCAAATTCCCTTTTAGCATAGAAACTTCTCAGGAGAGACTTTAATAGGAGGCTGATTCTTCTGTTGGCAGATATTGATTCAATAAATTACATCACCTAACCTATTTTTTTCTCTATTATGTCCCTGATTACATGCCTGGCTGGTCTGCACTTAAGCAAGCACAATGGAATAACTGCTTGTGCTTCTTACTCTCCTCTTCTTTCCCCCTTTTCTTTCCTTTCCTTGAACTTTTCCAATATTCTTTTCCTATAAGAAAATCTGAATTTAGAAAAAATGAAGGATTTAGTATTATACTATCTGTCCTAATGACCATCCTTGAATTCCATTTCCAGAGTGTCACTTTTCTTACATTTAAGCTTAATGGAAGTTTTGCTTTTCCTCATTCATTCCTCCTCCTTATAATGCAAGATGCTAGTTTCTTAGATGATAGAAAGGAATTGTTTAGAAAAGCAGATACCATTTTTACACTATCAATCTCTTCCATTAAGGAGCCTAAAAGAAAAGGAATAAGATTACTGCATTAGTCTCCTGGATGCAGCCAAATTCTATGGAACATAATACTGCTGCTTTCTTATTATAGACCGCACAGCACTCTGATCTTTACCTACTTTATTAGACAGGAACGTATGAGGATAGTCTCCAAAGGTATACATTGGGAAAGTAGATATACAAATGTGTGTGTGTGCGTGCGTGTGTGTATATATAACTATATATACACACATATATAGTGGTGGCGCAGTGGTAGCGCAGTGCTTAGAATGCAGTACTGTAGGCTACTTCTGCTCATTGTTGGCTGCCAGCAGTTTGGCAGTTCGATTTTCACCGGCTCAAAGTTGACTTAGCCTTCCATCCTTCTGAGTTCGGTAAAATGAGGACCCAGATTATTGGGAGGCAACATGCTGAGAGAGGGCTGTAAAGCAATGTAAAGCAGTATGTAAGTCTAAATGCTATTAATACATACATACATACATATATACATACATACACACACACATTGTATGTGTGTGTGTGTATGCTTATATATATATATGTGTGTGTGTGTGTGTGTGTTTTCTGAGGTTTTCGCGGGTGTTTGTATGTAGGTCTTTGGTTATTCGGGTTTTCTCCCGCGTAAAATTGGAAGTGTCTTGGCGACGTTTCGACGAAGTCACATTCGTCATCTTCAGGCTGGTGTCTTCAGCTTCGTGCTTCTAGGAGTAATGTGTGATCGCAGCTGTTTCTTCCTTTTAACTGCCAGTGGGGTCACACATTTAACTGCCAGTGGGGTCACACATTACTCCTAGAAGCACGAAGCTGAAGACACCAGCCTGAAGATGACAAATGTGACTTCGTCGAAACGTCGCCAAGACACTTCCAATTTTACGCGGGAGAAAACCCGAATAACCAAAGACCTACATATATATATATATATATATATATGTTTTCTGAGGTTTTCGCGGGTGTTTGTATGTAGGTCTTTAGTTATTCGGGTTTTCTCCCGCGTAGAATTAAAAGTTTCTTGGCGACGTTTCGACAAAGTCACATTCGTCATCTTCAGGCTGGTGTCTTCAGCTTCGTGCTTCCCAGACACCAGCCTGAAGATGACGAATGTGACTTCGTCGAAATGTCGCCAAGAAACTTTTAATTCTACGTGGGAGAAAACCCGAATAACTAAAGACCTATATATATATATATATATATATATATATATATATATATATATATATATATATATATATATATATATGTGTGTGTGTGTGTGTGTGTGTGTGTGTGTGTGTGTGTGTGTGTGTGTATGTACAGTATATGCAATGTTTATACATTTGTATGCATATATATAAAAATATGCATGCAAATGTATAAACATTTCCATATTAAGTTTTATTTCTCAACATAGTGGTCTACTAATGAAAGACAAGAAAAATGAGAAACAAAGGAAAACTAAAATCAACAGATTTGTCCATACCTAGTATTCATTTATATCTGGTAAACCTGAAAATTAGACAATGTTTCAAGAGAAACTGCAGACTCTATAGACTTTGCTCTAAAGCTTGACAAAGGGGGAAAATTTGTTCACAAACATTTTACTATCCATTTAACAGAAAGATGATAATCCTGCCACAGGATCACCAGTCCATTCCTAACAACTGTGATATGTTAGACCCTAACTGAAGTGGGGGGTTATGTTCCTTATAATAAGCAGTATGATGTATGCTTGAGAAATGTGACAGTGACCTTAGAGGCCTAGACTTCTATCCAGCCTGTGAATGGCATAGTGGAGGCCCCATTCTCCAAAGTAGGATGGGAGCAGAAGAAATAGGTTTATAAAGCTAAACAAGTTTTAATTTTAATTAATATGTTCCTTGTATATTTAATCATGTCCCCTTCATAATTAATAATATAATTATTTTAACTGCCAAGATACATGATATACCAAGCAATCTAAAGCAAGCTGAAAGTCATATATATAACAATAACATTTTGAGTTTCAAAATGAAGAGGAACTATGGTTAAGCTATATGGATAAGCCACAGCTAAGCCTCATGAGTTAAACAAACTGGTTTACAAACATAGGATTTGGAATCACAAATTTAAGAGTGAAGGTCTTCTTGAGCCATGACTATTCCAAGGAAAATAATAAGTATGCAAACAGGAGAAATGGGAGCTAGTAAGAGATGTCACTTTACAGATCAGTACATAAAAGTCACCCTCCAGGCGCTGCTCAAAATAGGTTCAAGAATTCCTGTTACATCTAAGAACTCATCTTTGCAGGTGTTCTTCTAAAAAACAAAAATTGTTGTAGGTCATGTAAGATATCTTTCCCAAAACAGAGGTTCTTTTGTCGAACTACCAAGTTTGCTGAAATGATGATATTGGCCCTGTGAAAGTGACCTCTTTCAATAAATGGTGTTATAGTATGGAGTAGTAATTCCAGTATTGGATTGCAATTGGGAGAGGGGATAATTCAAATCCTCATTGAACTTTAAAGCTCACTAAGTGAGTTGAGGTCTGAGCCAGCCACACTGTCTTGTCTAGCCTTTTTCAGATGATGGTTCTAAAAATAGAAACATGAACACTGAGAAAAATCAAGTCATTACTTTTTCCTCTTTGTGAAGAAAATACAAAATACTAGACAACCTATGACCTCATCATTTCAGACATTGCTTTACCTAAAAAAGAGAAACAGAACGACCCTGGGTGGACAATAAAGTTGTGGGAGTGGGACCGACTTCCAACTTTTCTTGCGATAAGCTGGTAGGAAGCATTTGAAAAGAGGATGTCAACTTTCAATCCCACAGGAATAATGGGTCCTGGCCACAATTTTGGCGAATTCTTGAGATATACTTCCTGCTGCCCTCTCTTGACTGGTGGGAAGCTGGCAGGGAGCATTTTTATTTACATTTATAACCTAGGCTGTAGTTTCCCTTCCCCTCATGATCCTCAGCAGAGCCCCTCCTCCTCAGCTGACCTGCAGAACTGCCTGCCATTTTGCTAGGGGAAGATGGAATCAAGTGAGCCATTGATTGTGAAGAAAACTGTATCTCTGCTTCACTTTCCAGTTTGCCCCCAAGGATTACTTCCCTCCAGGGAGGAAGAGGGCTCACTGAATAACTGCCAGCATCCTCCAGCCAGCCTGCTTCACCAGCAGGCATCCAATTTCCTCCTCTCAACCTTCCCTCACCACCCACCACTATTAAGAGATTTCAAATTTTGGCCTTCTTTCCTAAGCAGCTACTCATCTGTCAGGCCTTGCTACCGGTTGATTGGATACAGGGGCCAGAGGGAGATGGGAAAAATGTTGGGGATATGCCTATGAAAATTTTGTGACCTTGGTTGATTGCAGCCATGTGGCAGGGTGGTAGCACTAAAGCTCGCCACAATTTTGCCAATTGGAGTCATGGATTCCAAATTTGGGACACATTCTGTAAGTTGGCCCATTTGAGGTACCTTGGTTCAAAAATTGTTGATGCACTATTGCACCCAATGCACTATGATGCACTATTGCACCCAGTTGAAGTTTACAAACATTCAAACAGGTACAACAGTTTTAATAGTATATAGGTCATCAGGATGACTTTCAGTGATCACCAATTGACTGGCTATGGCATGATCCATAAAAAAAAAAGATAAAACGCTTAGGTATTTTAAATAATAGCATGAAAGAAAAAATGGTCATGGAACTGATTAGAAAGCCAGTCTTGAAATTTTGAAATTAATTTAACCTGGCATTCAAGATCTTGTGCTGAAGGGTGAATCAGGTTGAAACACATAGAAACCATGCGCATGATGGTATCAAATGTCATTTGTATACTAGTGGAAAATTATTAAGGAAATCAAATGCAGGCACATTTGATTTCTAAGGTAAAGCTTCTAAAAAATGAGGATAAAAATAAAATTGAGAGAGAAATAAATGATTAAAAGCAAAAAGCTGGTTAAGGAGATTGTGGGACTTTGTGAGGCTACTTGTCCACTGTAGGAAAGCGAAAGCAAACAAATTTGCATGTAAGCTGATAAATTCTTTGTATTTATCTTTACTGCCAAATATGTAATATAAAACTGTGCCTGAACTGACTTTCAGGAATGCACTCAGCCAGATAAGGATGATAAAAGATGAAGTTTCAGACTTACTGATCTAAATCAAGGCATTAAGTCCAAATAGTATTCAACTGAAAGTTCTATCATAACTGAGCTACAATACAGTAATTAAAATTATTGTTTTCTTTTTCTGTAACAGATGCTCTAGTTTTTCTACTTATTCTCAGGGGGCTTGAGAGTTTCTTTCACATTTTCGTTAATGTTCTCTGGCATATTCTGTTTCCAGATCAACTAATTTTGCATATCCTTATCTATTGCACTTCCTGTTATCTGTCTGGAGATTTTCTGACCAATTTGAAAAAAATCCAGTGAGAAATGGCCTCATGATGTCTTTTCCCAGGCCTTTCATGAAGTTACAGAAGTGAGGCAGGAACAGAAGCAGACCCTGGCAGAGATGATTGCACAGGAAAAGTTTTAAAATTCACACATATTCTCTGGTCACTTCAGCAAGTGCAAAAACTTCACACCTCTTACGAAATTTGAAACATTTATACAATTTGGAAAGTGCATTTATTTCTAGCAACTTGAATGAGATACGACAGGACATCAGCAAGATCATTTTCATGTACAGTGTAAGTTCTAAAACTCAAATAGAAAATTGACGATAATCTTAAAATCTGTAACAAAACCCTCACTTACTGAATCAGAGAACTAGAAAGGTGGTCTTAAGAAGAAATGTATACTTAGGTCAATATTTCTTTTCCACATAAATACAAGGAAAGCATAAAAAAAGACAAATTTGTTAAGTAAATATAAGAACAAGCTTTGCTGAGGAAAACATCAACATTGGCTTCTCCAAAAATAAGTTTCTCCCACTGATCTTTTAAAGTAGAACAGCAGATATAAGAGCTGGAGTAATCCAGTCAGTGTTAGCCTGACTTTTCAAAACGTTCTGAGTAACCGTAACAATCCCAGCAAATAGTAATAGAATCTTTTGGTAAAAAGCAAAAAGGATTTCTGTCCAGGAAGCAATGCAAAGAATACTTCTCTCCTCCCTGCCAGCTATATCAGAACTTTGTCTGTTTGATGTAATTTGATGTAGAGTAAAGTAGAGTAGAGTAGAGTAGAGTAGAGTAGAGTAGAGTAGAGTAGAGTAGAGTAGAATAGAGCTGGAAGGGACCTTGGAGGTCTTCTAGTCCAGCCCTATACCATCTCAGACAGGTGACTGTCTACTCCAGGGGTAGGCAACCTTGGCTCTTTTATGACTCGTGGACTTCAACTCCCAGAATTCTTGAGCCAGCCTTGCTGGCTCAGGAACTTTGGGAGTTGAAGTCCACGAGTCATAAAAGAGCCAAGGTTGCCTACCCCTGGTCTAGTCTCTTCTTTAAAATCTCCAGTGATGGAGTGCCCACGATTTCTGGAGGCAAGCTGTTCCATTGGTTGATTGTCCTCACTGTCAGGAAGTTTCTCCTTAATTCCAGGTTGCTTCTCTTTGATCAGTTTCCAACCATTGTTTCTCGCCTTTCCCTCTGGTGCTCTGATGAACAACGTGACCCCCTCTTCCTTGTGGCAGCCCCTCAGATACTGGACTACTGCAATCATGTCTCCCCTATTTCTTCTTTTCTTTAGACTAGCTAAACCCAAGTCCCGCAGCCGTTCTTCGTATGTTTTCGTCTCCAGGGCTTTGACCATCTTAGTTGCTTTTCTCTGAATTTTTTCCAAACTTTCAACATCTTTTTTGTGATATGGTGACCAAAATTGGCTGCAGTATTCCAGGTGTGGTCTTACTAGGGTTTTATACAGCAGTACTAATACTTCATGTGATCTTGATTCTATGCCTCTGTTGTATTAGCTTTTTTGGTTGCTGCTGCACACTGCTGGATCATAGTCAAGTGATCGTCCACTAGGATTCCAAGGTCCCTCTCACAGTTACTGTTTTTAAGCCAGGTCTCACCCAATCTGTACTCGTACCTTTGATTTTTCCTGCCTAAATGTAAAACTTTGCTTTTCTCCACACTGAAACTCATTTTGTTGGATAGGGCCCATTGTTCAAGTCTGTCTAGATCTTTTTGGATCCTGAGTTTGTCTTCTGGGGTGTTGGTTACTCCTGTCAGTTTAGTGTCATCTGCAGATTTGATGAGTTCCCTTTCAATTCCCTCATCTAAGGGACTACTCATTGAGTATGGTTTGTCAGCCAGCTACAGATCCATCTGGTGGTGATGTTGTCTATTCCACATTTTTCTAGCTTACCAAGGAGTAGGTTGTGGTCTACTTTATCAAATGCCTTACTGAAATCTAAGTATACTATGTCCACAGCATTTCACTGGTCTACTAGTTTAGTCACTTTATCAAATAATGAAATAAGATTGGTTTGGCCTGATCTGTTTTTAACAAACCTGTGCTGGCTACTGGTTATGACTTTGTTTGCTTCTAGTTGTTTGCAGATCTGTTTTTTTATTATCTTTTCTAGGATCTTCGCAGGTATTGATGTTAAACTGATTGGTCTGTAGTTTCCTGGGTCTGTTTTTTTTTTCCTTTAGTGAAGATGGGAACCACATCAGCCCTTTTCCAATCCACAGGTACTTCCCCGATGCTCCAGGATTTATGGAAGATGTGGTGCAGTGGTTCTGAGATAACATCTGCCAGCTCTTTCAGAACTCTGGGATATAATTTGTCGGGTCCCTGTGATTTATATTTGTCAAGGTTGGATAGGTGTTCTCTTACCATTTTCTTGCTTATTTTAATTTTTGTTTCTAATATGTCTTTTGCAGTGGTTTTTTGGTATGTTGAGCTATAGTTTCTCTTTGTGTGAAGACTAATGCGAAGTATGAGTTAAGCAGCTCTGCTTTCTCCCTGTTGCCTGTTATCTCCTTGCCATCTTCTCTCTTTAGTGGGCCTACAGTTTCCTTGACTTTTTTCTTGTTGTTAATATGTTGGAAGGAACTTTTTTTTAATTATCTTTGATTTCTGTTGCAAGTCTTTGTTCGTTCTGAGCCTTTGCTTTCCTGACTGTATTAATAAGCCATCTGGAGTTAGGAATTATCAGTGTGATTGACAAAATGAACAAGGCACAGCATTAAAAAACATCACTCAGACTTAAAGAGTAAGTATGAAAATGGCTGATGTCATTTAATTAAAAAAAACCATGTCAAATTATGTAGATTGGGGCAAAACCTCTAGTCCTCCCTACCCCAAGTGAACAGTGACTGATAAGGAAAGTGGTTTTAAGGTGCTTGATGGACAGTCAATTCAGCATGTTATCTTCTTTACAAAGGTAGGCTTCACATTGCAGATCACTTGCAAAAGAATAGAAAATAAAACTACCACAGTTGTATTGCCTTTTTATATATTTGTGATATGATATCTTAAAAATCTGGGTACAGTTGTCATTACTACACCTGAAAAAGAAAGAGCTGGAAAAGGCAGTCCACGTGATTAAGGGACTGGAAAGGTTTAGAAACTGTTTAAAGAGCAAAGAGTGGAGAGGGATGCAATTGTGCACTGTGTGGAAAAAGAAATCAGGAGATTTTCTTTTTCTTTCAAAATTCTCAGATCCTGGATCACCCAGTGAAGCTGAATGGTAGTGTTGGTAGGGTTGGAATACATAAAAGAATATATTTCTTCTCACAATAATGTGTGGAATGCATTAGTACCAGAAGTCATGACAGTTACCAACTTCGATCACTTTAAAAGAGGATTAAACATATTCACTGATGTTAAGGCTAGCCATGGTTACAAATCATGTTGAGTGTACATTACCCACAATATTAGAAAGAGTAGGACTGTTTGGAAATGCAACAGAAGCTTTCTATTCTGTTCCCATTTTGCTCGTTGCTCACCAGTGGTAACTAGTTGGTTTATTGTATGGGACTTTGGTTCTCATCAAACACAGCTCTTTTGATATAAATACTGATCTGATTGCCATCTAACTATGGATGTGTTACATCCTGTAAGGTAAAAACAAAAATGAAAAATGCAACTAAATATTTTGACTTAACTCCTCTAGCACTCCTCCCCATTCCATTATGTCAAAAACAAAGCAAGTCCCCCTGAGCAATATTCACAAGTATCAATGGAAGGAAGATAAGATAAATCTCTGCAGTTACAAGAATAAAATATACTTTTTATTGCTCAGCTTTACACTGGAAATTATTCAGTATGCTCTTACAAGCCAGGTCTACAATGGAACATATTTTTTAAGACAGGAACATTAATGTGGCATATATTAGTGCCTTTTTCAGAAATGTAATAGATAAAACAGACTTCTTTACGTCACTGTCCTGTTTCTTTATTACACTACCACACTGTATATCTGTGTACATGCATGCACACAAACAGGCACAGGTTTTCTGGTATGCAAATAGTGGCTAGCAGCGCAGTGCTTATAGTTCAGCAGACACAGTAATACAATAAATGCTCATTCTTTTTGAAAAAGGAACAGGAACCTCTTACGGACTTTTTGTTTGTTTTAAACAAAACCAAGAAAAAACTAAAATAGTTATAAATTCAAGTACCACAGCATAGCAGGAGAAAGATGGAGAAAGAAAGTATATAAGATTTCTCTTTTTTATGATTCTTGCTTGGTAATGCTAATGTATGATGCAGAGAAGGCCTTTGACAATTTAAACTGGGCTTTCTTGTTCAAGGAGGGTATGAGATTTGTAGAAAACTTTATAAAATTGGTAAGATTTGCATTTGTCAGAAGCTACAAAGGATTGTTAATGGGGATCTAACAAAACTCACTGAAATACAAAAAAGAAGAAGGCAGGGCTGCCCATTTCCTCCTCTCTTCTTTATTTTGGTAATGAATAGAGATATAAGCCAATATGTGAGGATTGTGGGAGTAAAGATTAAAAAAGAAACTTATAAACAACTTTAGCAGGTGACTATGTTTGTTCTAGAAGATCCTTTAAAGGGAGTTGAAATATGAATGGGCAAATAAAAATGATACATTAGCATGTTTAAAGATTAATAAGCAGAAGATATTAACAAAAATTTAAAAATAGAAAATAAAACAATATTGATGAATAAAATGGCTTTAAGACTGAGAAGAAGGCAAACTATTTGGACATCACTATAACAGATATGAATTGTGTGTTATTTCAAAATAACTATGTTAAGACATGGAATTAAGTTTAAAATGGTATGTTAAAATGAGAGAAATTACAACTGTCGTTGCAGGAGAGAATTTCTGTGACAAAAATGAATGTCTTGCCTAGAATGATGTTTTGTTTCATACAATATCTGTTTTGACAACTGATCCACCATTTAAATAGTGACAGAAGGATATATCTAAATTTGTGCGTTGGGGAAAAAACATGAATTAAGTAAGAATAAGGCATTAAAAGATGCAAAGAAAAGAGAAGGATTGGGTTCACCTGATTTGAAGTTGTATTTTGCAGCTTGTTGTTTTGTTTAGAATAGATGAAAGAGTGGGTGCTTCTGAGAAATAGAAGGCTTTTGGAGTTAGAAGGACATGACCTGATATTTGGGTGGCATGGTACATCAAGTCAAGGTTAATGTAGATTTTAAAAATCATTATATTAGATGTACTATATTGAGAGTATTGAATATATATAAACCCAGGTTTTACCCCAAAATATCTTTGTAGCTTTCTGCACAATAAACATTTTATAGACAAGAAGTAATAGGCAAACACAAATGGCTAACTTATAACGAGATACTAAAATTTTGTCAAGGGGAGTATAAAATAAAATCATGAGAACTAGTGGCAGAGGGATATAGTTGTCAATGGTATTCTCATTTACAATTATTAGAAAGATTTAAAGTAGACACACAAATGTAGTTTTGAACATTGTTAAGACTGAGTTTGAAATAGAATTATGTAACACTGATGAACATGTAATTGCTAAAATGTATAAGCCTTTACTGAAATTTGAAACAGAAGAATAAGTGCAAGAATGTATGATAGTGAACTAAAATTTGGGTTTAATTTTATTTTATCCACATGGAACAATGGAAAAATGTGATTAAAAGGTTTAAAAATTAAACTATGTTATCATCTTAAAGAGAATTTTTATAAAATGATGTACTGTTGGTATACAGAGAAACTATCTAGAATGTATAAAGACAGTTCAAATGTAGGAAATGTGAACAAGAAAGGGACATTTTATTACGTTTAACGGATGTGTAAAAAAGCTGAAAATTTGGATTCAAATACATATACTGATTCAGAGGATTGTAAAGATTAATTTATCATTGAGACCAGAGGTTTTCTTTTGGGATTGATGGACAAGCAATGGAAAAAAGTTATAGGACTTTGTTTTCATACAAGAAAGCTGTGGCAAGATTATTTTATGCCCAAAGATAGAAAGATTTGGCATTACCCACAATGGAGGAATGGTTGGTGAGCTGAAATGGAACTTGCTGAGATGGTCATACTGACTTCTTTAATTAGAGAAAAGACAATACATATCTTTACTATTACTGCAAACCCCTTATAGACTTTTTGGGTAAATAGAAGAAAAGAGTTTTGAGATTAGACAGCATAGATTATAGAAAGAAGAGTTATTTTATAACCATATAGGAAGAGGTAAATTTATTATTGTACTTAGGGGAGCTATAAAGAAGGTTGGAAGCTACTTTGTTATCTTTTTTTCTTTCCTTTTTTGCCTTTTTTGTCTTTCTTGCACTTTTACCTTTCTCTTTGATTTCTTTTTTTAACTTTACATTGGTTTGTATTAATCTTACTTCAAACTTTTTTTTAACAAGAATTATACCTAAAAAGATAATGTTGATGTATTATGCTCTTGTGGAATAACTTTGGCGTTGCTCAGCTGCCTGATCAGACAAATAGTTTGGGAAAAAGGCTCCAAAGTATTGATTTTTAAATGAATGGCTCTATCATTATAGTACCTTCAGGCATACGTTTTTGCCTCCATATACTTTTTTGTGCTCAATTGATGGATCAAAGAAAAAAATCAAAACAAAGAAAGTGATGTTAAAATTCCTAACCTTCCTGTGGGTTTTAAAAAATATTTCTTGTATTACTCAGTAGACTATTCTAGCTCCCAATTCTAAGTTACTCCAAGTTGGAAAGATATTTATGTGATCAACTGTTTTAGATATAAATGATAAAACAGGCTTGGTCAGTTTTATATGGTGTGAAAAGGAGGAAGATTAATTTTTTCAAGAGAAGAGCACTGATGTTATCTAGTTGGGTAATGAAACGTTGGCAAATGAACAATCAAGCTCAGAGAATACCAAAGACTCCAATTTTATTAGCAAGCTTCATTTCAAAATGTTCCCAAGCAATGATTCTGAAAATTCTGGCATCACAATCTGAGGAAAACTGGACAAACTTCAGGGTTGGAGTGGCCAAACAAGTCATGGTGGAAACAATATCGTGCTTTTCCAAGCACAAAGCCAGGTACTAGGATTCAGTCTCCTTCAATGTAATAAGTAAGTAAGTGAATTAATCCTTCAAATATGAGCTATAATCTTCTCAACTTTTTGGTCTCTTTTTTCTCACTGTCCCAGATAGGCATTAGCTCCAGTAGTTGGAGGTAAGACATACTGATAATTAAGATTTTACTTATATTCTAAATAAAGTTAAACAAAAATAAAATCGAAGGAGAGCAAGTTGTTCTTATATTAAAGAAACAAATTCACAATCTGTGTCCCAAGGCTTTGATGTCGAATGCTTAGGGTAAGTTATAGGGT
>NW_015386289.1:190406-221094 GCF_001527695.2 Protobothrops mucrosquamatus
AAGTTTATCAATTTAATAGACTCATTCAGCAGTGGATACATTTGCTCAACTATACTGATTGGGTCTGTACAACTCAGTATTTCACAAGAAAAAGAAAAGGGCGAGGGTTTTAGGCTCCTATCTCCTCATCAAAATTGCGTTTGAGCAGCCCGGCTTCTCGAGCGCGGGGCATCCGCTCAGAAAAAAATGTAAGTCGAGGAAGGTAATCAGATAGATTTGAGCGCCGGCTTCTCCTTCGTGTGCCCTGAATTCGCTTCGCCTTGCCTCTCCGCCACCTGCGCTCTGCATATGCCTCCGAGATGCAGACCCTCTTCGGGCATACCAGGTTTCCCAGAGGCTGACAACCCAGCCTCTATCTAACTAACCCGGCTGCCGACAGGAGGGCAGCCAGTTGCGAGCACAGAGGAGGGAGGCGGAGGGAGGGGAGAGGGAGCCCGCCTCCTCTTTCCCCCCTCCCCCCCTCCCCCGAGGTTGGACGGCGGTAGTGGCTCTGCAGGCGGCAGCGGCGGTATCATTTCGGGACCGGGCGGCTGCTCGGTCGCTTATCTCCCATCCGCTACTGGAAGGGCCCGGGCATGTCCCCAGCCGAGAGGTAGTTGCTTCGCTTATTACCGCCGCGCCCCCGTGCGCCCGCTTTCCTCGGTTCGCTCCCGCATCATGCTTGGGCAGAGCCGCCGGGGGTTGCTGGTGCTGCTGCCGTTCTCCGCGCTCCGCGGCGCAACCCCAGAAAGGCGCCCGGCTGCTCCGGAGCAGTTGAGCTCTTTTCTTTCTTTACCGGCTGCTCCGGTTCCAGCGCAATAACGATGAGGCGGCACCGGTACTTGCTGGAGCGCGGCGCTGCGGACGCCCCGGCCGAGGCTGAGGGCGAAGGCTGCGGGGCCCCCGAGGGCTCGAAGCGGGGCCCTCTGTGCGTGTGCTGCTGCCGCCGCCGCCGCCCCCACCGCGACTGGCTTTACGAGTCGTACTATTGTATGAGCCAACAACACCCGCTGCTTGTCTTCCTGCTGCTCATCGTGATTGGCGCCTGCCTAGCTCTGCTCGCCGTCTTCTTTTTCGCCTCCGGGCTGGTAAGTTGCCTGTAGCTTAGAGTGGCGCTCTTTGGCGGGCAAAGAAATTGACCGCTACCTCGAGGAAGCGTCCCTCCTGCCCTCCAGAGTCCCAGACAGACTTGCGGGAGGTGGGCTTCCGTTTCACTGTTAAGAGCCGCCGAGTTGTTGCTCCGAGAAGTAATACCGGACCCGCCGACTGGCTCAGCTTGGGTCCTCCAGGCCTCGCTCAGGATTTACCCCGCTAGAGTTTAGCAGAGAAAGGAGTTTGAGGCTTTGCCCTCGGTCTGTTTTAACGGTGCCCCAGTACATGCGGCCCCAAGCGCTGGCCCTTGAGCATTGTTTTTTTTCAAGCCCTTCGAAACTTTTAAATACAGAATTTCCCACCGTCTTCAAATATTAAGAAATCAAGTGACCATTTATTTTATTTTAAGAAAGGATTGATTGTGAATTGGTAACGTCATCCTTGTCATTATTTGAGTTATTGTCTAAAGCTCCTTATTTTTTCATTTTTCAGCTATTGTATTGTGTATCACATCTATGGAAAGTTTCTGGTTTTCAGAATGTTGATATGAAGGCAAACGCTAAAGCTGTCATCATATACCTTAATGGTATTAATTTTTTGAATATCTGGATCCAAAGCCAATTAAAGATATATTTGAGGGAAATGCAGTTAACCCTGGGGTTGCTTAAGTTCAATTTCATTCAGTTTTGTTTTACACTTTGAAAAGTTTGTATAGCACTCACTGTTTTAATGGCACTACTTTAGTATTAGAAGCACTCATTCTTC
This sequence comes from Protobothrops mucrosquamatus, assembly GCF_001527695.2. Taxonomy (NCBI): domain Eukaryota; kingdom Metazoa; phylum Chordata; class Lepidosauria; order Squamata; family Viperidae; genus Protobothrops; species Protobothrops mucrosquamatus. The sequence continues at coordinate 192,243 of NW_015386289.1, forward strand.
CAAACATATTCAGGTCTGAATTTATTATTTGTACTCCAGAATCTGCGCTCTTTGTCCCTTTTTCATTTTTATATCTGATTCCTGCACAAGGGCTACAATCAGTTGTAGTTATTGCTGAGTTTTCACATGGTTTTGCCTCTCTTTAAAGCAAGGAGTGGCTTCCATGCCCTGCAATCTTTAATTGTTTGAGTTGTTGTTTTTTAAGCTGATTTTCACTGCAGCCTCCTTTTGATTTGCAAGTCAATATTATTTTATGCGATCATTTCTGTAACTTGTACAGTTCATGTAAATAAAAGAGACTATGCAGTTATTTCCAAGGGTAATTATGTGGTTCTTTTACTGTGCTTGGTCCTGTTAGTTGCCAGTTTTGTTAGTGGAATATACACATAGTAACGATTTGATCATCGGCCTGGCTCCTTGGAAATAAGTCTCATAGATTTCAGTGAAGTTCACAGCCAAGTAACTGCTTAGGCTTTCAATCCAAATTTAATTCTTCTAATTCATTTGCTTGGTTTCTCTCCTGCTGACAGATTAACCTTGTTGGCATTTGTTGTCTAAGTGACAAGAGTTTTAAAGCTATACAAATCTTTAGTATCCACTTTTTAAAATGTTTTCATCCCAAAGCAGTGAAAAAGACCATCTCTCTTTTTTCTCGGTATATATGGCCAAACAGCATGCCCTATATATTGCAAGGCTCTGTTAAGTTTTAAGAAACCCCAGGGTTTGCAGAAATTGTCCTCAGGAAGATCTCTTAAGGAAAGGTTACCTCTGAATAAACTGGTGAAAAATTAGTGTCACTTTCATTCAAAGTTTATTTCACTTAAAGACCGGAATTGAAGAAAACAACCAAGAAACTGTTTAAAAGTAGGAGAGCTAGGCTAGATATGAAACTCAAGCTAAAAGGCTAGAAGAGAATATTATAAATATTAATAGTATTTAACGCTAGTGCCACTTCTCAGTATAAACTGTGTTTCTAGAGCTAGGAAGAAGAGCATTATTTTGAGTGTCTTCAATGGCCACAGACTTTGGATTGCAGGGGGAACCTAAAAACAGAGAGGATGGAATTACCGTAAGTATCCTGGAGAAGATCGTAACTGACTGACTAGGACACTGAACAGAAATAGTCAGTGCTACAATCCACTTTTTATATATACTTGCTCTAATTATTTCATGCAATTAGAAACCTTTTTTTTCAAATTGTCTGTTCTATATATTAGATTGATAATATTATAAACTCATAATTTTCAGCAGAAAGGAAAGTATGCTGAGGGATACTTTTGGCCTCATTCTGGTAATCCCTATGCTTGCTACTTCTGTTTGTATTGCAAATAGGAATTCTGATAAAGCAGAAGCCTTGAGCTTTGGAGAGTTCATGTGAACATGACTGAATTCTATGCCAGACAATACTGCTCAAACAAAAACTGGCATGGAAAGATGGGGATGTTAAAATCAGGACCAGCATGGACATCCTATGCTCTTTTCAGTATGCAAATACTGGGCACAACATCAAAACTAAGCTCCATGCTCCTCTATTTAAAAAAAAACAGGGGAGTTCTTCCTATAGCATTGACATATATACAAGTAGGATTATCCCAAAGCTTGATGTTCAGGAAAATAAGTAGTATAATCATTGGCTAATACTGTAACCTAAAATAAAATGCTAGAAATTTGGGGGCTGCTTGTTTTCTTTCTATAAAAAATAATATCCTATCTTTCTAAGGCTTGTGCACCACTCACTTTTTGAATGTTTTCATGTTTAGAGTGAAAATCTCTGAAGACTATTTGATAATTTTAAATAAAGAGGATTGTCTTATTGCAACCAAGACGAGATCTACACTGGAGTATTTTTGTGCATCAAATGCTGACACTATTCTATCAAAATACAGTTGCTCCTCAGGAGGAGCCTATAATTAATACAATATGATGCTAGCTGTGGTTTAAATAGCACCAGCACACATAATCAATCCATAGCAGGAGAAACAGGAGACGTTAGAAAAATGAAGGAATGTTAATAACCTAGAGGACTACATTTGTGTGCTCCAAATGCTGCCATGTGCTTTTTAAAAAGCCTATGAAGTATTTGTGAGTGTGGAGATATGCACAGAAACAGAGTTTGAAAAAATATGCAGTTGTTCCTTTTCACGTCTCTCTCTCTCTCCCCCCATAAATCAGAGATCTCTTTAGTTTTTCAATTGCCCTAGTCACAATTCCAAGTTGGTGGGCGGTGTCTGTCAACACAGCCACATTCTGAACTCACTCCCAACAGTAACAGCTAGAATACTGTAATATTCAAGCTTAGTTTACTCAGCAGTGCATGGTAACTGAAGTCACTCAACAGACCAGCCATAGGGAGGGAGGGTGGGAGGGGATGGACTATTGAGGAACAGTGATATCAGGGAAATTGGAAGATGTCTTGTGAGTCAGTCAGAAGTTCCAGTGATGGGATAAAATGAATGCAGAGATTAGCCCTCAAAAACCCATTCCAGTACTTTTTTAAGATCTGAATTGAGAGACTGAATGTTGCTGATTCTTCTTTCATCCTACTCTATTCCTTTCCATGGGAAAAAATACTTTCTGGATCTTATGTCTAACTTGTTAGGGCAATTTAAATGTTTTCCTGACTCTGAATGTGTCATGAGTGCCCTGAACTGAGAAGCTATTGTGAGGTACGGAAACCAATGTATGCATTGGCAGAAGCTCAGCTGGTTTAGAGAGATATTTTGAATGTTAGAGTTTGGTTTGTCTTTGGCATTCCAAACATGCCATAGGAAGTGGGGGTGAGTTCATTTCTTATATATTTAGGAGGCTTTTTTTCTCACTGGTTAATAACACAAATGGTATGAGGAGCGGGAGAAAGAATTATCCACATATTATTTTGTCCATAACAACAATTTTCTCTTACAGTCAAAAGAAAAGTTGTCCTTGGTTCTGTTTGCCATTATATGATAAATTGGAGATTTAGGGTTACTGGGAAATTTCTTGCTTAAACACTTTTTTGTCTGAGGTACCTCTTACCAAGAAACTATTCATGGTCAAACATTTTTTCAGTCTACATGTCAATCTCTTGTTTACAATACATTGCATAATATATTGCATTGAATATAAATTCAAAGTTATTACTTTGTCATTAGAAAGGTTTAAAACACCAGCTAATGTTTGTAAATTGTGTGGTTATTCATACCATAATATTCTGTTTCAATACATTGATAAAACAAAATTATAAAAATAATGTTAAATTCCTTATTTGCAAAATAGTTTGAAACATTACATTTATTATTATGCAACTGCTATGTAATTTGCAGCACAATTTTCAGTATTTTTAATATTAAAATATAGTGAGAACTTTTTTTGCTTTTTAACAATTCAGTAATCAGTTCAATAATTATCTGACTATTCATTTGGATCTGTAAGTACATGAGACACTTTTCTTATTTTTTTTGTATAAAAATTATTGCAATGTATAAATTTCAGTTTATAATTAATGAAATACCCCATCCCACCCCGTGCAGTTTATACTAATTAAAGCTCATATTAGAACTAGGGATTTTACTTTTGCTCTGATATGCCAAACAAAATAACAGATCATACATAGTAGCCACCTAAAAAATATCTTTCATGAAACCTTTAATCTCTTATAACTGAGCCTGTAAACTAAATATCTATTTAATTCAATGTATTCTACTAGAATAATGGCAAGTCTTATTTATATGCAGAAATGGTATAGAAACAAATCTTCTAAACTTGTGCAATGCAGGAATTCTGCTTTCCCAAATTGGTTTGAGAATTTCCCTTTCAGCTTGACTCATTAGAATATTACATCTTTTAACATATAATTTCTTAAACAATTAAACATTTCATTTCCTAGATCAATATTAGAGAGGAAATTGCAGGTTAGAAATGTGGGACATTCCAATGACAACTCTGAATATTTTTCTTTTGTATTATCCCATTACTTTTTCTACAATGAAGTACATATCCTACCTTTTTATTCTTGATGCAAGAAAAATAAAAACTATTAAGGTCTATTTTAAAGAAGAAATGCTTCAATGTTGAGCATATGTTTTCAAGTGAAAAGAATGAACTCCCCCTGCAGGTTTCCAAAAGTTCCTTATTAACTAAGCATTATATATTATTTTTATTTTCAGGAGCTACTTACTTATACTTGAGATTAATGCATTAAAATCAGGAGGTGTGTGGCCTCATCTCCAGCCTAATTTTGGGAGGGTAACTTCTTCTGTAGGCAAACTGTTGAAAGTTCACAAACTTTAATTGTTTCTTTTAATACCACTGTCAACTGAAACTTTACAATTTTTCAGGAAAGTATAATACAACCAAAGCCATTGAGAATCACTCTCCCACTCCCTCCATCCTTCTGTCTAAAATTACATGATATTTACTGAGAAGTTAATTTTCTAGTCCACACGCATTTCCCAGCATGACATTGGGATTCTGTTTCTCAAAAGGTAGCACGATTTTTGAAGAGCAGTCTCAGAAAAAAATCATAAAACAGTTTCTCTTTTCTTTCATTCTATTTAATTTTATAACCAGTTTTCAAGCAGGAGAGGATAACCCAGAATGCAATACTTGCTGTGATTATGCTACTGTTAATTTCAACTGGATTTATGTTATATACAATGCCATTTCATTATATTCATGGTTTTTTGGCTTCTCAGAAATTAATTTTAATAAGTTTCTGCATTTCACAATTATAAAATTGTTATCAACACACTTGAAACAGTTTTTTTTCAAAAAGATATTCATGGTTTGCTGACATCAATACATATAAACAATTAGTTGACATTAACAATATCATTCAGGCTCTCTTCAGACAAGAAAGAATTATGATAGGAGAAAAGGATTAGAGTATGCCCCTGATACTGCTCCTGGATCTTTACACGTTCCTTGGAATAGCTTATCAAATGCTAGGTGCACAGAAACTGTTCATGTGATGTGTCAATCTTGCCTACCCTTATTGTGAATATTTGGCCATATTTAAATATTTGGCCATCTATCTGAAAAGGGGACAGGTGAAGACTACCCATAAAGAAATCTGTAATCAGTAGGGCTTACAGTCAGTGCTAAGGTACAAAATATGATGTGCTATACATCAGGGGTCCCCAACTTGCGGTCCATGGACCGGTACCGGGCCCCAGCATGCCAGCAACTGGTCCGCACAAACAAGCAAATCCCCATCCGCGGGATGCAGGCAGCACACAAAACCACGCCCCCTTCGGTCCGCGGAAAAAACTCTCTCCAAGTAATTGGTCCCTGGTGCCCAAAAGGCTGGGGACCTCTGCTACACATGGCTTCCCTTTTCTTTTTCCCCCAGTATATAGAAGTAAGTTCTTTGACATCTTAGATAATTTTACAAAAAGATCTAGGAGATTCTAACAATTTCTTGAAAAAGCCTCATTGCTGGAGTACTCTGAGCAGAAAAAATAAATAAATAAATTGATCTCACAAGGCCTTTGGTAGCACTACTATGCACTCCTGCAGGAACTGAATTTGGCCCCCACTCTTGGGGGAAGCAAATGGCAAAATGGACTTGTGATGTCAAAATGTAAACTTTGGCTCTTTTCTACTTGCATCATGATGTCATATACCAGCACATAAAGGTTGAGCATGTGTTGTGATGTCATGGTACAGATTTTATTTCATCAGTTTGAAGTTGTGCTGGACACTCATGCTCTTTATTGATTGTATTTAGAAAATCTGTAAAGACACATCTCTGTCACCAAACTTTAATTGTTAGTGAATGTTTGAGTTGACTTTTAGCTGCCTTGTTACCACACTTACAAATACAGTCCCAACTCTATTTGTGGCAATCACAATTGGGACCAGCAACCCACTTGTTAAACAAAGTGGTGGCTAAGTGAAACAACAATTGTGCTTATGATCTGTCTTCAACTTTCTGTTGCTTTATAGACCTGCAAATGTCATAAATATGAAAACTGATCACAAAGTTATTTCTTCATCACTGTTGATGACTGTAAACAGTCGCTAAATAAGGCAGTTGCTAAATGAAGGCCTTTTGTGTTACAAAGAGGTGTAATGAGAGCCAATACCAGGATTAGCTTTGTGATATTTTTCAGCTGAAATTTTATCTGGTAATATGATTTGTAACTGATCATGTTACCACTTGCAGAACTGGAATCAAAATGCAGAACAGACAACATTGTTATCATCGTCATCATCATCACCATTGTCGTCCTCATCCTCATAATCAATATTTCCACCTTCCTATTCACAGAATATTTAACACATCTAACACATCTCACAAATACAACAAAATAAATAAATAAAATAAAACAAGACAAGACAAAACTATATTCAAATGTATACAGTTCTAACAAACCCGTTTAGGGGAATGTATCCAGACCATCCTGAACTCCCAATACTTGATTTTATCTGCTGGGTATGACTGAGAGGGAGAACCCGGAACTATTATATTGCATAACAGAATTTTCAAGATCCAATCCACTAGGGTACTTAAGAGGACACCATGATCAATGATACCAGAGATTTCATAAAATTAAGAACATCCTTGAATTTCAGAACCTCTCCCCTTGAACTTATTAAAAGAAACAAATGCAATCCTATGTATGTCTGCTACAATCCAATTGTGTTTATTCCCGGGTAAGCCTATTCAGGTTTGCAATCCCTGTTAATGAATCAAAGGAATGATAAAACTTCCCCTGCCTTTTAAATAACCTTTTGGTCGTTTTCTTTTGTGATGTTCATGTTTATTTGGTGACAGATATTTTTTAAAAAAATATTTGGCTGGAAACAATTTTCCTTTCTTTTACAATTAGATACTCTCATTTCTACAACATGCTTAACTAAATCAAGAGGAGAGGACATAGCCTGTCAGGAAAATACTATAATCCACTTGATTATAATCATAGGAGCTCTAAGCTAAAACAACCCTGTAATTGTTTGGGCCTAAACTTAGTTCCGCAAGTCAACCTGAACTAGGATAAAAGAATTACCAGAGGTTAGAAGTCCTTCTAATGTCAAAGATAGAGAAATTATGCCAGTTTGGTCTAATGGTTAAGGCACCAGGCTAGAAAGCAGGAAACCGTGAATTAAAGGTCCCATCTTAGCCATGAAAGTTAGCTTAATGACTTTGGGCCATTCACTCTCTCAGCCCAACTCATCTCACAGGATTGTTGTGGGAAAAATAGGAGGTGGAATGTATGTTGGATATGTTCACCACCTTGAGTTATTTGTAAAAAGAATACAGGCAGGAAACATAAAACAAACATTTATGATAGAGAAATCCCACTAAAACTGACTTCTCTAAGCATCTCTAATTCTCCTCCTGCAGTTATAGTTGTGGGTTAGGTCCTCCTGCTGAACCTGCAGTGATGGTGTTATGTATGAGAAACCCACATTTTTTTCTTGTCCAAGGGCAAAAATGGAAAAAGTAGCAAGTGATAGCCACATGGATTCTTTTGTAGTGTCTGCTCCCTGATTGACCATCCAAATTTATGCACTACTGGCACATAAGGAGGGATAGTGGCTTACTCAACTGACCATTTTGTGAGAATGTGGTATGGAAGGGATACTCTGTTCTTTGTGAACGTTCAGAGAGCTGAAGATACATTTCTCAGTGTTGTTATAATATTTCACAATTAACCCACAATATTAATTTTGGATTTGGGGGTTAGTTAATGAGTGCTTCTAAGTTATTTTCTGCATTACTTTTGATACTGGGAATTGCATGGATAGGACTAAACAAATTGGAGATTGAGAGAAAGGGGAAAGTTGAACCAGTGCTTCCATTCTTTTTAAATAATCAGTTGGTGTGGTCAGGGCTGATAAGGATTAAATCTTTGCGATTAATCCTGGTAAGATTAAATCTCTGAGATGTTTCTTGCACATGTATGGCATTTTTTAACCTTAGAATCCTAATGCATGCAGCAGTAAAACTACAATTTATCATATGCTTATCTTATCCATAAGTCTTAAAGAGGTTGCTTAACTATTATGTGAGGCAGTTGCTTATATTTTTGGTGGTTCTCAATAAACAGAAGAACAGGGAAGATAATGAATACGTGTGCAGTTTTATAAACAGAGCCTCAGGCATAGTAACTGTGGGATAATTAGCCACTGTACTGCTGCCTTGAAGGGCATACAAAAAAAGATAGCAAGAAGTAATGGTTTTAAACTACAAAAAATGAACTTTAATGATTTTTTATTTAATTCTAGAGAATCCTTTCAGTATTGATTTGCTTGCTGAGAAATACCCAGTTGTGGGATTCAGCCGGTTCGCACTGGTTCGACAGAACCGGTAGCTAAATTTTGCTGAGTTCGGAGAACCGGCTGAATGTACACTGCTTCCAGAAGTCCATTCTAGGCCTCAGAGGAGGCCTCCCAGGCCTAAAATGGCCCACTGGAAGTGCATGGATGCCACTTCCAGAAGTCCGTTCTAGGCCTTGGAGGACCAGGCCTGCATTCAATAAGAGAACTGGTTGTTCAGGTCTTTGAATCCCACCACTGGAAATACCTGAACAGATGTGTTTATTGGGGTCTCAATGCAGTTTATTGTTTTTAATTGAAGGTGTTTTTGTTCCCCAGCCAGAGTTTCTTTTGTAAGATGGTAGTTGTATAAATTTGTTTAATTAATCAATTAATTAATTAATTTCTCACAGATGTTCTAATCTAGATGCTTTCTCAGAGTAATTTGCTGTGAAGACTTGAGTGAGGCCTGTCCTTTTGCTTTTCCCCCCCATCAACTAGGAATTATGTTTTCTCTATGGATTTATACATTAAATAGCCTCACTGACATTGCAGAAACCACAACACATGACTAAACTTTCCTAAAGAAGAATTTTTTGTTAAATTAAATCTATGTTGAATTTTATAAGAGGTTTTTGCATTTTCTTGGCTCAGAGTAATAGAAGAATAAATTAGAACACTGTAATTACCGTGTTGTTGTTGATGTTGTTCTAAAAATCACCCTTTGGAGAAATTAAATGGAGAATGAATAATTTTAATGAAATTAGATGGAGATTAAATGGAAAGATTAAAACACGGCTACTTAATGTACTATTTTTATATGGACAAATACTATTATGCCATTTTTGGTAATGTTGCTAATAGATAACATATTTTCTAATGAAAACATGATGTTCCATTATTTTAAAGCATTTTATTTTAAATTCCTGATCATTTATTGTATAGTTATTTTGTACTAAGTTAAAATGGAATGTGTGTATCTACATAGAATCATGAGCTCTAATACTTTAAGGCAAGATGTTATTTTGCCAGACATCTGTTCATCATGTACATTAGGTGATAGTAAACAAGATCAAGATATATTGACATCTATAGTACAGCAGACAGGTGAAAACACTTGATCTGCATTGCATGATTCATTGCTTCCATTAATTATTTCCGTAGTGGATCCCTTCTATTATTCTAATAATTCTTTGTGCTTGTGTCAGCAAAAACAGAAAGCTGCAGCCCCATATTCTTAAAGGACTATTTGATATTTTAGAAAAAGACTATTTTGTTATTGCAACCAACAGGGTCTAGATTGTAGTATTTTTTGTGCATCAGATGAATCACTGCTCCTTCAAAATGCAATTGCTGCTCAGGAGGAACATGTAATTAATAGAGTTTAAGAGTAACAGTGGCTAAAATAGGAGTACAAGGCATATTCCACTATATAACATTATAAATGCAGGGAAAATGTAGGACGTGTTAGAAAAGTTAAGGAACTTAACTAGAGTACTATATTTGTGGGCTCCAAATGCTGTCACATGCTTTTTAAAAAGCCTATTAAGTATTTGTAAGTATGGAGATGTGCATAGAAACAAAGTTTTAAAAGTATGTGACTGCTCATTTTTACTTCGCTGTACATGCCTATGGGAAATAAATTTCTTCCTGAAGAGCTGAGATTGTAGCACTCATTTTTCTTTTAGAAATAAACCCTTTGCAGCAATGATCATGCTAGGTGCAGAGATTTCTTTGCTTTTTTGAGATACTACTGTCGTAGCTACGCTCTCCAATTGTTTTTTTCCTGTCAGTACTTTAAGACAGAGTGGGTGCATTCCAGTTTCCCTCAATTAAACATTGTCACCTTCTGGGATCCAGGAAATGTGTCTTTTCTGTGCTGCCCCCACCCTCTGGAACACAATTCCCCCCCACTCTGGATATAGATGGTCACTACTACTGGGATTCTAGAAAGCCCTTAAGACATGGCTCTGTTCCCAGGCCTAGAGTTAATGTGTTTGTTAATGTATATTTGGAGTCTTGTCGTATTGATACTATTTATTGTTCTGGTTGTTTTAGTTTGGGTTGCCTTCTTTATGTATAACTGTTTAAATTGTTTTACAACCTCAACTCTCCAACTGCTTTTTGTATTTTGCAAGCCACCCAGATTTTAATGGAGTGGGTGGCCATAACTCATTTAAGAAATGTAATTGAATTGAATCCTAGGAAGGTGGGTTCAGTTACTGTGTATTAGTGAATTCTCATTTTTAAAATTTATATTTCTTTTTTAATTTACATTTATTTTTATTCAAGGTCAGGGACACATAGAGCAAATTCCAGATGATAGAATAAAGCTCCCTCTGATAATCTTCCAATTCATTATGGATCTGGAGCTGTTCAGCCTCATCATCACTCCAAATGAAAGTTCTTTTTCATTTCTAAAATGCATCCCAGACTGCCTAGTGGGAGGATGTGCAGGGAAAATCTGTAATAGTAGCTGAAATGTGTTTCAGAATACTCTTGTGCTGATTTTTAAAATAAGAATTTGGTAAGAAAATTCCATAGAATTCTTCAGTACATGAAGTGAAAACTGTTGATATAACATTGCATATGCAGTAGACATGCTTTCAGCATATACTTCATGCCTTATAGAAGGGAGTGCCATGGTTCTGATAGATGAAACCCATTAAAGAACTTCAAGGCAAGAATTCTTCCTTAAAGAACATTTTATTCAGGAAACAAAGTATCGGCACTACATAGTTGAACCCAAAATTAGATTCCTTTCCCCCAGATACAAAGTAACAAATTGCAAGTCCCACCCCCACAAAGCAGTCATAAATCACATTCTCCAATTAGCCAGGAGTGCGGGCTCTCTCCCCAGCTCCTCAGCCCGCCAAAACGTTATCGGTTTTTGTGCTTGGGTTCCCATGGAGCTGCATTGTTATTATGGCTAGCTGAGCTCAAGCATTCACCCCATCCCCCCTTCAACACCTAATTTCTAAACAGAAGAAAAAGCATGTTAAAAGCAAAGTAAAAATGGCTGCAATTTCCATTAGTTGCCAGAGCAGAAACATCCAATGTTACAGTGTTGACAGGGAGATTTAGTTTTACTCAAGCCTTGTTGCCTATGTGCAGAGCAAGATGGAAACCTGAATGTCCTTAATATTGGATATGGCCCCCTATAATTGATCTCTACATATATAATACAAGTAGGTAAACAAAGATAGAATTCATATCTATAGCTGTCCCTGCAATGTCCTCATCCTTGAAGGTGCAAGATTTCATTGCAAGATCTGTCAACCATCCCAACTTGGTCATTTAGAAAAGAAAGACTCTCAGGTCTATTGTTAATGAAAGTATACTTTACTAAAGCCAAGTGGTTACAGAAGAAGCAAAGCTGGACCTGAGCCCAAAGCATATGGTTAACTTTTACCTTGTTCCCACCTTCCCCCCTGGTTTCAATGGTTCTGCATTCCACAGTATGACCTTGGTTCTGCATTCCACAGTGTGACCTTGGGACGGCAGGTGGCTCTCCTGGGAGGGCACAATGCATAGTTTCGATTCCTCTCATGCCAGCCCCCCATCCCATCCTGCAGCTTTCCCCTCCCCACTGAGTATGGCAGGCTGACAGCAGGCAATGCATGGCATAGCAGGATGGCAGTCCTGACAAGATCAGAGAAAGGACTTATCTACCTCTTCCTGTGGCAAGATACAATTATTTGGTGCAGCCTACTTGCATTTATTACAGAAACAATATTTAAACAAGGCTTTTGCTTAATCCGTTTTGGCCAGTTTTTAAATGTTTAGTTTCTCTTTTTCATCTGAGATTAAAATTTTTGTTAAAATTTAGCTTTGTACCAGGGAAACTGTCTAGGACAGTTGGCCAAAATTTTTTTAGCTGAATAGCTGTAGTTCCATAGTAGAGCACGTATGTAGTGCACAAATATCACATGTTCCATTCAGAGCACTTCCTCTGCTGGAACTTGGTGAGCTGTTGCCACACTTGATATAGGAAACTGGTCTGACTGCTATTATACGACAGCCTGTATTTGATATAGGACAGTGATGGCGAACATTTTAGAGACTGAGTGCCCAAACTGCAACCCAAAACTTATGCATCGTCGAGTGCCGGGTGGGTGTGGCCCATTGGCTGGATGTGGCCCATTGGCTGGGTGTGGCCAATTGGGTAGGTGTGGCCCATTGGGTGGGCGTGGCCCATTGGGTGGGCAAGGCTGCGGTGGTAACGGCAGATTGGGTGGGACTAAAAAGTTCAATCAATCAATTCCAACTTTGCAAGATCATTTTTTCCCCGCGAGAAATTGAAATTGATTGATTTTCGCCTAAAGCGAAAAGATTTTATAAAACCCAGCTGAAGGCCTACGACTGGGGCGATGGCGCGTGTGCCAACAGAGAGGGCTCTGAGTGCCGCCTCTGGCACCTGTGCCATAGGTTCGCCACCACTGATATAGGGCATCCTCTTTCACCATGTTTCTCCGAGGTAGATACTGAATCCATTTTATGTTCCTGAGTTACAGATTTTCAGACAATTTTGTTTTTAAAAAAATGATGTTTTATTGTAAATAAACAAGATAACATTTTAATCTTCATTTTAATAATCATTGATTGATTATGAATCTTCAAGTTGTTATCAACTCTTATTCTCCAGATAGAAACACTTTCTTCATGACAAACTGTCCCTAACCTGGTCTTTCGGTTCTTCTGACAGTGCACTCATTACCACTGCAACTGAGCCCATGCACCTTGCTCTGATCACCCTCCTTTTCTCTTTTCTTCCACCTTTTACAGCATTAGAGCCTTCTCTAGAAATTTTAATAAACCCTTTATGAAATAGAGGTTGACTGATCTCTTTCAATTTATATACAGATTCAATAAACCTGAATAAACACGATGCTCAGTAGATTTATAAACATATTTAATAACTGTATAATATAATTTCCCATTTGAAGCAAAGAAAGCAAAGGCTGTTAATGCAGATTTCAATATTTATACTATTTGCTATTATACTATTTGCTATGTAAGATATTGAAAACAGGTTGAAAAATAGAACATTAGCAACTTTGGAAATGACTAGAATTAATCAAGCTATCTAAAAAGAAAAAAATCAGGAAAAAGCTGTGGTTCTAGAAGACAACAGAAAGTTTAAGCAGAATAATACATATAAATAACTATAAATAATTAATAAATATTTACACCTGAAATTGGATGGTATCATGGACGCAGGGGAAAGCAATTGTTTATGGGGAGGAATCTGTGCATAGTTATTACACTCTTTCTCCTTCTTCTCGTCCTCTGAAAAATAATATTAAATGCTTAGTAGGGCACTAAGAAATAGCTCCTGAATTAGTGGAAGCAGGCTGGAAGTGTGGAAAAAAATTGTAGTGTTGCTCTTTAAAAAATATTTTTCAATGCAGATGTAATCCCTTATCTTTAACAAAACAAGGGCAACATTGTTTTTGTCTCCCTGTCCAACATACAGACATAGACCACATTACACACACACTCCGACCCATCTTTCTTCAGCATTTCCATTAGAAAAGCAAATTCAAAATGAATGTTGCTCTTCATGCTACTAGTATGTCTGTTCTGCTGGAGGAACATAGGACTGTCTGCTTCTTTTCCACTGTATAGATTTTCATGGCATCTTTCCTGCCACTTTCTTCAGTTAAGCTTCTGTGACTTGCTTCCTAGGGTGTGTGTGTGTGTGTGGGCAATTAAATGGATGTGGGCCATCCAAGCAGTCCAGTCTTTCTGAACAAGCTGCTTGGTGGAAGTTTTGATCTGAATAACTATTGCTTTTGTGAGGTCAGTGACAAGGTACTGCAGATGTGACCAAGCAACCAGGACTGGGAGATTGTGACCTGTGCCTAGAGTCATTACTGCAGCTTAGCTAAAAGGTCTGTGGAGGGGACTCTGTCCCATTTGTGGGCTTGGCCACAACTTTAGGAGGCTATATTGCTCCTGGCAGCAATGTGTTTTAGCATTTACTTGAAGCTTTCTGGATTAGAGAGTTCTCCGTCAGCTACGGCTACCTAGGAGAGCAGGTTACACAAATAAGTGTAAAAAAAGAACTAAATATAGTATTTTAAGCTAGAGGGTCTATAGAGGAGTTTAGAATTTAGAATAAAATAACTACAGTATATGTTATTTTTGGCTTTAAGAAATGATTGTTCTAGAATTCTTACTAAAAGGGGTTTTGTAATCTTAGCACAAATAGTTATAGATGCATAGAAATGTGATGTTTTTTCATATTAACACAACTAAAGAGGTAGAGAAGAAAATAATAAGGAAAGAGAGAAGCATATGCCAGAGGTTTATTTTTAAATATATTTGCATAGTTGGGAAAAAAAAGAGCGGACAGAGAACATAGTGTTTAAAATAAATATTGTGAAACTCAAGATCATTTTAATAATGTTGCCAAAGCTAAATATGACATATTATAGATTCACATGCTATATCAAACATGTAGAAACATAGTATAGGCTAGGCCAGGTAAAAGCATTTAAAGCTAGTGATACATTTGTATATAAATTAGCAAAAATATAAATAGAAAATAAGGAAGGTATTGCCACATTGCCATTAATAAGAAATTGTGAAAACATTTTATCATTGTACATCATAGTAGGGGCAAAAAAATGCAGGTGAAATGTCCAGATTATTAATGTCTGCAATAGGTAGTATGCCTCATAATGCTGTTTATATTCCCTCTTATAAGCTGATCTACGACTGTTAGAAAGATTTGGCTGATTGATATAGCCTCTTATGGCACAAACAGTGATGGTTAAATCTGCAGAGGCACTCTGATTTAGTAGTTCTAGTAAGATTCATATTATTTAATAACTGACTGTTACAGTGTTACGTGCTATTTGGAAAACCTCTTTGACAGAAATATTAAATAAAATATCTATAAAAGGAATAACCAGAAATCAGATTTGCTATTCTGAGAGTTGTAGTACTGCTCACAGTGAGAGAGTGACAAATCAGTTTGTAAATTACAGAACTCATGGAATGCTTTCAAACTGAATTAAAAACTGCTTATCTATATAAAATTAAGTGTGGTTTGATCAATCCTTGAGGTTAATAAATTTTAAAGTAAATGCAGTGTATTGTTCATTGCATTACAAATATATATTCAACAGTTATGTTGTTATCCAGTGAATTCTCTAACCTTTCCTTTCTATTTTATGGAAAAGTATTTATCTAGCTTCATTGCAGATTAAGTGTGAACTCCACTCTTCTCTCCTCCTCCCACTTGATTATAGAAGGAATCAAGCAGATTTCAGTTTAATTTTCATATGTGGCTGGTTTGCCTTATGTGGGAAATGGAAAAGTGATTAAAATAAAATCTAGATTGCAAAATAATTTATCAAAATAATTCAGGCTTTTGTTATTGTTTTATATAGAAGTTGGCAAAAGTTTCTTTTAAATCTAATGTGGGTGGATTTCAGAAAGGGAAACTGCACTTGGAGATGGAAACTGAAAACAGATGCAAAGTAAATTATGGAGATTTTTAGAATTTTTGGCCAAAGAAATGGATTAGGCTCACAGTCTTTCTAATCGCAACTTCACCCCACCCTGAAAGCTAATGTTTGGAAGAGACGTTCTTTACTTCAAGTGTACCATATTTATTTTTGAGCACCAGAAAATGATTTTGTTAGAAAGACAGTCTCCAAATAAATGTTGTATGTATATTATACAGAAAGGATCCCAAAGACTGGTTCTCAAGGACTCCTTAAGCTCATGTGAGGGGTTTAAGTCAGCGTGTAGAAATCTCGAAAACACACTAACCTGACAATAACTGCTTGGAAATTTCCATCTACAGTTTGCCATGTTTTATGGAAGGAAAGCATAAACTAACTCCTGGAATTCGTGGAATTAGTTTCATGCTGCTTTGGATCCTAGCTTTAGACTGCAAGTAAGTGACAGTGCGTTCCTCAGTGTGTTTATTCAGAATTAAGTAACCCTGAATTTAATAAAATCTAGTTTCTGGTGTATGCACGCAGAAAGACAAACTGTATAACTACTTTTTTTCTCCCAGCAAATGCAGTACATAGTGAAAGGCAACTGAGCAGCATAATAAAATTTTACATTCATAAGAGAATTCAATTCAAGTTGCAAACCAATAGGTTTTAATTGTTCAAGCATTAGCTAGAAAATACATTGCTTCTCTCTCTTTTTATTTAAAATACATTTTTCTTTATATTGTTTGTTAAAACAAGTTGCCCTGTGACACCCCTCCTCTGCTTCACACAAACATAATTGGCCCTTGAAAATGCAATACATGGTAATCTAAACGTATGATCAGTCTAGCAAAGTTTTATTAATTTGGTATTTATTTCAATAGAGGATGATAAACATTGTTCTTTTTCTTAGAATAAATTGTAAGCTTTCATATTTTCTTATTTTCAGGAAACGGAGGACCATGTCGCATTCTTGATAACTGTTCCTACCGCTCTGGCAATTTTCTTTGCCATATTTATCCTTGCCTGCATAGAACCATTATTCAAAAAGTTCCTACGTGTTTTCTCTGTGGTTGTGTGGGTATGCCTTGTTGCCATGGGATATCTCTTCATGTGGTTTGGAGGAATAATCTGTCCATGGGACCAGGTAGGCTTTGATTTTTTGTTTTTATACAAAACATTTCTATTGGTTTGAAGGAATACTTGATTTTATTAGAACCTAGACAACCTGCGTTCCAATGGGTGATCCTTTCAGAGATATTTTCTTACCAGATTCCTCAATGTCTTCAACACTGAAAGAACTTCTAATGTACTGGCCTCACTGGAAAGATTGAGATACATTCAAAGATGAATCTAACTGTATACCACTAAAACACTTGTCATGACCTCAAGTGGGCTAATTTATAGAGTATATGCAAAATATGGGACCTATTATTCTTGAGAAAATGAAAGTTGTGACTGCTTCAGTGTTACTTGGCTGCTGCTGCAGTCTGTAATCTTTGTTTTCAACATTCTGTGACAGTTGCCCAGCCAATCTCACAATCCCTTGTTCCTTCTCACACCTAGCAACAGCCACTTACCTGCCTGCTAGAAAAGGAATTAGGAAGGAAGAAAGGGAGGAACAAGGAAGACAAAATCTCCATCACCCTTTCCAGTCCATGCCACCTCCCTACATCCTCCTTCAACCTGTGCCACCATGCTGCGTGTCTTCTCTGACCCTTGCGGCATGCTGTGTACCATTCCTGACTGCTGTGGCACTTCTCACTGTTTTGCCCAGTGACAGGTTTTGCAAACAATAGTTTTAGCTGTATATAGGTGTAGATGTTGGGGGAGGAGTGGATTGAGAAAGTTAACAAGTTAAGACTCCTCATAACTGGATGGAAAAACGTTCATTGTCAAGAGCTGAAGACATTCAGTGTTTTTGGTGAATGATAGAAATGTCAAGTTACGGATGTAGTTTGAAATGTAATAGTTTTTTTCCCCTCGATCAGTTGATTAACTAATAAGGTCATTCCATATTCAGGAAAATCAGCTGCCTAAGAAACATACAACAAACTGTTTATTCTCTTTGTCCCTATTTTATTTCAAAATAAAAGTTGGTTAAATTTAGAAAATTTGAAAAAAGAGGAGTGGATTTACTTGATTTATTATTATTTAATTCAAGAAAACAATGTGAGATATTTTAAGAACAATTTTCAAAATAAATATGGCCTCAAATTGCATAAAAAATTACATAAAAATCTTCAGTTGAGAACTATGCAGGAATAGCCTGGAAATTTAGAATGGGATTTTTTCTTTACCCTTATCTTAGAATACTATGTCTTAAAAGTAGCCACAAGAAAGATTAGAGGATTGGACTAAAATTAAGGTGTATCATATAGCAAGGCAATAGTTTGTAGCTCTTTCCCTCCTTCCCCCCCCCCCAGCTGCTCATCTATTTCTCAAGTGCTTGAGAGGTAGTTAGAGGACTGTGATGAATGACACAAATTGTGGCACCTGAGGCTGAGGGAAGAAATGTAACATTATTACACTTACCTAAATCTGGATCAAACCCATCATAAACTATACCTTAAATGTGTAATCGAGGAAGACTAAATTTTAAATGACAAAGTGTTATGTGACAGAGACAGAAAGAAACAATTGTACTTTTATGTTGGCTATCTGAAGATACTATGGAAAGCAGTGCTCAAATCCAAGTATGATTTGTCCTATGGCATGTATAGAGAAATAACTTCAGAGGAAATAGCATTTTTGGAATTCAATAGAATGTTTTAAAAGGACTTTTAAGCAACCACCAAATAAATTGTTGCCATCAGCAGGAATCTGCTTCAGCCAGCCAAGCAGTAAAAACTGTCTGTCTCTTGCTTCTTTTCAGTGACTCATTAGAACGAGCATGCATTAGTGGATTAAAAATGAAATGCGTCCAGTTTTAAAGAATTGAACTGAAATTCTCAAAAAGGTCCAGAGTGAGGAAACAGCTTACTTTGACCAGTGTAAATATAGAAGTTGTCAGTTCTGAAGCTGACTAGTGACATTACCAAGACTTCATTCAGATATCATAGATTTTATGTATAGATATTAAAAAAATCAAATATTGCCTTTTAAATTTTGCGAATAATCCCACAAAATAATTACTCTTTTCCTGTGGCATAAATACTTTCATTGTCGGCCCAAATATGGAGGAGAGAAGTCTTTTGCCTGTATCAGCTCAATCCAGAGCCATCCACAGGCAGCAGTCGCTTAACTGCGACATCATATGTGTTTTTCAAAGTTTGGATTGCTAACAAAGAATTAAGGGAGTACTGGGATAGCTATTTCTAACCTTATTAGGTTTTCATCAGCCAGACATACCCTTGCTGAGATTCAAACCTGGGCTGTCTGCATGTTAAGCAGAAGTGTTGCCCCTAGGCCACAGGCTCTTTCTCACTTTGTTACCTTCATTGTAGCTCTGTAGCAGTTTTAGAGTTATTCAGGATATATTGGATTTTTTTTGTACTCAAATACAAATCACAAAACTTGAAATGTGATGGATAGCAATACTCCGCAACCTATTTTAAAATGTCTTCAGAGTGGCTTATCTGGCATCTATTCCATTTCTTGATGACACTAAGCAAAGGCGTGTTTTTTTTTACTTAGATGAGTTTATTATTGCTGATTAACTCTTGCTTGTATTGATTATCTTGGGTATTTTATATTGCTAGAATGTTATCATGTGGTCTTGGCTTCTACTAAGCCATGGAGGACTGTGGGCTTCAATCTGTGTGTGTGTGTCTGTGCTGAGTTTGCTGTAGTACAAAGATGGACTTCAAAAGTCTCATGAAGGAGATGAGCCACTAAATGTATTATCTTTCATTTTCCATGTGGTTCAATTCCAAATCAATAAAATTTTAATGACCAGTTCATGGAACGTATTATATTAGAATCTTTCAGCCCTGCATCTGCAATAGGGAATTTATTTGTATAGAAAAGCATTCAGTAATAAGTACTTCTGTCTGAAATGGTATAGCCCAAAATAAATTACTCACTTCAGACTGAGCTAGGTCTAAGTATGAGCCATAACATGTTTTCTTTTCAATGTCTCTAATATGTAATTCATTTTCCTCTGCATTAAACACAGTTGATAGCAGCCTTAGCCCTTAAAATAGTAATCCTATTGGGAAAAAAGAATGTGTTAGTACAGAGAGAGAGAAAGAGAGAGAGAGAGAGAGAGAGAGAGAGAGAGAGAGAGAGAGAGAGAGAGAGATGTACATATACAATAGGAGAGGAAGGGGTAAAGTCTTTTTCTTAATGGTGTTTGTTTGTTTGTTTGTTTGTTGTACAGTGTTTTGAATCCTATCAGCAATAACGATAATAGTGGGTTTCTGTATGGCTAGGATTCTCAACTGGTGGCCATGGGTTTTACTCAATCACCACATTTTATGCTTGCCAGATTTCTGGCTTTTCTTGATTTTTTCTCTTAAAAAAATAACTGAGAAATATGTTTCTTGCAAAGTGAAGTGCTAGCACCGAATGCCGTCTCTGTTTCTTAAAATGCCAACAACCCCCACATGTTCAGCAAATGAGAATAGTAAGTTGTTGTAGTGCAATACTTCATTTTAAAGCAGAACACAATAAGCTGGAAGGAAGAGCAGTAGAAGTAATACTGACAGAGGCAGACAAGCTTTGTCTAGACTCCTTGTGTTTTAGCTATCTGTGTACATAGGTAGTGTATGGGTAGAAATTTTTCCTATGCATGTGGATTCTGAGTATCACAACTTTGTCTTCAGTGCAGCGTGTCCTGGAGGAAGAATTGGATTCCAAAGAATAATTTGTTTTTTGGAATTCATCCAGCTTCAGCCTCCTTCTTAGCCAAGTTACTTTTATTCAGCCTCACCAGTTCAGTCTTGTGACTGATCTTTCTAGCTGTGACAGGGATTGGGCGAATGGGCAAAATCCCCAATATCAGAGCTATTTACTATAAGAGTGTTGAAAAATACTCCATATCCAATAGTGTCTAATTAGCCCCAGAGCTTGGATTTTTCATATCTAGAAAGGCTGAAGATTCATCATGGGCTGTTTGAAAAGTGTTAAGAAACCCAATGGAAACCCTCCTGTTTGTTTGGATTCTCTGATAAGAAGTGAAGAAACCTATAGATTTCTTATCCTTCCTTGTGTCTTTATTGTCAGATGATCCTAGAAGTGCTTCATGACTCTTCAAATCCCAGGCATCAAATATGCAGTACAGGATTACCAGATGCAGGTTTTGTGTTTTAGCTCAGGGTCTCTTTTTTCACCCTCCCCCTTTTTAATTTTTTTTCCTGATTCAATATTATTTATCATAGCCATCTTACCAAATTACTATGGAATAGTGGCAAAACATGATTTGTATGTCAGAGAAACCTAAGGAAATGTAGAATACCCTAAATTTAGAAATTCATAGTGACACAACAATAGACATACCATGTATAAGTGCATATAAACCCAGCTACAGATAAGACAACCCTTGATTTTAATTTAAATGTGCTACCTGTGAATAAGCTGACCTGAATTTTACTGGTATTTTGGTTAAAAATTCAAGGCCTGGGCTTATCAGCAAGTATATATGGGATATATACGTACTTTAAAAAAGTATTACCATATAATCTTCTGGATTAGTTTATCCATGGGGATATACAGTATTTTGGTATCTAAAATTATTGTCCTATCTGCAAGTATATAGGGTAAAACTATTATGGTAGAAAATAGTTGTTGATACTTTATTTAAAAATGGTCAAGCAGAATTTTAATTTTTTTTAATAATTATGTGTATCCCATTTTGAGGCCTCTCATCAGTTCCTACTTTGAACTGAGAACCAAAGTGAAAACCCATGGAAATTGGCAAGGTTAAGGGAATATGTGTGCAGTGTTAATTTTTTTGTTTTCTGCTTAATATTCATTCTTACTTAAGATTACAAACACATTTTTTTTTACCCAAAATGTAACTTCTGTCCTTTTTCTGAATTGTATCAAACTTTGAAGATGGCAAATTCCAAGAATTTATGAATGGTTATAGCCTTACTTTCCAAGATAAGATAATCATACAAATTATGAGAGCTGTATTATAATTATACACAGTTATAATTGTGGGGCAAATTGTAATATTGGAGATCATAATGTAAATCTCAAGCTACTTAAATAAATAGTACTCCACTCACTATTACAAACCAATGTTTAAACAGTCAGGTAAACACCCCTCAAGATCTTGATATTAGATAAAACAAAGCTAGATTTTTTTTTGTGAAGCATGGATTTTTTAAAAAAATATTAGTAAATGTGGTTGCTTTCACCTAGGACTCTTCAACATTCTTTCAGTTGGGAGGGGGAGATTATTTTTTTAAAGGTTGACCTTTAAGGCCTATAGGAGTGCGGGTGTTACCGCACCAGCCTTGGAGCCAAATGATCAGCCTATATTTTGGGGAAGTTCAGTTATCCTTTAAGGCAGAGGTGGGGATCAATGGCCCCTTTATGACTTGTGGACTTCAACATGGCTGGCTCAGGATTTCTGGGAGTTGAAATTCACAAGTCATAAAAGAGCCATCGTTCTTTACCCCTGCTTTAAGGAGTGAAAAGGGTGAATGAAGCTTCTCCAAGGTTTTAGGGGTCAATTTTATATGAATGAACAAATGGGAGAATATCGGAGATGTGCAGTAAAGGAGCTCTTGTTTAAATTGAGTATTATTTATCACTAAGGATTTTTTCTTTCAAAAGATTATACCATAACATACAAATAAAATCTTTCAATATTTTTCTGCTAAAAACAAGTGTGGCCATTTGCCTGGAATATATCAAATTATTATTATCTGTATCATACCTCTTGATTTGTGTAACTATGCAGGTGGGAGAAGTTGAGCTACCCTGAGGAAAAGTAGCTGTGTGATATTGTGGAGCATTTACCATTCATTGTATAAAATGTTTGTCAAACAGGTCCTACAGATTAATGACTAACATAGTAGAACATTAAAATGCCACAAATAAAAACATTGATTGGAATGTTCCCAAATTTCACGAAGTTTTGCTCCACACCCTTGTGCCATATTTCAGAACATCTCCATGCTGTGACATACTGTACATTGTTTTCTTATTCATTCTTCTGCCAGTATTAGAAAGAGTGTACAGAGAAATAGCAATTTTTTTCAGGAATCACATAAGGCTTTTTTTCCGCTTCTAATCTGTAAAGGCATCCCAGGTGCTAGTGGTTAATTTGTTTTTACATATCAATGGCTACTGGGTGCTTGGACATCCACCACATATAGTTAGTGCAATAAGTATGATAAGGTCCATCAACCAAAGACATTCCAAATAACTTACAGCTATTTTAATTCGTTCACAGAGCTTTATGATGTGTGAAAATTAAGCAGATGATACAAAAGGTTTTACAATGGATGTCCTACCTTTTATTTTAAAATCTATTATAAATTCCGTTTCACTAAAGTATCATGCAGATTAATGGAATAATGGAATTGCACAAAATATTAACTGAAAATAACTATATTAAACATGCACTTTATGCAATTCTCAGTGCATTTATCCAGGGCATATTGCCAGTTATGTTTTTGTCAATTTCAAGAAGCAATTGAACAGTACATATGGCATTTTTTCTTTATGTTACCATTTTCTCATCCCTTTTCTTAAATTTCTTTTTAGAAAAACACCTTTCCCAACTTGATGCCCTTCAGATATTAGCTAAAACTTATGGCCATTATCTCAAAGAAACCAGGATAGTCAAGGCTGCATTAGATTGTAAACTGGAAGGTAGGTATTAAGAGAGCCAGTTTGGTGTAATGGTTAAGGCACAAAGCTAAAAAACAGGAGAGTGAGCTGGGTGACATTGGGCCTAGGAAGGAGGTAATGGCAAGCTATTTCCAAAAACATTGCCAAAAAAACTTCAAAAGAAAGTTACTTTTGCACTTTTGTATATCTGTAACCATTGTGATGTGCTTAGTATGCCTGTAAGGAATCTTAAAACACCTTGTGTGATTGGTTGTATAGGTATATTGAATGGTTTGAAAAAAAATTCTTTGAAGTGTGCTTGCATTTGTCAAATGTTACTGCTGTTAATTTTAAAAATAATGGAATACCGTAGTATTTTCTGAGATTTCAAGGTAAGATGCTATAGTTAATCCTCAACTTAAAACTGGTTGTTTAATTCACAGTTACAGAAGCTGTGGAATAGGTGCTTTATGCCCCATAAAGTACTTCTGGCTGTTGTAAACCATCGCACAAAGACACACCCCAGTCACATGACTGTATTTAGAACAGTTGGCAATCTTTTCACATTTACGACCAGTTCCCAAGTGCCCTGTGATTATGTGATCACTATTTGCAATCTTCTCTGCCAACTACCCCAGAAGGACAGTGGGGAACCTGACAGGGAAGGTTACAAGTGGATGGAATATTGGATTTGAGGTTCATTATCTCCGTGTGCCAAGGGATTTCTGCTCCCCTTCGTGCAGGGTAGAGAAATTGTCCTACATGCTGGAAGAATGGACCTCCAATCTAGCAAAAATGCTAGTGAAGTCCAGCATCCTGAGTCTTCCAGAACATTGGTGTTTGCTAGGGTTCTCCCCTCCAAGTGCCAGTGTTCTGAAAGGCTAGGAATGCCGTAGGGAAGGGAAAGTCACTAGTGAATGCCAGCATCCTGAAAGACTTAGAATGATGGCACTCATTAGTGTTTTCCTCTCTATAGAGGAGGGGAAAACACTAGCAAATATTGGTGTACTCTACTTCTAGAAGTAGAGCATTAACTAGCATTTTCACCAGATTTGAAGTGTGTTCCTCTAGCACAGTGGTTCTCAACCTTTTTAATGCCGCGACCCCCAACCGGTCGTAAGTCGAGGACTAAACCGGTCGTAAGTCGAGGACTAAACCGGTCGTAAGTCGAGGACTAAACCGGTCGTAAGTCGAGGACTAAACCAGTCGTAAGTCGAGGACTACCCAACTGGTCGTAAGTCGAGGACTTTCCCTGCCTGGGAGCGCCGCGCATGCGTGGTTCCGCCCCCTGCGCCAGCCGAGGCGTAGCTGGCAAGCGACAGAGACAGAGCAGACCGACCACCAGCTGGCCCAGCTCAAGGGAGGTAAGGCACTCGCCGGAAAAGGGGAAAAAAATGGCGGACAGCCTTGCTTGGCGACCCCCGTGAAATGGTCGATCGACCCCAAATGGGGTCGCGACCCATAGGTTGAGAACCGCTGCTCTAGCAAACTGAGGGATTTCCCTCGCTGGCGAATGACATCGTTCTCACAATTATTCTCCCCAGTGGGGTGGGCCCAGGCTTTGGATGAGGTAGGAGGTCTGGGCCTTCTCCCCAGGACTTGCTTAATGACCCACATGATTGCTTAACAACCACAATTGGGAGAACTGGGATTGCGGTCATTGAGTAAAATGGTCAAGTGGTATCTCACGTAAGGACCACTTTGCTCAACAACCAAGATTCTGGGCTCAGTTACAGTCATCATGGAGGACTACCTGCACAGCTATTTATTTTATTGCAAGTGCCAGATCCAAGTTTGCCATAAACCATTTCAGATCTGAGCCACAATGCAAAGTCACAGCCTCCCCTGGAAGCTTCAGCCATTGTAGCATGGCCCAGCAGTACAGTTTAAAGCCACTAAGCCCAAGGAAGCCTCAGCTGCCCCAGTGCAGCCCAACTGTGGGGCACAATGATTCTTCGCCCCAGTAAAAAAGCAAATGCTTAGGAAGCCCAATATATTGATGATAGCAGACCTAGGCATGTTGGTTGTTTATAATGTAGGATTTTTCTTTTCTGTTGCTTCCTTAAAAGGAGCTTGTTAAAAAAATTATGTGCTTCAATCTTAACTCCATCTTTAGTCTATCAACCAGGGTTTTTTCCCCATGCAAAACACACACCTACACCTACCCTTTCTCTTCACTGATCTATGCTTTCTTTTAGTTCAAAGAGAACAATAGGGAATGTGCTAGGAAAGCAATGAGTCATCATGTATCTACTACTTCTAGCATCCTGAATTTTATTTGAATAAAACTAGTTTTGAAAGATCAGAGAAAAATGTGGTTACATGGGGATTGAGCTGTTGGTGAGCAAAACATCTTAGCTTGTTGAATGTGTTTTCTCATTACATGGCATGTTGATTAAGCAGAGGGATCTGAACTTACAATTTCACTCTTTGAGGGCACAAATTACTCTTAGCTCTTTTTTTCAAATGAGGAGCTTTAAAAATTACTGTTACAAACCAGCAATTTAAATAAATGATTTTTCCAGTTTGGAGAACTTTTATTTGCTAGAAAATGTTATGGGGCATTAGAGATTTATATATTAAGGAATTTCCAGACACATTGGCATTGATTAGTCAAATTGAAATCCAATGAATTGATGCTGGGACACTGAATAATTCAGAGGAAACTTTTCTAGACTTGCTTGGCAGATATCTAAATGGTAATTTCTATGGAGCCTCCCTTTTTATTTTCCAGCCCAAAATATTTTAAGATATGGAACTGGTTAATTCCAAGTTTGCAGAATTTTTAGTAAATTGCTGTCCTGAAGATGAATCAAGATACATAAATATGATCACTCCATAATATTTCCTCAAATAGTTTTATGGGCACGAATGGTAAATCTATCAATTTAAAATGTTACTTTTTCAGGATAATTAAATCTGTTTGTTGTCCATTATATGCTAATAAATGAATGAAGTAGTTCTACTACTTGTTATATAAATTGTAAACTTGAATGGTAAAGTTTATTCACATGATACCTTGAGTTTTGTAATAGTTCATTTACCTATAGGGAAGCCACTTCTCTTTCTTTGGTAACTGAAATTTATCATCCACCTCATTGGCAGAGCCTTTTCATACATAACAAAACCAAATCTGGGTTTGCTCTTAGGTGAATTTTGACAGTAAAGATTGATAGTTAAAAGGGGGATTTGAACATTAAGGATGCCTATTGATGGATACCAGTTTCAGGCAACAGAGATCTGTTTCTAATAGCAATAATTTGGGAAAAGTAATAGACAAGAGCTGGTGTTTTCTAATGTAGGAACCAAATAAATTCTTTTGTATTGCATGTATTTGCACAGACAGCCATACAAAAACTGGAACATTTTTGAATCATCCAGAAGATGCAGCTGTTTCAGTGTTTGAAGGAGTATATTATGCTTGCATAACACATTTTGTGAAGGGCTCCTTTTGAATGCTTTGCACAGCCCTCCGTTTAGCATGTTTTACATGGTATGTGGTCCATGTACTCTGTGTGAATAGGTATCTCTTCTCCTATGTACATTCCAAAAAAACAAGTTTGAAATGTAACTCTATATTGACAACCATCTTATAGATATGCAATAGAAGAAAGGAAGTCTGCTTGCAGGAAGAAAGACATCCAAATTGAAACCATTAGTCACTAACAGCTATTCCTTATTGCTTCCTTTAAAGCTATCCTTGAAGCTTCAAAGCTATTTTATGGCTGAATGCATTGTAGTGGTTAAGATATTGGACTGGCACTAGGAAGACCCAGGTCTCTCATCATGGAAGCTCCCTCATTGACTTTGAACCAATCATTTACTGGCAAACCCACTTAACTTTTTGTTGAGGAAAATATGTTATGAACTTTGCCTTGAGCTTCTGAGGAAAGGCAGAATATATGGTATATATCTAATAAATAATCTGGAAGTCCTCTTGGACTCCCAGCTACTGCTCCATCTAGTGTGCCATTAGTGCCCCTTCCTGGATCAAGAGGCCCTTTAGACTATCATTCATCTCCTAGTCACCTCACAGGCTCAACTAATGTAATGGGCTTCAAAAGCTTCAAGTGATCCAGCCTGCACTGGTATAGGCAGTTGTGGGCATACATATGTAAGCTCCCATGAAACCTCTGCTTTGCAAGCTGCACTCATTGCCAGTTTGATTCTGGAACCAATTCAAGGTGCTGATCACCACCTAAAAAGTCCTACATGGCATAGGGCCAGATTATTTGAAGGTCCACCTATATCTCATGTTTTCTACCTCGCTGGAACATACTAGCAGAATTGGTGCACATTGGGATCCTCCAATTAAATAATGCCATCTATTAGGAACCAGGAAGTGGGCATTCTCTACCATACTGCTTGATCTCTGGAATGAAATTTCCCTTAATATCTGTGGAATTTCCATCTTTTTGGTGCTTCATAAGGCCTTGAAGACCTGATTGTTCTCTCAGATTTTGTGTTGAGATAAATGGAGCATCTTGTTGAACATGTTTTGGTCTGTATTTTTGTATAAAGCAACCTAATCCTACCTTGTTTTGCGCTGTATTAGGTTTTTATAATTTATTATAGTGTGAGCTGCCCAAAGTCCATTTGGAATCAGATAGTGCCAGAATTGAATTGAAATAAATAAATATAAAATAGACTCCTTTGAAAGAAAAAGTGACAAAAGTAACAAAGAATTAATAAATAATAATACTAATAATAATGCATATATGGAAAGGGGAAACTTTATATTAACAATAACTGGGTTGGTGCTCCCCATATGAATGGAATAATTTCCTCCTAGTCCAGAGGCACAGTCACTAAGATGGTATCACTAACATGCAATCTTTTGGAGTGATTTTCTACCTGTTTCAAAATGTTTCCTCAAAAAGTGAGGACACAGCAAGTGAATAAACATAACTTGTGAGGTAGAAAATGTTAGACAGCTTTCCTGAAAGATAAAAAAAACAAACAAAGCTTGATGGCTGAACCACCATTTGCCTTGTTGATGTACAAATTGTGGAATTAGGACAAATCTGTTATGACTCTATGAGAAATTGTAGATGTCTCTTTCCCTTCATCTTTGGAACATACAAAATCATATGACGAGAGCTCTTTTGGTACAAAGAGGTTTCTAAGCACCAGCCAGTTTGCAGCAACCTGCAATAAAAAAGAAGGCAGAAAAGTTTTCTCTGAGGCCTGCTTACCAGGGATAGGCCAAGTGAAAATAGCAAATCAAACTTCAAAATAAATGTGCAAGACAATGTATATTGTAGGAACAGGATTTTTAAAAAAATTATTCAAACATTCAGAGAAGTAACCCTTAAAAAAACAAAACCTAAGAACTGAATTTGAATACAGTATCACAAACATCTATCTTTGTTCCCAGGTCTTGTTTCTGAATAATAGTTTGTCTTCCTAATTGCATCTATAGCCAG